>NC_063156.1:12616136-13218409 GCF_020921035.1 Rhodamnia argentea
TTTCTTATTAGGATTTCACAGCTTATATATCCTTTAATACCATTCTTGTACCCAATGAAGATGCACTCTTTTAACTTACTCTCAAGCTTATACCTCTTTTCCTTTGGCACATGCACACACACTTTATAGCTAAACACTATAACATGGGATATGTCAAGCTTCTTCTCGATCAATGCCCCAAATGGTGTATGATCCTTCAAAGCTGATGTGAAAGATCTATTCTTCAAAAAGCACGCAGTAACCATTGCTTCCGCCAAAATTTAACTCCTAAGCTTGCACCACTCAACATACTCCTTACCTTCTCTATGAGAGGCTGATTAAGCCTCTATGCCACCCCATTCTACCGAGATGAATATGGCATTCTTTTCTTTCTTACAATATAACTATTTGCACAAACTTGATCAAATTTCACTAAATAGAATTCTCTTCCGTTGTTAGTCCACGAAACTTTGTTCTTTCTATCAAATCGATTTCCCCCAAATCTTTGAACTCGCAAAATTTTTCAAACACGTCATCTTTTCTCTACAAGAAATATATCCACACATATTTGGAATAATCGTTAGTAAAAGAAACATAGTACCTTGAGTTTTCAAAAGATGTTGCATGTGTAGGACTAAAGATGTCATTGTGTTTTAGATCCATAATTTCTTTTGCTCTCTTTCCTACGGATTCAAAAGATACCCGATTTTGTTTCTTATATAGATGATGTTCACAAAATCCAAAACCCATAAAGCATCTTGGGATTCCATCCACTGTCTTCTTTGAAGTAAGGGTCTCCAGCCCTTTCTCATCAATATGATCCAATCTCCAATGCCACAGCATCGCTGAATCTTCTTCCACTTGTTTTGTGATATAGCTCTCAGCATTGATCATTGTGCTTCCATGTAATTTTCATAGTTTCCTATCTCGTTCGCCTCTAGCGACCACCATAGATCCATGGGTTAGCTTGCATGAATACTTATTGTTGGTGAAAGTAATACCAGCATCCGCCATAGTTCCCACGTAAATAAGATTCCTGGTAGGACTAGGAATATGCTTCATATCGGGAAGAATTTTTTATTGTTCCATCTTTCATCTTTAGCTTCACCTTTCCACAATCAATAATATCAAGCGTCGTATCGTCTCCATCCATACTATACCACCCCGATGTGGCTCATAACAGCAGAACCAATCTCTATGAGGCATTATGTGGAAAGACACTCCAATATCAATTATATATGCATTGCGGCTAACCCGAGATGAGTTGTAAAGGAGATACCTGTCCCCCGCACTACTGTTATCATCCTTCTTTGTACTAAATGATGGTGCCTCATCTTGCTTCTTTGAACCCGCACTTTTGCTTCTACAATCTTTCTTTAAGTGTCCAGCTTTTCCATACTTCCAACACTTTATTTCGAATCGATCTCAGCTTTTAAATCTTCCTCTAGACTTATTCATAACACCAAATCTAGATTTATATTGTTCATTGTTCCTTTCTCTTATGAAAAGAGCCTTATTTGTTGCATTATCAGAACATGCTCTCCTCATCTCTTCGGACAATAATGCAGATACAACATTCTCAAAGGACTAACACCAGTACCAATCGAAATAATTAATGTTTTCATGAATTCAGCAGTGAACACAGCAAAGTACATGCTTTATCTTCCTCATCCAGATTAACATCAATAGATGCAAGGTGCTCATAGATAGTATTAAATTCATTTAAGTTTGCAAAAAAGGAATGACCTTCATTTATCCGAAAGTTGTATAGTCGTTTCTGCAGAAAAAGCATGTTCACAAGTGACTTGCTCTGATAAAGGCTTCCCAGCTTTATCCAGAGTTCCTTTGCCATCTTCTCAGAAGTCACGTTCACTAGGACGTTATCAGCAAGACATAGCCGGATCGGGCTTTGCACCTTACAATCGCTACTATCCATGCCTTCAATTGATTTAATGCGAACACAATCTCCTCCTCCTTTGCCTTTTCCTTGGTATTGACCTCAAGGTCATCTTCTTCGATCATGTGCCATAGATCTCTGTCTATGGGAAAAGCCTCCATTTTCAGCTTCCATAACTCGAAATCCTTTCCTCCGAACTTCTCTACTTCGAGACGCATTAAACCAGCCGACATCTCTGCAAGATTCAATTTTTTCGGATCTCTCTTCACCAATGGAGACCCACGTTCCTTCTTATAGATGGGAATATGAACCACATCCTAATAAAATCAGGGCTTATTTGTTGTCTGGGCTGTCCATAACGAAAAAGTTTTAGTCATAAAATTGCAGGATCGAACAAGGTGTGATAACTAATGGTGAATTTGGGAACACATTGCCTTTAGAACTTTACATCGGAGCGAGGGACCTTGAATAAACTAGCCTCCATTGAATGCAAATAGTAATCGGTGATGTAAAACACTCATTATAAAAGTTACAAAACGTGATAAATAAATCAACAAGAATGAAAGTACCGACGAATGTTAGAGCACTTTCCGATCACCACGAGCCACCGGGTGTATCGTGCAATTCCTAGCAAGGATACACTAGGTTGCACGACCCTTGACGACGTTTTCACTGTTTTTTTAAAGGTTTTAATAAATATTTTCGTTTCTCAAGTTAAAAAAAAAAAATTTGATGCTTTCGCATGAGTTCATACTTTTCTTTTAGGAATTTGGCCTCCCTTAATGTGTCAAAATGCGTCGAGACATGTTGCCGATTTCATAAAGTGTTCTACCTTCTTGTTGTTGAATCATATCTACCCCATAAAAAAAAAAATATGGAATTGGCAGTTTTGAGTATAATGAGACTTCTCAATACAAGATAAGGACATTATAATTGTTCATAATTTTCATATGACACTTACTTGAATGCCATAACTTTGTTCTATCATTTGAGTGCTATGACTTCTAAAAATGTTCACTTGAGTGCTATAACTTTCAATTGATCTCTTGATTGTCATAATTTTTTAAAAAGGTTCACCCAAGTACTAAAAATCCAAAGTGGCACAGCACTTGTGGTGAATATTTTTAAAAACTTATGATGCTCAAGTGATTGGTTGAAAAATTATATGACACTCAAGTAAGCATTGTATGGAAATTATGTCACTCACATGATACAAAAAAGAAAAAGAAAAAGATATGACGTTTATGGTATTCTTTTTCCCTTTCAATACAAACATGGCAAACCAAGCATTTTACATTAGAGTCTTGTTGGCTTCGACAGACTGACATGTCAAACTGGATTTCTAGGACTTGTTAGGCATATTAAAAGTTCAAATACTTGTATGGCAATAAATGCATAAGCTCATGGACCAAAAAAGAAACCTTACCTAGATCGACTAAAAACAATTAAAAGAATTATGTAGAAATCGATGAAGACGTGACAGCAGATCAGGAGATCAGCCAAGAATAAAAGAATATCCAATGAATTTCGCAAACAAATATCATAATCACTAATAGCCGTAATCAAACAGGCGAGACGGCCTTCCACTTGTGACTGTTTCAAGCAAAATGTTTAGTCCCTTCTTTCCTACTCTTATGAAGGTTCAATAAAATGATGTAATCAGAGACCATGCGAAAGATGCAGGAAGATGAATGATTCAAACTCATGAATCATGGCGTACATAAATGGGTGAAAAAAAATTGAAGGAACCAATTAAAAAAAAGGAAAAGAAGGGGAAGAAATCAAATGAACAATCTAGTTGTAGGTCATATACAACGGCAATGACATTATAAATGACTACCTGATCCTAAAGTTCGAACTACTTAAAATGATACAGTGTATCTTAACATAGAACAAACACCGATAGTAGGATTGTTAACATTGAATCCTTGTTGCCATTTGCTGATTAAATGTTTTGTCTTCAATCCCTGTACATAAATTGGGTCTTATGTGAAGTTTTAATTCATCCAAGGACTTGTGCCGTCTTGGTGCTCATTCCCCAAATTAATTGCGACGTAATCAACATCCCAAACCAGAAGTAAGTAAAGAAAAAGTCAACCTTTGGGTGCTCCTAATGCGCTTTCCCTAGTAATAATTGTTGGTGCCGCATCCTTATCACTTGTTTAGAGAGAACCAATGAAAATTTTGGTAAATTTTGCATGATTTGCACGTGGTATATGGAAATTGTCGTTAGCTCGCACCGTACCCAAAAGAGAGCAGTTGAGCGCATAACTTGAGTAGGGCTAAGTCCATTCATCCTGACCTCTTCCATAATTCAAAAGTTACAAATGGGTCCGGTCCAACCTGATAATTATCACTACATTTAATTGGTCCGTGTATAAAGCAGGATAAGAAAATGACTGGGACAAAAGTGACAAATTTAGGAAAAGTACGATGGTTGCCCACTTCTAATTTGCTTGTTCTAAGAAGCGTGGTCAACAATCCGATAAGACATTAGCTGATTTGACTTCGATCTGAGACATTTTTGAAGTGGATAAAGGCGGCCCATCATGACATGTTCTTCGTGTTCGTCAACATTTAAGAACAAAAATGGGGATTGGCTCCTTCTTTTGGCAAGTGATTAGTGACCAATTAAATGTCGGATTAATCTAAGGGTCTCTCCCATATGCCTTTAGAAATTGGCAGCAAGTTGGTGGCGGCGACTCAGCAGGTGCAGGTGGCGGCGGCAGCACGGTGGGTGGAGGTGGCGAGGAGACCCTTGCAGGTAATGGTTCGGCGGCAGAGGGTTGAGAGAGGGGTGGCGATAGGGTGAGGGTACTTTTTATGGGTTAGATTTATGGGTAAGTTGTACGTGAACCTCATCCATTGTTATTGGACATTGAAGGAAGCCCATTTATTAAGAAAATGACATGGAATGTAGCAAGACTTAATACATCACTTTTGCAAATAATTTTAGCTCGCACTATTTCCACCCTTTTATTGGCTCATGACGCCCTCCATCACATTGAATTGCCCACGTTCTCCCTTGTGGATCCATTCTTGATTTAGGATTATTTTTCGCCTTTTTTTTCCCTTCTTTTCGATTTACTAATAGACAAAATTACCTACATCACTTTCAAACAGCTGTTTTTTTAACCCTAGCCTCTTCTTCCACTCCCGTTAAATCTCAATATTTCCTTCATGTTTGTTTTCTTATGAACTTATTCTCCATTGTTGTTAACTAAGCAAGCACCAATCCTATATCGAGGTAAAGAAAGTTAGTTTTATCTATAAACTGTTTACTTTGTTTTTGTCGATTATCCTCATGATCGTGAATTTTTCGACTTTGATTTTCGATACAAATTTTCGAGAATTTACTCAAAGATTGGATGTCATGGTTGATGTATGCATTATACACAATTTGTTCATTTTTCATTGCATTGTTTTTCGTAGTGCATCACTATGGAAAACGATATTGAATGATACCCAAATTGCTTAAAATCTATCTATTGATGATGAAACTGTGAATGGAGAACACCAATCAATCACGTCAACAAGTTCATTTGAAAATTTACCAGGTAATTTCTAACATGAGAGGATCTAGAGCTTATGGTGTTTAACTACTCTATATACCTCCAAATTGGGCATCTTCGCAGTGCAATTCTGCTGGAGATCGAATTTCGACGTCTTTGCAGGAGCCGATTTGGGCATCCTAATTGCAGCACAAGTTCTATTGCGAATATTCTTAGTTAAAGAAGAGTGAGAGTGAAAGAACTTGAGACAGCCTCTCGGAGCTTCGATGGACGCGGTGTAAGAAGAAGAACAAGAGGAGGAGGCATTGTTGCTTCAGCTGTGGCAGACAACGCCGTTGTGGTGCCGTAGAGGGCTTCGATTGGCCTGGTTCTTCCTCCTCCCCGGAACCATCGGCTGGCTGTTGGATGACGACGAGTCCTACAACTGTTTCATGGTTAGAGATTGTAGAGAGAGAAGCTTGGATCTTGATGGGCTTCTAGAGATTCCCTTTTTGGCCTATTCAAAACAAACTAATTCCAAACTAGTTCTCACTACCCTCTTTTGTGCATGCACGAGTATGATCACTTTCCTCCTTCACTAGTATTAGGATTCGGCGCACAATTATAACGAAATAGAGCATAAAAGTGAGATAGATAAATCGAGACATAAAATTTATCTGGTTCATTATTAATCTAGGGCTACATTTAGCAGATGATTCTACTATAATTAGCATCTCATATATTTCTATCACGTCATTCACTTACAAGCGAAAATTAGTAAATTTTGCAATAACTATTCATGAATCCAAACTCAAATTACCAACAAAATATGAGCTCAAATTATAAAAGCCCGCTAGCATCTTGGGGGCGCTATTGATGAGGAGTATGAAGCATATCCCAACAACTATGAACCATATCAATCGCACTGACTTTCGATTGAGCCCATCTGTCATGGGCCAATTTACATGATAAACTGACGGATAGTGTGAATGGCTACAAGTCTTGTTTCTATTGACGAATTTCCGTGTCTTTGTTCTTTCTCTTCTTCCTCCTTTCCTACGTCTAAGTTGTTGTACCCTTTGCGAAGTTCCCTGGATAGTTCTTTCCCTCCAAAATTTGATTGCCATGGGCTTTTGTCTCGGTTTTCAACTGATCCACGTTCTGGGCCTCGATCTCTCATCTGATCCAACTCTCTCAGGGCCCTAAAACTTTGCTTTTGCAAACAGCTCCTAGGGAAAAAGTATTTGCTCTCATTTTCAAAACATACATGGAAGCTGCATATAACTATGGGAAAATTTCAAATAATGGCCTTAAATGCCATTATTTTTTTCAAATAAAAGTTTGAAATGGATCTTATTTCAAATAAAAGGGCTGAAGTGATCTCTTTGTTTGAAAGAAGTGTCTGACCAACGTCATTTTCATCATTTGCTTTTTTTCATTTTTTTTCTTTTCCCGTTCTCTTTTTTTCCCATTTCTATATTTTTCTTTGTTGTGGTGAGGGTTGCCTTGCTGCCACAATCCATCGCTTGCTACGGCGAACGACCTTCGCCGCATTTAGCGAGGTTGTCCCTCACTGCGGTTGAGGGTGTCCTCCCTCGATGGCCACAGGCGTCACTTGAGCCCTTGTCAACTACAAAAAGGTGTCTCCTGAATTGAAAAGGTTTCAAAAGCATAGTCAATCATGGCCTCAAAGAAGAAGAAGGTGACGTGATGATTTGGCGAGGGCTCGCCGGCCGCTGGGGAGGTTGTCCCTCGCAGCTGTCGAGGGTGGCCTCACTCAGCCCTCGTCGGTGGCGGCCATCGCTCGAGATTAGCCACTGCCCAAAAAAAAGGAGAAAAAAAATAAAAAATAAGGAAAAAAATACAATGACGAAAATGCCCTTGGTCAAACACTTTTTTGAAACAATGAGGATACTTCAGGCCCTCATGGTCTACTTCATACCTTTATTTGAGAAAATAAAGGCACTTCATGTTTTATTTAGAATTTTCCCACTAACTGTTATTGAACCAACGTAATAAGTTTTCGAAAAGAATAATTGGGAAAAGTAAATGTTATAACGCAAGATATCAATTATAAAATTTAATGGAATACTCTTATGCTGCATCGGGCATGAAATGCAATAATGGAATGGCATGGAATTAGATGGGATGGGATGGAATCGAAAAGACACGGAGTTGAATCAGGAGTATAATCTCATTTGTTTGGTTGTAAAAAAGGCGTGGAAATACAAATGGAATGAGCATTTTTTCTTTGGTTGTTCGTGATTCGGTTAAAATAATAATTCTAATAAACATCCTTACGTTCATCTCTACTATCAATCTATAAAATAATAATTACGACCGATGAACCTTTTTCTTAATATTTTATGGATCTCTCTCTCTCTCTAAATTGTTGAAGAAGCAGTCATGCTCTCCTATATGCACATATTATCATGTGAGAATATCAAATTCAGTTTAATTTCATCTCCTTTTCACTTTCCCTTTCCATTAGTAGCTTTATGCCATCAAAAAATTGAAGGGAATTTAATAACACGGCGTACAATATTTTTTTACTAAGGACAACGATCCTCGGTTATTTCGCGTGTTCATTTATCTTCGTACATGACATGACAATAAAGACAGTTTGACAAAATCCATCTGCTAATATTTAAAATTCTTTTCATTAAATTTGAGCGATGTCATCGTTATTGTCAAAGGCTATGATAACAAAGTGGAAATTGGTAAGAAAAACGCGTGGAAGCATGAGCAAGAGAACAAGTTCTTAAAATAAATTAGATAAGAAGGTGAATATCAGTCGTGCATGAATTTGCACTGAAAAAGTTAATGTGTATACCAAACCATGCTTACTTAATTGATGTTTAGACTTTAGGGGGCCATTTCGCCAAATAACTGAAATGACTGTATTTAAGCCAATATAGGTGTGAAAATAGCTCCACCCTTTTATATGTTTTCTCTTAAATAAGATTGGACGCTTATGTTATATCTTTTTCAGTTAGTACTCTTCATTTTTAGTAAATTTACATTGACATTGAATGAATGACATTGTAGTTTTTTCTTATGTTTCTCGATCATTAATTTTCGTTATATTGTTTCAACAAATTAAATCTTAGTGGTTGAATATGTGAAAATTCGTCCTCGTTTTTGGTTATTACAAAATATACAAAATGTTGAAAATTTATTAATAGTTCCAGACGACAGGTAAAAGTGACTAGGACGAGGAGGAGGATAAGTGAGCATCTTTTAGGCATAATTCAGCAATGAGAGTCTAATTTAGGAAATAGCTTTGTGAGAGATCTATTTTGGGAATTATTTTTCGATATAGATCTATTTGGGAAATATTTGAAAAATCTTATTTAAAAAAAAAAAAAACAAGAATGTAAGAGAATCCACTCTCAATGGTTAGGACACGAAGTATCGGTAATGGGTTTGTTATGTTTTTGTTCTCATTGCCTCTCTTGTACGGGAATATAACGTAGTTGTGGATTGTTGACTGATGGATGGAGACAAACCATTGAACAGTACACAAATTGGGCTGATATTTACAGGATCTTCAGACAAATATGTTATTCTGTCGAGGAGGAAAGAGACGCTCCATTTTTTATTCCAGTTTTTCGTTTAGTCCCTAGTGATTAGTTTTTATAATAACAGGATTTTCTCTACCTTCTTATCCTTTCCGTAGTGAGAGAAGACTTTATCATCAAATTATATGAATATTTATCTACCCACCATGATCTACCAATTTTGTATATATGTCAGTGTGGAAGATTGATCGACCTACATGGAGCCCATACAAAAACACGGGACTATTATTTAATTTGCATCATAAATCACTAGTCATTTTTCATGCCATTCAAGAATAAAAAAGGGTTAGTATCTTGAAAAACCCCAAACTGGTACACATGTAATAAATTTATTCCCAACTAATTTTTTTATCACAAAAAATCTCCCAAACTAGTACACTTGTGACAAACTTACCTCAAATTATCTTCTTGACCATGGAAAGCCCCAAACGGGTATACCTGCGACAAAATTACCCCAACTAATTTTTTGACCACAATAAACTCCAAACTAATACATCTGTGATAAATTTACCTCCCGTTAGTTTCGTTAAATTTTACCATCAAATTAATAAGCTAGATAACACGTGACAGTTGACGGGTGTGCCATTTTAGAGTTTTTACCCTCCGTTTGTCATAAATGTACCGATTTGGGATTATTTGTGGTATTAACCCAATTCAATGGATACTAACAGATGATAAATTTGTCGCAATTGTACCAATTTAGGATTTTTTATGGTTAAAAAATTAGTTTGGAGTAAATTTATCACATGTGCACCAGTTTAGGATTTTTCGTAGTCAAAAAATTAGTTTAAGTTAAATTTATCATAGGTGCACCAGTTTAGAATTTTTCGTGGCAACAAAATTAGTTTAGGGTAAATTTATCACATGTGTATCAATTTAAAATTTTTTGTGGTAAAAAAAATTAGTTAGGAGTAAATTTGTTATAAGTGTACCAACATGGGATTTTTTGTGGTATTGACCCAATGAAAAAACATGAGTGACCTTCATGATAATTTTTCACTAATCAGGCGTGGCAGGGGTGGGCAAATTTCAGTTCACTCAATAGTTGATCGTTTCTGACCAAAAAAAAAAAAAGCAGATTGTTGAAACCCTAGGATTGACAAAGTTAGTTGACACGTTGGGGAATTGGTAGCTCAGGATTTGAAGGTCATTGTTTGAAATCCACCAATTGGGTGCAAACTACTCTAAATTAATGACACCTGCAAAAGTCAAGGCCCACACTAATAAGTCCGCGGGACTTTTAGGGTGTTCCATGGACCTTCAAATAATCAGATCTTCACACCCTTAATAGAAGGACCAAATGATTTGCTGAAAATAATTGGTCAATGAAAAATTATTTACAGTCAAAGAAAATATTCTTATTTAAAACAAGGAAATGAATCGTCTAATTTGAAAAAGGTCAAACATTTTTTTGAGAATGTAAAGCATTTTACTTTGCAATGAAATTTATTCAGAAACAAACATATCCTAAGTCGCAAATTAGGCGAACGAACACACTCCTGCGATAGCATTACTCTTCTTAATGTCTTTTAGTTTTACTCAAGTTAGGGTAATAAATAATTAGGTTTCATGCTAGACCGGCTTGATACTGGTGGCCCATTCATCAGGCCTACATAGATAGGCCGAGTTGATAATCCATTTACAGTGGAAAGGTCCTATACTAAAAAGCTTTGTAGCACTGACACGCTCCCGAGGCCGTCGTTTGTTGTTAGACAGGTGGTCAACGCATGGCCGTGCTTCCAACACACAATCAACGAAAGGGACATGCAAGGGACTAGCGAGTCGGGGGCTAATTTGGGAAAATGCCAATTTTTTAGTGGCAAAATTTACCGTGTTGTCGAGCTTCTTGGTGATCTTCTTGGCCTCCTCGCATTGAATCGAGGTGAGGAGCACGAACTTGAGGGAGGATTGGATCTATGGGGTGAGGCGGGGGTAGATGTAGGAGTCGTCGCAGGTGAGGAGCTTGTAGAGGAGGATGGTGAACATGGCGCGGAGCTCAACGTGGGGGCAATTGTGGATGAGGTGGGCAAGCTTGAGGGAGAGGGAGTTGGGACCGGTCTGCTTGGTGAGGTTGAAGACGGACTCGGCCTGGGATGGGAGCTCATTGGAGGAAGACATGAGGTGGGAGATTAGGGTTTCGAATTGGGAGGGGAGGGGCTGGGGCTGAGGACCATAGAGAGAGAGAGAGAGAGAGAGAGAGAGAGAGAGAGAGAGGGTTTTGATTTTTTAGTGATATTTTTCTGAATTTATTTTATTTTAATTGGGCTTTGATCTCTGTATTAGTGGTTTTTTTTTTCTAATTTTTATTTTATTCTTAAAAAAATAAATAAAAGTAGGCGAGTGGGGGCCAATTTGGGCAGATCAGGGATAAATGGATGCTTAGCTGTGAAATGTGAGTAATGATCGGTGTGTTTGGCTTCTTTTTGAGTATTCATTAGCTTCTTATTTATTTATTAATATCTATTTTGAAAGGGAAATGGAATTTGTCATTGCGATAGAAGTGGTGGACATTATAGGCTTATTTATTTATTTATTTCTTTATGGAATAATAATAATTTCTCATCTATAAATAAAAATACACATTTAATATAAATATATGCCTCAACGTGTTGGAATTTTTTATTTTTTTAAAATATCACGTGTTAGAATGTCATGTCGTGTCTTGCGTGTCCACCATGCAATTTAAGAAATCGTCAAAGTAGTGGAGTCAATTTAACTGTCCATATAATCGTTCGTTAACCATTCATAAACTGTGGTTATAACATTCCTTTGTAACCTCTGCTTGTAGCCTTTCTTTATAACTTAGGTTGATGACTGTCAATTGTAATCTTTATGTAGCCACATCGTACTTTCCGAGACCCCCCATGCACAAACAAACAAAAATGTTATCTTTCAATTTGTAGAGATATTTTTTAAACTCGTCCCTTTGATTGAATTCTAGCGTGTATCTTAACCGTAGTTTCTAGATCTATAATACTGATTAAATTGTTGCGTGTATATTTGCTGTAGTTCCTGGATGTTTGTCATTGATTAAATATTGACGTTGTATCTTTATGTTTTCAAGCTTTGTCATTGAAAGAATCTAGCACGGTTTGTGTACGTTTGATTTCGTTTAAAGTGGTTTATGTTTTCAGAGTTTGTTGTCGACTAAATTCTGGCACAATTTGTGTATGTTCAGTTTGGCTTGTAGTGAAGTTATCAATTCAAGAGAATTACCAAAAAATTCCTAAATCTATTACAATTATGCTAATTCCGTCCTAATTTTTTTTCCAGCTGAGTCCTAAACCTTTTCCAATTGTGACAATTCAGTTCACTTTGCCAACAGGTGGTGACATGGACAATTTATAATAATTTTTTTTTTCTGTTTCCTTTCTTTTGCTACCTCCTGCTATTGTGGCCAATGAGGGCTTTGCGGTCTTTGACTAGCCTTGCCCAAACTGGACAAAGGCTGCCTTGCCCATGACTAGCGAGGCCATGGCCACCTTCCCCTGCGGCCACGCTTGGCAAGGGCTTCGTGAGGTGCCGCCACGGGCGAAGGTAGCCATGGCCTCGCCAGCTACAAGCAAGGATAGTCGAGGACCTTGAATCCCTCGCTAGAGCTCGCTTGCCACAACAGTAGTAGGTAGGGAAAAAGAAAGAAAAAAAAGTAAAAAGTAAGAATTATTAAAAAAAAAATTATCCACGTTAGCACTAGCCACCAAAGTGGACTGAATTGACATAATTATAAAATGTTAGGACTCAATTGGTAAAAAAAAAGTTAAGGACTGAATTGGCAAAACTATAATAGATTTAGGACTTTCTTGGTAATTTTCCCCTTGTCTACTTGTGATATTTTCTATCCGGAATTACCACAGAACATGTCTCCTCTAATAAAAAAAAAATGGAACAACGACTTTTGATTAAACGTTTTTCGTTGTAGAGTCAAATTCCAGCGGAACAATTACATGAAATTACACGAAGTAAAATTGAAAGACATAGCGGCATACTACAAGTGCAAACTTTATTCATTGGATTTGTACCCGGTTAAAGCATTTAGAATCTACACTTGCCAAGTTAGGTTTCTTGGGACGTGGCCAATACGATGCCCAGCTTGAATCCACTTACCCCGACTCGAACTTCCGAATTTAAAAGTGCACATAAGGATCGAAAAACTGGATAAGTTTGGGCTGAATTCAGGAAGCTGACAAAGTTGTAGTAGCCAAAGACGTCGAGTTCCATCGCCAATTCCACAGTGGGAGGAAGAATTATAAGAGACAGGCACGCCCCAAGTTGCCTTGAAAGTGGCTTACAATTTGGGCAAAAACCAAAGTGGAACAGATCGGAAAATTACCATTTTGATGTCAGTTTTTGATCCCAATCCGGTTTTGTTCAAAAGGGGACACTCAAATGTCTAGGCCAAGGGTCTTGTTGCGGCGTCGTTTCAGATCTTATGTCCGAAAAGTAAGATGGGGTTTGCCCGAAAATACGAGGAAAGGCGGAACAGGAATTATCGGGATCGCGGGAGAATATTTTCATTGACTCAGTTCCTACTCACCAGTGAGTTCTGACTTGGCTTGATCCCTCGTCCAGCTGGATGACAGTGTCAGAAGAGGAGAACAACAAGTATCAAAGGAATCACATTGGTTTTTAAAACAAATTCTGAAAGCAGGATGGATTCTAGCGATTTCTAGATTGGAGTCATGTGCTTCACTTGCACCTTTTTCTATTTCTCTAGCAGATAACAGCAAATAATGGGACAAGTGCGTTGAAAGTCTAACCAAATACCAATTAGACTAATGACAATACCGGCGATGTTTTTATTATCATTTGATCTTTTCTATGTAACGCTGATGTGGCTAAAACACGTATTTTATATAAAATATTCCTTTTCTGCGTTTTCCCATGTCACCCCATTGTCACCATGACTCGATCATCAAGTGATGATAATAACGATACGATCCATCTTAAAAATCAGTAACCGGCACTCCTGGTCCTGGGTGCATGCCATCCTGGCGATATTATTTGATCCTGGTACTTACCTAGTACATAGTTTCAAGATTAAACATTTATTTAGAGATCAACCCGCGCACATGGATTCAGCAGGTTAAAAACAAATATTAACAGCGTTTAATGCAATCACGTCATCTTGAACTTGTGGAAGACAAAAACTGACCAAACGTCGCGTGGTATTTCTCAAGGTAACGGTTGCACGTGTGGGTGAGCAAAAAAGACCGCCCGGACCGGACCGGGACCGATGGTCCGATTCCCGGTTTTAGGGGGATCCGGTCCGGTTTCCGGTTCCTAAAATTGGAACCGGTGACCGGGCGGTCTAGTTCCCGGTTCCAGGGCCCGGAACCGAATCGGACCGGTCCTTTTTAAATTTTTTTTTTAAAACAAACCTAACATTTACTTTTTGTTTAGGTTTATGTCATTTAGGGTTCAATCTAGAGCTACCGATTGAAGAGGCCTTGACTCCGCCGAACTTGTGGTACATCGACCCTTGTTTCCTTGACCTCGAGCTCGATCGAGTCTTCTATCAAAGTGTGTATCCACTTTTTGGAACTGCGGACCGGAAACCCTTAGCACCGCCCGGGAACCGGACTGGATTGACGGTCCGGTCCGCGATTCGGAAAAGTGGGAACTGGGACCACGGGTCTGGTTCCTAGTTTTTGATGGGAACAGGGACCACCGGTCTGGTTCCCGATTTTTTATGGGAATCGGACAGGATTGGGAACCGCTCACCCCTAGTTGCACAGGCGATCATGGTATCGTAGTCGCAACAATATATAAAAGACCCCGACCCGAGTTCCGTGCACCGGAGCTTATTGGTTTTCCTACGCATAAGTGCAATGAAGAACGGCAAACGGAGTCCACCTCTTTCCGGGCATCGCTATAAGGGTTTCACACCCATCACGGCATGTGCAATTTAAGTGAGGATGGACTTCAGCTACTTGGCACCACCGAAGTAGGCGAACCTGTCACCAGGACGCCACTAGGGCACTAGAGATCCACTAGCCATGAAAGTCACAAGACTTTGTGACTCAAAATAGGTTCGACCATGTGATTTGGAGATAGGATTCCCATTGGCGCGAGACCAACTTGGCCACAACAACCGGTGGTCATTGGTGAAGTCTATTTGTATATTATCCTTTTTACTCTTGGGTACAACTTATAGCTTCCAAATAATTATGAAGAAATTACTCAGGATCCTTATCTTTAAAACTGTTATTCGAACGCAATTCTGACGTAACCAACTCAGATCTAGAGGTGATCGATGAGAGGGCCGGACCAGGCCCTTGAATTGGGCGCAATTAACAAAAAGAATATTGCATTTTCATAGGCCAAGCTCGAGCCTAGGAAGGTCGGACCGGCCCTTAAAACTGAAGGAAAGGCCGTCGCACGCGCTCATCACATAGGACCTCAAGTCCTTGTGGCTACAGTAAGCTTGGGCGAACCCATGGATCGTCAGACTCATGATTAGGGCTACAATCAACATCCCCATCTACTATCTTGTTCACTATATTTTAACAATTATCTATATTACTTTGGTTCTTGGCACAAATAGTCATACCCCGCCCAAACGGTGAAAGCCAACTCCCCTTGTAACCCCAAATGCCGGCCCCCAAAAATAAGCAGCCAAAAGTTTGTATTGAGAGAAAATCGTTTGGATGGATCCAACAATCTGCTGAGGGCACTGTGAGCCTCTAAGGATTACGGTGCGCCACTGGTAGAGCACGGTGATCCGTGTTGATCATCCTCCACCGTAGTGCAAACGTCACGTTGCGTCATTTACTAATTTGAGTGGAGCCCGCCAAATTTTTTACGGACATATTTTTCAAGGGGAAATTTTACTAAAAAAAGTCCCACACTTATTTCACTTTTATCGATTCAATCCTAAACTTTTTAAGAGAACCAAATTGAGTCCTAAACCTTTTCACTTTTTGTTAATTGAGTCAATCCAGCTAATTTTGGCCAAAAAAATTGCTCACATGGACGCTAACTATCTTACATGGCATGGTTGGATGGATTCAATTAGCAAAACGTGAAAAGATTTAACACTCATTTGGTTCATGTTTTAGGACTGAATTGATAAAAATGGAATATATTTAGAACATTTTTTTTTTTTGTAATTTTCCCTATTTTCTGTCCAAAAAATTAGATTCTTGCGATTTTATCCGGAATGGAAAGCTTGTATTGTCTAGTGTTTCAAAATATGCCAACCGAACTCCCATTAGTCGTAGACAGCCTTAAACGTGAAGTGTACTTAGTTTACGGCCCTATTTGGTTCAGCATTGAAAATGAGCATTGAGGCTCTAAAGTCCCTTTGTCTAAATGCAAATGATGTTTGATTCATTTTTTGGCTCACTTTGGGGAGATGCAATTATATCTCAAATGCTCTCCAAAGTCCTTTAGCCCAAAGTATCTCTAAAGGTATTTTGGGCTAAAGAACCTTTGCGAAATGCAATTAATTTTTTTTTCTTTTAAACTTGTCACCTCAACTTGCCGTTACCCGTCGCCACCTCCATCGCCCATAGCCACCCGCCACCGCCCACCTGCCATCGCCCGCCGTCCGTCGCGGCCACCCATTGCCGCCGACCGCCGCTAACCGTTGCTCGTCGATCGCCGCCCATCGCCGCTGCCCACCGACCTACGTTGACCGCCGCAACCTGCAGCCACCACCGCCCGCCGCCGCCACCACCGACCGCCGCCGCAGCCCTCCGCCCGCCACCGATTGCCGCTGCACACCGACCGTCCCCGCACACCGACCGCTGATCGCCGCTGCCTGCTGACCTACGTCGGTGATTGCCGTTACCTGTCGCCGCCTCTATTGCCCACGACCACCCGCCACCGCCCACCTGCCATCACCCGCCGTCCACCGCGGCCACCCATTGCCGCCGATCGCCGCTAACCGCTACTCGCCGATCGCCGCTCACCACTGCTGCCCGCCAACCTACGTTGACCGCCGCCGCCACCACCGACCGCCACCGCCGCCGTAGCCCTCTGCCCACCACCGCCGCCGTAGCCCTCCGCCCACCACCGATTGCCACTGTACACACACCCCCCCCGCACACCGACCGCCGCTTGCCACCATCATCGCTACCACCATCGACCACCACTTTTTTTTCAAAAAGTAAAAATACTTTACAAAGTTCATTTTTCACCATATAGCATTTACGTCAAAGTTGTTTTCTAATATGTTTTTAAAATACACTTTACCAAACACTACTCGCATTTTGGAAAAGGCCTTTAGCTCAAAGATATTTACATTTTCTCAAAATCCCTTGGCCAAATGCTGAACCAAACAAGCCCTATATCTAGTGAGGCTGACTCATTCTAATTAATTCGGTTCATTTGCATTTTGATCACTAAACTTATGATTCAGTTTGGAAGTTTGTCTAGGCAGAACTCAAGATTTGCATCTTACTCTTGTTTTGTCGTGATCAACCAAATTCAATCTTGTGATGTCTTTCACGTTTGAGCTTGATGGGAGTGATTATTGATGATTGTGGAAGCTTGTAACTTCTGCGATTGATGCCATCTGATTGGAAAATTATGAAACTCTCGATGTCATCGAGTGGTCAAGATTTAAAGAGAGGATACCAAAAGACCCAATGGTTGAATTTCGGCAAATTTGGTATCATCGGAAGGCTCTCGACAGAAACTACCCAACTATATTACTTGACGGATATCATTGTCAGTCGGACATCAAATCAACTTTGATTGAATCTTAAAAACTTTAGAAAAGGATGCTACAAGTATCATAAAGTTTATACGACGCTCATTCGAGTGTCATAACTTTATTTATTTTTATCACTTAAGTGCCATATAATTATTCGATCGATCACTTGAGTGTTATGACTTTTTTAAATCACTTGCCACAAGTGCCATACCATGTTGGATTTCCAGTGCTTAAGTGAATATTTTTAAAAAGTTACGATACTTAAGTAAATATTTTCCAGAAGTTATGATACTCAACCGGTTGAAAAACATTATAATAGTCGAGTGAGCACCATATAAAGTTATGGCTCTTGTGGTCATAGAGAAAGGGCCTATAAAAAGAGAAAATAAACTCAAGTTTGAGCTTCTCTCCAAGCTAGTCCAATCGCTTCACAATTCGAATTTGTCCTCGCACAAGTCAAACTTGAGCTTTCCAGGAAGAACTTAAGGTCGCAACAGCAAACAGATTTAACCCGGGACTTACTCCTGGTTTTATTCCACACGTCATTTGGCATGATGGCTCATTCTGCATTTTAATTTTCTTCTTGCCCAATAAACTTGTTTGATGTTTGTAGCCCACAAATTGTGCCACTTTGGCAAGTTGGCCTCAATGCCATTCTCTCGTCAGATTCTTCCTAAGAAGGCGGAAATTCCATACAGGGGAAGAAACCCCAGAGCCTCATCGTTCCACTAGCTGAGCTCAACAGAAGAAGAAAGACTTGGAGATATAAACTGGCCAATTGTATAAGAAAAGAGCGAACTTTTTGACGGTTTCTTCAATAGCTTCCTTCTTCTGAAAAGACCAAATTTTAGGGTTAATTCAAGCGTCCCGAGAGCTCCACCACTAAGGCAACCTTCTCGCTCTTGAACTGTGGGATACAGGGCAACATTCCATCATTGTTTGAGTGATGGATTTTGCTACGTATAGCCATCGATGCGCAATAAAGGAAGAGTTCAGAAAAAGAGGGTCTCGACGCCATGATGGCAAAGTCAAGAAGGCTTACTCTGAAGGAGACAATACTCTCCTCACCAATCCAAATTATCCCTAAAATCATGGGATGTCCTGTTAAATCTATACTTAAAATGCGTTTACTTCATAAAAAATGAATGATTTGAAATTTTTTTCCAAAAAGTTATGGCTTATATTATTTATAAAAAATGAATGAACAAAAAATGCTTTCATCATCCATGAAATTATTGAGACATAAATTATTGTTGACATGGAAAAAATTTCTCATTTACTAATTAATTCAAGCGATATAAGTGATCATTCTTAGAAAAATACTATCTAGATCATTCACTTTCTACGAAACGAACGAAACCTTTATATCAAGGAATACGGTGTAAATACATTATTGACCCCTTTTTTTATGGTACAAGTCTCATAAAAAAAACAGTAGCACGATGTGAGAATTTGAGTCCTGGAATTTCGATCCAGGTAGGGTAGCACAGCATCTTTTCCAGCACTGTTAAGCTTATTATTCATGTTGATTTTCCCTATTTTCCTGTTGCCCCTTAATCCCGTTAAGGTGATTCCATACACATCCTATCTTGCGTGCGTAAAGAGTGGCTTACACACAAAGAAAAATATTACAAATTACCCTGTGAACACATTGTGAGCCATTTTCCTAACAGCTTAAATTTTTGGGCGAAACATTTTTTCTAGCACTTAAGCTTCATTTACTTCGCGAAACATTAACAATTTGAATAATATTTTCATAAAATTAATTACTTGTATCACTTGATATAATTAGTCAATCAGAATGTTTTATTATTGATAACAATTTAGTTTTAAACATTTTTGTGAACGATGAATCTTTTATTCATTTATTCAATTTTGTAAGTAATACAAACCATCATTTTCAGGAAAATATTTTTCAAATTATTTATTTTTGGCAAACTAAATGGATCATTGATATAGGAATCTGGGTGTTTTTCAGGTTAAGATCGTTGAAAAACAGCCGTTCACGTGATATAACAACATAAGTCGGGGATCCACAATCAACCATTGCGTGTGTTTTGCTTATAGTCTCTAAATGATCATTTGGTAAGAATGTATTCATATTATGACATTTCATGCTTAAGGCTCAGTTTATGTGAAGACAATTAAGGTGGATAGTAATTGTATATCCATCTCTAAATAGCTTAAAACTTTTAAATTGTTAGGATTGCAAATATTTGAAGAGAAAAAATAGAAAAAAAAGGCAAGCGAATTTTTACGTGGAAAAATCCTTCTAAATCGAAAGGAAAAAAATCATTGTGCCACACTAGGTAATCCCTTCACTGTGAGTATGAGTATGAGTGTTACAGGCTTTACCCTTACAAATATAAAAGACATTGCCCCGATATATAACAGGAGCCTAGGGTATATATACTTATGATGAAAATTACAAGCATGCCATGAAAAAGCTCTCCACTTAATATTTTACAAGTATGTCATGCAAAAGCTTTGCACTTAATATTACTTTTCTTTTTTCCATCAGACTCCACAAATTCATCAATCTGCCATTTAAAGGCTAATCTTCAAAACAACAATAATACTAGGTGCTCTTCCTAACCATGGAGGCCAACCGAGACAATACACAGCCTCGGGTTCTCAATAGTAACAACCTTCCTTAACATGTTTGCTGGATTTTCTACACCAAGAATCTTCTTCAATGACAATATCCCATCATATATTAGTTGATGAATATGATGATACTTCAACTCAATGTGCTTTTTGCTTGAATGAAATGATGAATTCTTCGCAAGACAAATAGTACTCTGATTGTTATTGAAAAGGACATTGCTATGCTCCTTGCCTATCTCCTTCAGAAAATTTTTAACGAAATCATCTCCTTATCAACTTCAGATATAGCCATACTGTTGGTGGCTAGCAATTTCACCTAAAGGGGGGTGAATAGGTGATGGAGTATGATTTTAAGAATTTATTGCGGAATTTAGATCACATAGCGTAAAACGGAGATCTCGGATGATGGTGACAGAGTGTGTTGCAAGGAGCAAATAATTCAATTGATGCAGGATATGCAATGTGATTAATACGCATTGTTCGTGTGCAGTTTAGCTATCACAAGATATCTAGAGTGATCAAGGCAAGAGATAAGAAAAACTGCACATAGGGTTTATAGTGGTTCGGCTTTGGTTAAACCTACGTCCACTTCTTCGGCTGATAGCCAATCGGCTGGATTCCACTAGTAAGCCGCTCGTAGGTTACGGATCGTTGATCTCCTTGACACGCAGGAATTCACACCTAGCACTCAACACTTATGCGTACACCTCCTTACAATTACAATGGACGGATCAAGAAGTGTATTGGAAATGGAGTACACTCTATCTAAAATTATGAACACTTTTTTCTCTTAACGCCTATCTCTGTTCCCTTCGTCTTTGAGATGTCTTTTGTACTCTTCCGCCTCCAATCTAGCCGTTGTAGGGCATCCAGAAGAGATCTCTCCGAATCTACCTTTTTGGACGAGATGATTACCAAAAGAAGATCTCTTAGCCGTTAGGGATCGCCAAAGGAAAGTCTTCCCCGCTTGAATCAAATCGCCCATACAATTATGATCTCGGGTTTCCATAAATGGTTTCTTCTATTTGGAAAGTCTTTATATGTCTCCTTGGTTCCGCATACTTGATTGATTTCTGTTATTGAGAATCTTCAAGAATGATCCAGCTCGATGGCGTCCGTTGATATGCATCAATTAAGCTCAATATGTATTCATCTTGAAATTCTGATTACTGCTTGTGAAGTACTTCTCTCAGAGCTTGATCATCATTCCAACGTCCGAGCTATCCCCGCTCATCGTCCGAGCTCGAACCAGCGTATAAGACTCTCAAAAACAACATCCGAGCCAAATCCGTTTGCCAGATTCAATCTCGTGCATCCCCGCACCAAAGGATAATATGCAAAACAAGTAAATCACTATATTATCTCAAAACACAAGAGTACTTGGATTGTTTTGTCAACTTCAAAATCATCTAGAGATTTTTCTCAACAATCTCCCCCTTTTTGATGATGACAAAACGATCCACAATAATAACGAGTAATTGAGTTAAGAAGGTAAGCAACTTTAACAAAGTTACTCTGGTGAGGATCTTGCTAAAGAATAATTTTAGCAATTCGTTCCTTGTACTTTTAGCAAGAATAAGTTCTGAAAAAGAATATGTATTTATAAACGATGATGAGTAGTCTTAGAATTTGTACTATCTCAATTTATGAGTTTGTATTCTACGTGCATATACTTATTGAAATGTGTAATAGTTTCAAATATGATGCGAGTATGAAAATTGTAACTCCTCGGAGCATCACGTTCTGTGGGATGCTCAAAGCTAGTCCTATTTAGCAAAAAGCTTTCAAGATTATCTTGTCAAGTGAAATATGTGATTTTGAGTGTAGGGAACTTGTTCATCCGCTTAGCTTAGGAGAAGGTATTCCTTCTCGGATGATGTTTCCACGGATCATGCTTCCCGGATCATGTTTTTTGTATTCCATAGAATAAGCTTATCCTAAGATCCTGTACTTGAGGGATTTTTGCCAGAATACGCACGCATATCACGGATTGATTTCACATGATTCATTCACATATTTTTTCGAGTCATATATCGCACATATCACATCACAAGTTAGTCATATATCGCATAAATATCACACAATATACCATTCTCCCCCTTTTTGTCATCAGCAAAAGGGAGTGACCTGCATAGTTAGATATAAATTGTAGAGATAAAACGTTACTCCCCTTGAATTCGATACCTATTCGGATCATCTATGCAGTATACTCAAATCAAACATGATAACATTTAGCTATGGATTTTAGCAGAGAATAACGAATCATTCAATCAAATGAATCGAAAAAAAAAAATTGGATTGAGTGTGACAGATGAGGATCTTATTCAAGGGAACGAGGTCAAGATGAAGTCTAGGCTAAAGGATTTTTGGTGTTGGAGAGTTCTTTAGTAGATCTAAAATACGACAGCTCGTGTCATTTGAGACAGCTTTTCATTGACTTCATTTGCTAGCTTGTGCAGAATCTTTTCAGCCTGTTCGAGCTCGAGGCCCGTGAGATGGTATTTATTGTTCATATTTTCTTTGAGGGTCTGTTCCTTCAAACTCAGCTGTTCTTTGATCGCAGTCATTTCAATGTTAAATTCTGTGCTGAACTTCCGCAAGTTATCTTTGCATTTACCCTACTTAAACAGAATATCCCATAGTTTGTTTGTGTCAGAAATTTCTGGTTTCTTTGTTTCCTAACAATGACACCATTCTCCCTAAGTGTAATCAGGTTTGTCTTGTTGAATCTTCTAGATGATATCCTTGTTCATCTCAGTAGATAGCTTTTCAAGAGCCTATATTCCGATCAAGATGTAGCTTGGATCCAATTTGCGTTCTTCCACCACTACTCTTGCATATTCCGCTCGAGCAAAGTCTTGCTCATTTTCCTTGCAGAAATGAAGGAGATCATGAATGTGAAAATCATTCAGATTCAACTCATTATCGGTTTGAACTCCTTGCGGTGAGGCCTTCCTCAATTCTTCTCGGTTGGCTTGGTTGCATATTCGATCACTTCTTGTTATGAGACGAACCCGTTGTCCTTTATCAAAGCTTTCACAGTTTTCTCATCGTCTCCTTTCTGTTGAGCTGCAAGAATTGTCTTCCTAACAACTTTGGCCAGCCTTATTTTCCTTTCAAGATAAAAAGCAGCCCTTTTTGCGGTGAGAGATCTTACCGGTTCAGAATACCGGTCAGATTCCCGCCCTATTGGTTGTGAGGAGCTCTGTGGTGCTGTGGACAGTATAAAGTCTTGTGGGAATTTCATCAGCACTAGTTTTGAGAATTCTTCCAGCTTTTGGTTGATAGAGTCCCGAAGTGTATCCATCGTCTTGGTTAATCTGTCATTTTTGAAGAGGGTTTGTCTTGCTTTCTCTAAAAGGTCCTTTGTCAGTGTACTAAACTCTTCCATCATCCTTTCTCTCATTTCTCTTGTCTCCCGAAAGAGCAAATTATACATTCTAGTGATTTGGTGCTTCATCTCGGTCCGGTAGTATAGAACCACCTCCAACAAGTCAGAGTTATTATTCTGACTCATTTCTTCTTCCTCAATGCCTTGTTTTATTTCCATGTCCTCCCCCTAAGATTTTTCTCCTAGGCTTTCAGTCATTTGCGTTGGATCATCAATTTCTTCTCTGCGATTTTCAACAAGAGCGTCTTGGTATTCTACCAACATCTCTTTATAAATGGTGTCTTCTTCTTCCAGTATTCCATATTTTGCTTTTGTGATTGCCGTTCTTTCTTTTCTGACTTTTTCAATGAACTCATCGAGAGAAAGGTGATCATCATTCACTAGATCACTTTGAGAAAGATCGGGGTATTTTGTTGAGAATGGGGTGCTTTTGGGGTCCATGAGGATAGAAAAGTGTTGGTCGATTTTGATCGTGGAGCTTTGGGAGATTTAGGGTTTTGCATTTCGTAAGACCGAGAGTGCGATTTGTGAGAGTGAGCGAGTAGAGAAGGTTTAGGGTGTAGGATGCAGTTCTTATTTTGATAAAATAGGAAATCTTTTTGAAAATATTTTAAGAATATTTCAACTCAATCAATTTAATTTCAATCAAGACAACGAAATATCCAATTAGAACAATCAGCACAATCATATAATATTTGCCAAATATTTAAGAAGATTCTGTTGATGCGTACCTTATTTGTTGCCAAAAAGAAAGACGACTTACGCGCCAAGATTTCAAACGATCAAATCTTTTGTCGTATCTACTCAAAAGATGTTGTCTCAGATGATCCTCTAAGTTTCGAGATCCTTGAGTTCCTTCGGATGATACTTTTAAGTTCTGAAGTCGCTGGAAGTCTTCAGATGATATTTTCAAGTTCCGAGGCAATTTCTCCTGTTTAGATCTCAGCTCAAATGGGAATCATGGTAATACCTAATTCTTGTCTAATGTACTCAAATGTATTTTTGTCAAGTGCCTTAGTGAATATATCGGTTAATTGATGTTTAGAATCAACAAATTGAATGTTAACATCACAGTTATACACATGATCACGAATAAAATGATGCTTGATTTCAATATGCTTAGCTCGCGAGTGCGTAACTGGATTCTTTGTGAGGTTGATAGCACTTGTGTTGTCACATTTGATTTCCACGTTGTGAGCTTCAACACCAAAGTCCTTCGCTTGTTGCTTCATCCATAGCATTTGAGCGCAACAACTCCCTAATGCTACATACTCAGCTTCTGCAGTTGATAGAGCTACGATGTTCTGTTTCTTGGAGAACTAAGACACTAGCATAGATCCCAGAAGTTGACATGTTCCTGAAGTACTTTTTCTATCCAACTTACAACCTGCAAAATCAGCATCCGAATAGTCATGTAATACAATATCTGATGTTTTGGGATACCATAATCCTAAGTTTGGGTTAGTTCCTATGTACTTGATGATTCTTTTGACAATAGACATATGAGATTCTTTAGGATCATATTGAAATCTAGCATACATGCACACACTGAATATAATATTAAGTCGAGAAACAGTAAGATATAACAAAGAACCAATCATGCTCATGTATAGCTTTTGATCAATCTGTTTGCCTTGTTCATCCTTATCCAATTTGGATGAGGTAGACATTGGTGATTCTATTTTCTTGCAGTTGTTTTGACCAAACTTCTTCACTAGTTCCAAGGCATATTTTTCTTGATTTATGAATGTGCCCCGATTAGTCTGATTAACTTGTAATCCTAGGAAGAATTTGAGTTCTCCCATCATGCTCATCTCAAACTCATTCTGGATGCTCGCGGAGAAGTTCTTACAAAGATGTTGATTAGACGAGCCAAATAAAATATCATCAACATATATTTGGATAAGCAGAATGTCTTTACCTTCCATTTTGATAAATAGAGTTGTATCAACTTTACCTTTTTCGAAGCCTTTTTCAAGAAGAAAATTACTTAACCTTTCATACCAGGCTCGGGGTGCTTGCTTCAGTCCGTAGAGAGCCTTCTTCAACTTGTACACATTATCTACGTTCTTTGAATCTTCAAAGCCTGGAGGTTGTTTGACATAAACTTCCTCCTTGATATATCCATTGAGAAATGCGCTTTTAACATCCATCCGGTACAACTTGAAGTCATGGTGGCGAGCGTAAGCAAGTAGCAATCCGATAGATTCTAGTCTTGTTCTTGGTGCATAGGTTTCATCGTAATCAATCCCTTCTTCCCGTGAGTAGCCTTTTGCAACGAGTCTTGCTTTGTTCCTGATTACTTTTCCTTTGTCATCCAGCTTATTCCGGAAGCCCCATTTGGTTCCAATAACAGGATGATTCTTTGGTTCGGGTACAAGTTCCCAAACTTCATTCGATCTGAATTGTTGTAACTCTTGTTACATAGTTTCGATCCAGTTTTCATCTTCAAGAGCTTCTTCGATTCTTTTGGGTTCGACTTCAGAAACTAGAGTAAAGGCATTTATCGTATCCTTGAGTTTGGATCTAGTTCTAACTCCTTCATCTATATTTCCAATGACCTGATTTGCGGGATGACTGGATCTGTATTTCCAGCTCCTATTTGATTTGTCACGTTCAGTCTTAGTGAAGTCTTCATCATTTGAATCTTTAGATGATGTGCTTTATGGAGTGTTCTCCAAGTTTTGAGAGGTTTCATCTGGTTCTACGTCTTCAGATGATGGTTTTTCCTTCTCGATTAATGATTCCCGATTCTCGGATCTTATTATTTCTTCAGCATCTATCGGCTGAGTAGTCCGTTCATCTTCAAATTTCACATTCATTGATTCCTCGACTATCCGAGAGTTCTTGTTGAAGACTCGGTAAGCTTTACTAGTTGTGGAATATCCCAAGAATACACCTTTATCTGATCTCTCATCAAACTTACTAGTCTGATCACTTGCATTCTTAAGAATATAATATTTACATCCAAACACATGAAAGTATGAAATATTTGGCTTCCTTCCCTTGTAGAGTTCATAGGGAGTTTTCTCAATCAATAGTCCGAGAAAAACACGATTGATAATATAATGTGCGGTTGAAACAACTTCAGCCTGTAAATGGGGTGAAGCTTTGCTTTCAATTAAAAAAGTTCGTGCCATTTCTTGCAAGGATCTATTTTTCCTTTTAACAACTCCATTTTGTTGAGGAGTATATGGAGAGGAAAAATTATGTTGAAAACCATTTTGATCATAGAATTCAGCAAAGTAGTGATTTTCAAATTCTCCTCCGTGATCAGTTTTGATGCTTGTAATTGAATAACCTTTTTCATTTTGAACTTTCTTAGAAAAGGTTTTAAAGAATGAAAATACATCACTTTTGTGAGTAAGAAAGAATACTCATGTAAATCTAGTATAGCCATATACAATAACAAGACAATACTTTTTATCTCTAATACTTTGTGTTCGAGTAGGTCCGAAAATATCCATGTGCAACAGCTGCAGAGCATGGGTAGAGATAACTTCATTTATAGATTTGTAGGAATTTCTTACTTGCTTTCCAAGTGTACATGTTTCACGGAGTTTTGTCTTTTCGAATCCGACATTTGGAAGTCCTCTCACAAGCTTCTTTTTGGAAAGTTTGTTGATTTGCTTGAAGCTTATATATCCTAGCTTCCTGTGCCATAGTTCTGGATCATCTTTGACGGATAGAAGACATTTTTCATCTTCAGACGATGTGTCCGTAAGGCACATGTTACCATATCTTCGTCCGGTGAATGATGACTTGTTGTCTTGGCTTGTACCTGAGCACTTATTTTCTGCAAAAGAAACTTTGTATCCAATATCGCATAGTTGACTGATACTAACAAGATTGAAGTTCAAACCCTTGACTAATGAAACATCTTTGATGAGTAGATTGCCAATCTTCACAGTTCCTTTATCGATAATCGTTCCTTTGTTCTTGCCTCCAAAGGAAACGTTTCCACCATTAAGATTTTCAAAATCAATGAACATGGATGAGTCACCAGTCATGTGTTTAGAGCAACCGCTATCAAGGTACCATTTGTTTCTTCTTTTGTTTGGTACCTATAATGATCGAAAATTCTCACTTTTTCTTTGGTACCCAAACTTGTTTGGGTCCTTTGAGGTTAGTCGTATAAGTGTATCTAAGAATGTTACGTGTTAGTCGATTGATCTTTGAGCGGTGGCTCCTGTAATGTTTCGGATCACCACAATTTGAACATCCCGAGAGATGTTGTCCTTCAAATCTAACAAATTATTTCCTAAAGTGTCTCAAGTAGGCGTGTTTAGGAGGTCGCTGCCTAAGTCTTTCTTTTACAGTTGGAAAATAATTTTTCTCATCACTTTCCTTTTGAAAACCAAGTCCCGACTTGTTGTAATAGGGAACTTGTATAGAAAGTATATGTTGTAGAGTTTTTGAACCGGATGAGAAACTTTTGCGTATCTCCAAAACTTCCTTTCTCAAAATGGAGTTCTCTTTTTCGAAAAGGTCTTTTTCCTTTTTCGGAGAAACTTTTTCTTCTTCAAAAGGATTTCTTTCTTTTTTTAAGAAATCGTTTTCCTTTTCGAGAGTTTTCACCCTTGATTTCAATTGCGCATTTTTGCAAGATATAGAATCGGATTTCTCATTTAGTTGACAAAATTCTTTTTTGAGAAAGCTGATTTTATGTTTTTGCGAAATATCCTTTTGTTTAAAAACAGCTACTTCCTTTTTCAATTCAGAAAGCCTCTTGAGAGTAGCATTGTATTCTAAACATAGCTCATCTATATACGCAGATACATCGGGTGAGATGTTTGAATGAGTTACCTCAAGATCATCATCTGAGTCTGCCATTAGACAGACATTTGCGTATTCTTTATCACTTTCACATTCGGTGTCGCTCCAAGTCTCTACTTTCAATGCTTTTTTGGATTTCTCATCCTTGCCTTTCTTCTTTAATAGTGGGCAATTGGGTTTGATGTGGCCTCGTTTCTTACATTCATAACGGATGACATCTTGACCTTTATTTTTGGTCTTAGATGATCTTCTTTGATTGTATCGTCTGATATCCTTCGTGTCTTTGAAGTTCCTACCTTGTTTAGCCATTCTTTTGAATCTCTTGATCATGAGTGCTAGCTCTTCATCATCTTCGACTTCAGAATCCGAAATGTCAGAATCAACATTAGATTTTAAGGCAATTGACTTCTTACCTCTAGTTATGTTTTCATCATTGATTTTTTCTTCTTCATAAGATTGAAGAGTTCCAATGAGCTCATCCATTGACAAGGGAGATATTCTTTGAGTCTCTTGAATAGAAGTTTTAACGTTGTCCCATTCCTTTGTAAGAGCTTGGAGTAGCTTGTTGATTCTCATCGGTCCAGAAACTGGTTGATCGTGAAATGTGAGACCATTCACTATTTCAGTGAACCTGTCAAACATTTCTTTCACTTTCTCTTCATGCTTCATTTTGAATGCTTCATATTGTCTGAGTAAAAAATTGACTTTTGTATCATTTACTCTGTCTGTTCCTTCATAGGTGACGTAAAGCTTATCCCATATTTCTTTCAATGATGAGCAATCTACAATACGTCTATATTCAGTAGGAGATAATGGACTATAAAAGGAATAAATAGCCTTTGCATCAAGAGCATCTCTCTTGGTTATCTCGATTGCGGTTAAAACAGCCGCCGGCGTTGTGTTGTCCCCCGCATTTCTGGTCTCTGTCGTTGGTGTTACTCCTCTTTGTACGACATCCCAAATTTGGGGATCTTGGCATTTGAGGAATGCTTTAAATTTGTTCTGCCAGTCGCTATAATCTTTTCCTTCAAAGTATGGTGGTCTGTTGTTGCTTCCATCTTCGATCCAAGAAGGAGAGAAATTGCTAGCCATAAAGATCGTTAACTCAAAAGTAAAAAAACTTCAGAAAAGATGAGCACCGGGCTCTGATACCAATTGTTGGTGGCTAGTAATTTCACCTAGAGGGGGATGAATAGGTGATGAAGTGTGATTTTAAGAATTTATTGTGAAATTTTGGTCACACTGCGTACAACTGAGTTATCGGATGATGGTGACAGAGTGTGTCACAAGGAGCAAATAATTCAATTGATGCAGGATATGCAATGTGATTAATACGCACTGTTCGTATGCAGTTTAGCTATCACAAGATATCTAGAATGATCAAGGTAAGAGATAAGAAAAACTGTACAGAGGGTTTATAGTGGTTCGGTTTTGGTTAAACCTACGTTCACTTCTTCGGCTGACAGCCAATCGGCTGGATTCCACTAGTAAGCTGCTCAAAGGTTACGGATCGGTGATCTCCTTGACACGCAGGAATTCACACCCAAGACTCAACACTTGTGCGTATACCTCCTCACAATTACAATGGATGGATTAAGAAGTGTATTGGAAATGGAGTACACTCTATCTAAGAATTATGAACATTTTTCTCTCTTAACGCCGATCTCTCTTCCCTTTATCTTCGAGATGTCTTTTGTACTCTTCCGCCTCCAATCTAGCCGTTGCAGGGCATCCGGAAGAGCTCTCTCCAAATCTACCTTTTTGGACGAGATGATTACCAAAAGAAGATCTCTTAGTCGTTGGGGATCGCCAAAGAAAAGTCTTCCCCGCTTGGATCAAATCGCCCATACAATTATGATCCCAGGTTTCCATAGATGATTTCTTCCATTTGGAAAGTCTTTATATGTCTCCTTGGTTCTGCATCCTTGATTGATTTCTGTTATTGAGAATCTTCAAGAATGATCCGGCTCAATGGTGTCTGTTGATATGCATCAATTAAGCTCAATATGTATTCCTCTTGAAATTCTGATTCTTGCTTGTGAAGTACTTCTCTCAGAGCTTAATCGTCATTCCAACGTCCGAGCTATTCCCGCTCATTGTCCGAGCTCGAACCAGCGTCCGAGACTCTCAGAAACAACATCCGAGCCAAATCTTTTTGCCAGATTCAATCCCGTGCATCCCCGTACCAAAGGATAATATGCAAAACAAGTAAATCACGGCATTATCTCAAAACACAAGAGTATTTGGATTGTTTTGTCAACTTCAAAATCATCTAGAGATTTTTCTCAACAAATACACCCTACTTCGGTGGTTGAGAGAGAGACACAGGTTTGAAGTCTAGACATCCAACTAATTAAAGTTCCATCTAAAGTAAAAGCATAACCCTAGGTGTTTTTCCTGTTATCCAAGTCACTAGCAAGATCTATATCAACAAAGCCTTGTAAAATTTCACCGTTTTTCATAAACATAATAACATACCCGAAGTGCCTCTCATATATCTTAATAACCACTTTACAGTTTCTCAATGTTTTATTAGTGGATTAGCCATGTATCTACTCACAACTCCCACTGCTTGAGTTATGTCCGATCCGAAACACACCATAGCATACATTAAACTACCAATAGCCGACACATGAGGCACCTTAGCCATATATTCCCGCTCTTCATTTGTCTTTGGTGATTGCATCTTCAAGGGCATGAAGTGACTCTCTAAAGAAGTACTTCTAGACTTTGTATTCCAAAATTCAAATCTATTAAAGCACCTTCTTGATGTACTTTTCTTAAGATAACATTAGAATTCCTTCGGATCTATCCCGCATGATCCTCATCCCAAGAATCTAATTCGTTGTGCCCAAGTCCTTCATGTCAAACTCTTTTGACAATTGCTACTTCAATGTGTTGATCTCTCTTATGCTAGATCATGTAATAAGCATACCATCTACATACAACAACAAAATAATGTAGCAGTTATCAAATTTCTTGAAGTAACAATAGTGATCCATCTCGCTTATAGTGAACCCGTTATCACATATAAAAGTGTCAAATTTCTTGTACCATGTCTAGGAGCCAGTTTCAAGCCATACGGACTTTTCTTTAGCTTATAGACATAATTTTCTTTTCCAAAAACCTGAAAACCTTCTGGTTGTACCATATAGATATCCTCCTCTAAGTTACCATGGAGGAATGCAGCATTTACAACTAACTGCTTCGGATGTAAATTCTCAATAGCAACAATACTCAACATTAGCCCGATAGTAGTCAAGTTCACAACCAGTGCAGTTAAATGTAAATACTGCATTCCTCCACGGTAACTTAGAAGGGGATATTTATATTGTTGAGATACACATGTGAGTTGTGTTAGAGAAGTCCCACATCAAAGAATTGATGTAGTCTAAAGCAGTTAATTTATTCGAATTGGCTTATAACTCAATGGCTTAAACTTTTGAGTAATGGTGGGTCTAATTGGATATATTGATAGGTTTAGGCTTGGGCTCCCTCTTGGCAATCTCCTCGAGTGAAGGTATCGAGCTTCTACTATTATGCGCTCCCATCAAATGGTATTAGAGTCGATAGTTGATTGGTGCTCCATACTCAATCTGATCCGATGTTTGTTGAATATCTTAAGAAAAAAAAAACTCATGATCGACGCTTGTTTCGGATGGAAAATTGCCTTCACGGTTGGTTTGACGAGAAGAGACTATGGACAGTTGGTCGACTAATGTGAGTCTAGCAAGAAGAGATGATGAACATTTGGTCTGTTGACGCAAGATAGAGACCATGGGTGATGCAATCCCAAGTTAATAATTAATGTTGGTTGGTTGTTGTGCATAGCTATAGGTGAAAATTCTCATCACGATTGGTCTGGCGAGAAGAGACCATAAATAGTTAGCCTAGTGACGCAAGATAGATACCATGGGTGATCCAATCCCAAGTTAGTAGTTAGACGTTGATTGGTTACAATACATAGTTGCAGGTGCATTGGAATGACTTGGAGATTCAGTTTGAGATATCTTAGTGCAGAATGATACCTAAATTAGGAGGGAGTCAAATCTAGCACTGAGCTCACATGTGAGGGGGGATTGTTGAGATACACGTGTAAGTTGTATTAGAAAAATCTCACATATAAGAATTGACGTAGTTTGGAGTAGTTAATATATCTAAGTTTGTCCATAACTCATTGGCCTAAGTTTTTAAGTGAATATGAGTCTAATTTGATATATTGAAGAGCTTAGACTTGGGCTCGCTCTTGGCAATTTCTTTAAGTAGAGGTATTTAATTTCTATTGTTCATTCCCAACAAAAATAACTTAGCATTGGGTCAGTCCTAGGTTAATAAATGTAAAATGGGGAGACAAGTGCGAAACTTCCAAATTCATACTTAACAATTCTTATTTAATAGAGTATAATTCGTCTGAAAAATCAAACAAGTTGATGAAGGTGGCTAAACTATTTGAGTATTTATGAGGTTAGGCTACTTCTTGAAGATTATGTGATGTATCCGTCATACAAAATATTTTTCCGTGGGGTACTACTATCATAACTTGTGATCATGTACATTCTCCAACTCCTCTCCCCTCACCAATCGAGTTTAGCCAACATATTTACTCTTCCATCCGTAGGAAAAGTATACTAGAAGTGCCATAAATTTTGTACAGTGTTCACTTGAGTGCCATAACTTTCAAAAATCGTTCACTCGAGTGCCATGTTGACGTGGATACCAGAAAAGCCGACGTGGCACACCGTAAAGCTAACGTAGCTTGCCGGAAAGATGATGTGGTACGCCGGAAAGCTGACGTGACACGCCGAAAAATTTGCTGTAGTACTTAAGTGAACGATTTTACTCTGACGTGGCACTCAAGTGACCGATTTTTGAAAGTTATATCACCTAAGTGAACGTTTCGAAAGTTGTGGCATTTAAGTGAATACCATACACAAGGTATGACACTCATGGTGTACTTATCAATCCATCTATCGAACTATGTCGTTTATTAAATTAATGTCTTGAGTTTGAGCCGTGTGTATATCCCGACCCATTGGAAGATTTTGATTTGCTTTAAATTTGGTGTGCATCTTCTAATCCTACGCAAATATGGATATTATGGGCGAAGGATGGTGATTTCCTTTTTTCTATTGGACAATGTAATTTTTGACTAGCTTGACTTCTTTTGGATAGATATATTAAAGGATCCCACATATATTATCTAAAAGAAGTCATGGATATTTATGCTAAAAGGCGGATAAGAAAAGGAAATTAAATATTTTTTGTGGGTCCCAATCTAAGGTTAGTCAATGTGTTGACTAATATAAAAAGAAAAAAATAAGAGCACACAGTTTTGGGGCGTGAATCCCTTCAACCGAGAAGCCACAAGGAAAACAAGAAAAAGAACGTCAAGAGCGTTCGTGGTTCGGCCTTTTTCTAGAGCAAATGAGACGAGTATTAATTTTCTCTGTGTGTTTTCTAAGTAAGTTCTCTGTGAGAGATTGTGAGTTATTATATGTGGGTTTGCTTTGGGCTTAATTTAGGTATGGAAAACACTCGAGCGTATAAGTCATTGTAACTCTGATTCTCCGATTATAGTGGATTACTCCGGCTGGCTCTCCTCGTAGATGTAGGCACCGACATTCAGACCGAACCATATAAATATCTGGTGTCATTTATCATTCTCGTTATTTGTCTAGTGATTTCGTATTGACTTATTTGCAAGATCCGTTAGCGTTTTTGCGTTATTATCATTACAATTGATATTAGAGCTACGATTAGAGTTTCTAGAGTTGATTTGTGACTTTTGCATGTGTGATTATTGTCTAAAAATTTTGGTGTTGTAATTATGTTTGGAACGGAGTTTGAGATTGAGAAATTTAACGGGAGGAACAACTTTGGGCTATAGAGTCTCAAGATGGAGGCGTTATTAATAAATCAAGGTATGGCCGATGCATTGGAGGGTAAGGATAAGTTGCCCAAAACATTGAAAGATATCGAAAAAGACGTGTTAATAAGGAAGGCAAGAAGTATAATCATATTGAACCTATCGAATGAGGTGTTGATAGAGATGGTTGAGGAGAAGGATGTTATAATATTGTGGGCTAAACTTCAGGTACTCTATGAAATTAAGGGTTTGAACAATTGCTTGTATATGCTAAAGATGATATTTCGGTTCCGAATGATTGAAGGCACATCTATTAGAGCCCACTTAAATTACTTTAGTAAACTCATGATGGACTTGACGAACGTTAATAAGGCCTTATCCGATGAGAAATAAGGTATGATGTTGTTAGCATATCTACAAATTCTTTTGAGCACTTTATAGATTCATTGCTACGGGGCGCACTACGATTACCTTGAAAGAGGTAAAATCCACTTTATTCTCTAAGCAGTGGCAAAAAAAGTTACAGGAAAATAACTTAATGCAAAATAGTGCGCAAGTTTTAGTTATCCGAGGTAAAGACGAACGAAGAGAGTTTGGAGGTAACATGCGGAAGAGCTATTCTAAATCGTGGTCTAATGTTTAAAATCGTTGATGTTACCATTATAATGAGGTAGGGCACTATAGGAGAGATTGTTTGAAGTATAAGGGTAAATGAGTTAAGATGGAGTCTGCAGGCGATGGTAATATTATTACCAAAGCAGATAATAGTTCTAGTGATGCGGATGTTTTGTTAATAGTCGTCAAGAGTTCATTAGGTAATGAATGGATGCTTGATTCTGAATGTTCTTATCATGTGACTTCTCATAGATATTGGTTTACCACCTATCGGTGCACGGAAGGTGGTAAGGTGCTTATGGCAAATGGTGCTACTTGTGAAATAGTGGGGATCGTAACAATTCAGATTAAGATACACAATGAAGTGGTGTATACGTTGACAAATGTGAGGTATATACCAAAATCGAGAAAGAACCTTATCTCGTTGAATGCTCTTGACAGGTTCGGATATCGGATTTCGGCTAAAGGTAGAGTTTTAAAGGTCTCTTGAGGTGTGCTTATTGTGATGCGATGAATGATAGACGACGGGTTATATTTCCTCCAAGGAAAAATAGTGATTGATTCATCTGCTAGATTCTTTGATACTTAAGGTGAGGATACAACACGGTTATGGCATATGAGACTTGGACACATGAGTGAGAGAGAGATGATTGTTTTGAGTTAGAGGGATCTACTGGAAGGTCATCAAATTGAGAAGCTATACTTTTATGATCACTGCGGCATGAATAGTTAGCAGAGAGGGAAGTTCGATACGGGAGTTCACAAGACCTCGGAGATTCTAGGTTACGTATGCTCGGACTTATCCGTCTCCGGTTTCGTTCAAGGGTGGTGTCAAGTATGTATTGTCTTTTGTAGATGATGTTTCGAGAAAAGTCTGGATTTGTTTTCTTAAGCACAAGAACGAGGTGCTTAGTCGGTTCAAGTCATGAAAGACAATAATCGAAAAGTAGATAGGTAGAAAGATTATGTGCCTAAGAAACGATAAAAGGTTGGAATTCTATTTTGATGAGCTTGGTTGATTTTACACAAAGGAAGGCATGGTGAGACGCCGCACTATTGTATATACACCACGGTTGAACAGAGTTGCAGAGCTGATGAGCAAAATTATATTGGAGAGAGCTTGCTCTTTACTTTCCAATGCAAGATTAGATGAAGCTTTCTGGGCTAAAGCTGTTAATACCACTTGTTGTTTAGTGAACAAATTACCATTACAAGAAATTGATTGGAAAACTATTGAGAAAACGTAGTTAGGTAAGTGTGTTGATTATACTGAATTGAGAGTGTTTGGTTGCCCCGCTTATGCTCATATGAGTGATGGCATGCTAGAGCCTAAGGAAAGAAAGTGTATTGTTGACGCCTAAATTTTGACTAATCTATTTTTTGCATAAAAATTATAAAAAAAATCATCTCATATATTTATTTTTAGCGTACATTGCATTGGCATATAATTGGGCAAGCGTAACACTTAATTTAGCATGCGTCTAGACTAGGCACGGGATGGAAAAATATACCGAGAAGATTTGAAACTTCAGGGACTGTATTGCAAATACTTAAAACTTCGGGGACCGTATTGCAAATACTTGAAACTTCGGGGACTGCATTGCAAATACCAAGAGAAGATGAAGAAGGGAAGATGATGAAGGGAAGATGATGAAGGGAAGATGATGAAGAGAAGATAAAGAAGAGAAGATAATGAAAGGAAGATGGTGAAGGGAAGATGAAGAAGAGAAGATGAATATGATGAAGGGAAGGTGATGAAGAGAAGATGATGAAGAGAAGATGAAGAAGGGAAGATGATGGAGAAATTTGGCTATAAAAGGGGGGAGAGTTCTTGAGAATTGAAGGGGGAGTGAAAGAGAATTGAGATAGTTTTAGAGTGGAAGAGAATTGAGAGAATTTGTGAGAGAAATTCTTTAGAGAGGAAAAAAGAGAGTTCTTGAGAAAAATCGTAAGAGAAAATTTGAGAGTGAAGAAAAGAGTTTTAGTCGAGCATCATCTTCGACGAGTCCCGGCACGTACTTCGCCTCTCACCATCCAACAACGCCACCGCTTGCCTTTTTTCGACGATAGCCACGTTCTTCCAACTCCGAGATCTTGAAGGAAGCCATAACGTGTACGTGAGTAAGATTTTGTGGAATAGAAGGTAACCCTTTCCATCTCGATCTACAAAAATGTAATCGTTTGGTGTGAACATTTGTTTGTTTATTTTAGACATGTCACGTGTCCCAAAATTTAGCATTATTACATGTTAATTTATTTTTGTAAATACTCGTGATTGGCTGCGTTTTCTTTCTTTCTAAATCATCCATGGTGTATATCGTACAAAGTTCAATGTTTTACATCCCCATAAAAAAGAAGAAAAAACCAAAAAAATTGCATCTTTGAATTTCAAGTAAAATCCATCAAAATTGCCAAATCAAATATTTTTCATGAAAATGGTACCGAAAGGGCGTTAGAGTAATCTAGCGTAACCAAATCCCCGAATTCAAAATCTCTGGTTCGCGGAAATAAGATAGTTTTCTCCCGCTATTTTATTTAGGTTTCTAATCAACCTACCGAAAATGATTAGTGGCGACTCCAAATTCAAAACACGTTGCATGTTAATTATTTGAACCTTAAGTTGCGATTTGGTATGGACTTGGGAGAATCCGAGTTAGGTTAGTTAATTAATTAACCTAATAATCCATTAGCCCGAAAATTAACTCGTTTATTTTTTAGGTCGTGATGACTTGGCGACTCCACTGGGGACTAAAGAGGACTTAGGCCAGAATAATTTCATGAAAAATAAAATCACTTGATCCGGCAATCTTTTTTGAATTTTAATCCTTAGGTGTTAAATGGTTTTGCGGGAAAGGGAGTTATAAGGGGAGGAGTCTCGTGGCTAATCTTTGTTTTGCAGTGCTTGGTGATGAGAATTTTAATTTTTGAACTATCGGAGTGCTGATTGCTTTTAAAATGTCGTGCATGCCTCTATATAATTGCACTACACCACCTTGACTTGTGACCGAACCCGGGTCACCCGATAGTTTCGAGGATGGTATTTATGTGGTTCTTTAACCTTGGCGGTAAGGCTTCGCTAAAGGTTATCCCGCTTGGATCCCGAATTCTTCAAAAAAATGGCTCGAGAGTTATTCTCATGCACGTAAGGCTATGATGCATGAGAGTTGCTCTTGTCGACCGAACCAAGCCGAGATGATTGGACCCGACTAGTCGTGACTATGTATGCGAGGCAGCAACTAGTCATGATGAACGTACGCGAGGCTGCGACATGTCGTTCTGTCTTTCATTTCATTTTGCTAAAAGAACTAAAATCTGAATCCACACTTCATGTGCATGTCTTTGTGATTGACATTTTCTTCCTACGAGCGGTAATTTCTTGTCTCTTGTGCCTTGTTATCTCATTTTTATTCTGGGCTGGTCCATGGTTTAGGTTGATTTAATTGGCACGTGATCTATATACGAATGGGTCGCAACGATATCCGTTTCGTGCCTACTCCGAAGCTAGAGCTCAAGAAGCTATGGGGTAAGTTGAAGTCGGATGGCCAGCAGTACGTGCTCAAGCGTATCGGGTTCATGTTGCCAATTCTTGAGATTGATGTTCAAAGCGGGATCATGCAAGCACTTGCTCATTTTTGGTGCCCCGAGACGACCACGTTTGTGTTCGGAGGTAAGTTTGAGCTCACACCCACTGGAAGAATACAAGATTGCCATCGGAAAATCAATTGAGTTGGATGTGGTTGAACCACCTATTCGGGTAGATCCGGTGGTAGTGCTTGCTGAATTTTTGGGTTCGACTAAAAAGAAATTGAAAAAGTGCTCAAGGGTAACTGCCGGGCATGCCCATTATCTTTCCTCATTGAATGTTTTGAAAATAACTCCGACCTCATGAGATCTAAGATTTTTATCTTAACCTTTTTTGGACTTATCATTTTTCCATTCCGTCAGAACGCTATAGATCCCGTGATAGCATGGACGGTAAAACAAGTTTGTGGTGGGGTCAATTTTGTAAACACCATCCTTGCTGAAACTTTCATTTCACTAACATGTTTCGCTCATTCCAAAAAAGAAAACAAGAAAGAAAAAGATAAGACTTTTCGAGCCCCAATTGAGCTTTTACAAATCTGGTTTTTCTCACACCTTTCTCAATTCGGGGAAAACATGATCGTATTTGAAATGGGTATGACTAACAACCCTATTTTAAGATTTAAACAAATACAGGATCGAACTAAAAACTTGCACTATACGCAGTGGGTCCATTTATTCGAGAATCCAAATCCTAAGATTTTCCTTTGGCAAGCTGTATGGTTCCGAGTGGTAGAAGCTCGATTGTGCCATGGCGACCGTAAACCCGTGCCTTTGATGGGCATTTATGGAGCAACCAGCTATCAGCCTCTTCGGGTTACACGACAATTTCGGGTTCTGCAGGATATCCCGCCTTCACTTGGGCCCAACGAATTCCAAGTTCAATTTGAGAAGGACGAGAACTACAGAGCGGAACCGAGACGTCATTCCGAGGCTTGGCAGGAGTGTTCTAATCGGAAGCTGATTTGGCCCATAGAGGAGCTCACCGGAAAAATGAGGAGTCACTTTGCCACAACTCGGTATATTCAGTTTCATGCCATCCCCGCTGAGATACTCCCGAAGATCCCGATCGTGACAATGCAGCATACCCGTCAAGCTCAACTCAAAGCCAGCGAAGAGAAGGCGATGAAGGCCCAAGAAAAGGCAGATGCTTTGGCAAAGGAGAATGCACGATTGCGGCGCGCCTTGAAGGCCCATTCGTCTATAGATCACGTGGCCTCTAAAAAAGAAAAACCGTTTGATTTCTTGGTTTGCTTAAATTGAGTCATGTATTTACTTTCATAGGTTGATTGTTTAGGAATCTCATCGTCTTATTTCCAATTTCACACTTTGCTTATGTAGTTTTTACAATTTCATCGCTTGTCCTCAATTCGATTTGGCTTGTTCCTGTTGTACGATTTTTACTAAATTCTATGATCGAGTTTTGAGTAAGTGCCAAACACGAAAGTTGTAGACCTATGTTTGAACTAATGTCTTACAAAATTTCAGAATTAAATTCATAATTTAATATGGCCCTTCGTTTTTTCAACAACATGCGGTTATAATAGTTTTCTGAACGTGATTTTTTGGAAAGACACATTAAACTGCTTTGATCCGTGCATTTCTAATCCGATTGGCCAACATAAAAGTTGTTCATCATCTTCTCAACTATAAGCTCGTAAAATTTGGACATGTTTTGATCAACGCGCAAATTGATACGGATTTTTTCGTAAAAGCGGACAAACTGAAAATTACATGTTTCAATCCTTTGGTTATAATCACTTTGTTCGTTTGAGTCTAGAAGGATGCCATGGACCGGCTCGATATTCTTGCTCTCGTACTCATTTTGCGTTTATTACTACGTACAGGTAATTTATCACGGATCCTCCACATATTACTCGATCGGTCGCGAGGAAGATGGCCGACATCAACGCCACCGTCGGTGCTGCCCTAGACGAGAAACTTGGCTCCTTGACCGAGCGCTTCGAAGGGATGATGTCCCGAAAGATGGAAGAAATGATGGCTGCCTTCGCCGCCAAACTTCAATCATCCACCACCAGCCCACCGCTAACTATTCCTGCTCCATTTCCTCCTATGGACAACTCCGGTAAAGCCCCGGAAACTGCTCCCTATCGGACAATGCCGCTAGAAGATGTGATCTTCACAAGCGTGAGCGCGAGCACGAGCACGCCGCCCGTAGTCCCAATCCCCCAAGCCAGCCCCGTGGCCCCCGGGTTGAATGGTGATACGGCATGCAGTTGGCCCAAATGGAACAGAGGATCCGAGAGGTTGAGGGGACTCACAACATACCCCGGATTGACTTGTCTGTCTTTTCAAAGGTCACGGTGCCGGAGAAGTTCAAGATGCCCGACTTTGAGAAGTATGATGGAACTTCCAACCCGGTTCAAAGCACGTTCGGATGTACCAGGCAAGAATGAACAAGCATGCGACCAATGGCCCCCTAATGGTCTAGACTTTCCAGGCTAGTTTAAAAGAAGCTGCCATGAGGTGGTATACGGACTACGAGATCTATCGGATGGATGATTGGGAGAAGGCAGCTAATGCTTTCATCAAACATTTTAGCTTTAACTTGGACGTACTCACCACCGCAGAGAAGATCTTGAACAGCTTGAGATGAAGAAAGGAGAAACAATCAAGCAAGATGCCACCAGGTGGAGGAACGTGGCATCTCACCGAAACCAGTCCCTCCGGAAAGGGAGCTCATGAAGTTGTTTGTTTCCACTCTGCCGCGAATTATGAAAACCCGACTCGGGATCCGTCGCTACGTCATTCAGCCATCTCATCGCAATGGCTGAAGAAATTGAAAACGGTATGAAGAAAGGTTGGTACGATGATGTCACCACGATGACTAAGAGGTTTGCGGTAAGGAAAGATAAGGAACCGGCTCCACGAAGTTAACATGACCTACAGCCGAAACCCATGACCCCGGACGCCGCCAGTTGTGCGATTCCTAATCAGCAAGCAGCTAATTTCGGCGTGCAACGACAAAGAGGGAATCAACGGCCCCCTCGGCAATTTACTCCTCTACCAGGAACCCCGTCTGCGGTACTCGCGGTTCTACGTAAGAGAGGTTTACCGACTTCCGAGCCTCTACGATCCGGTAACACGAGCTCGCCAAGATATGATCCATCAAAGAAATGTGATTACCACTCATGGAGCCTGGACATGACACCGACAAATGTTTCGTGTTGAAGCATCGGATTCAAGATCTTCTTGATTCTAAGGCATTCTCGTTTCAAGGCAACAAACCGCCGAATGTCCAGAATAATCCTTTGCCGGATCATTCAAGTAAAGTTAATGCTATATTCGGGCCGGGGATTAGACAGGTTGGTGCTGTTAAAGTTGAAGTAGCCGATGTTCTCAATGCTCTGATCAGGGCAGGATATTATGAGGTCGGTGAACCAATATCACTCGATCGCTTGAAGGAAAAGGTCTCCGCTCTCATGAAGAATGGATTCATAGTCCGGGCAAGTCAAACTGGGACAGTGGCCACTATATCCCCGATTGTCATTGATCGGGATCGAGAGCTTGCAGCTTTGACCCAACCCGGGACTTTTCAAGAGTCTCAGGTGGAAGATGCTGATATGACTAACTTGATCAAAAATGACCCGGAGGTAGCAGACATGCCCGCCTTGGAAGATGTAGCGGATGACGAACTTGGAATAGTCATTGCCTCGCCTCAGCCTTTTCCGTACGCTAATGACAAGGCGGTTCCTTGGTCCTACGATCTTGCCCCGATAACAAGATCGGGACGCGCTTATAGTGATGACCAACCGACTAAACAAGTCACCGAGAAAGATGCTAAGGAATTCTTGGCTGTAATCAAGGCGAGTGAGTACAGCGTTGTCGACCAGTTGCGGAAGTCACCGGCTCGAGTATCCCTACTCGAACTTCTACGATCATCCGAGAAGCATCGGGAGTCCTTGATGAAGGTACTCGGCGAAATTCACGTACCCGAGAATGTTGAACATGACAAACTAGAGAACTTTGTGGGGACGATCCTTCTAAAGGATCAGGTTGCATTCGCCGACGATGAGATTCCTCTTGAAGGGCGAGGTCATAACAAAGCTTTGCACATAACAGTCAAACATAAGCAAACTCACGTAGCTCGGGTACTTATTGACAACGGGTCGGCACTAAATATTTGCCCATTAGCCACATTGAATCGTCTTGGAATCGACCTGGCCAGGTTGCAGACGGCCAAGACTTCCGTCCGCTCATTCGATGGCGTAAAGAAAGATGTGCTGGGGCAGATCAACTTGGAGATTCAGATCGGGCCTTCTTTGTTTGACATTCTCTTCCAGGTATTAGATATTCCTTCGGCCTTTAACCTTCTCTTAGGCCGACCTTGGATTCATAATGCCGGAGCTGTCCCATCAAGCCTTCATCAGAAAATTAAGTTCGTGGTCGAACAGAAGTTGGTGATTGTCCATGGGGAGGAAGATCACCAGATTTTCAATGAGACGGCCATCCCTTACATCGAGCCGACTCATGTTGAAGAAGATTCCTACCACGCTTTTGAGATAGTACACACTATCCATGCATCACCGTAAAGTCCTTTGCCGCTTCCCGAAATATCAGCCACTTCTCTTATGGTGGCTAAGATAATGGTTGGCAATGACTTCAAACCCGGTATGGGTTTAGGTCGACATGGCCAAGGGATTCGCACCCCAATTGAACCCAAAGGCCAATCTCATACAGCCGGTGCGGGATGTCGAGGACGTGGACATAAAAGAGGCGTAATGGGTCGCGGTAAGCGTGCATGCAGTCCTTTACCCCCACCTCTATATACCACTTTCCGATCACCGGGAGTGGTTGGAGGTTACGATAATTTGACCCAATTCGAAGAAGACTTGGGGATTGTGTTCCCCAACACACCGAAGGATCGAGGTATTCCAGTTGAACCCATAGAGTCCGAAGAAGATGAAGGAGTCTTCGATATCGCTGGTTGTTTTGACGATGTAACCATTGCTGCTATATCCGAAGACGGAGCGCATGAAGAGGAACCTTACCCAGCACCTAAACCTTCCAAATCATTCGTCAATGCCATATGTGATGATCCACTGGAGGGTTTAGATTCAGAGTAACATCTTTATGTTTATGCAATCCCCTGCGTGGGACCTTTTCTGTTTCCTTTAGGTTTTGGATCACATTGGGATTTCTATTCCGTGTTGCACTCTTGAATTTTTTCCTAGAAGATGTAATTTCATATCAATAAAATTGCACTATTTTTCGAATCTTGTTGAAGTATCCCAAACCAACCCGATGACGATAACCAACGACCAACAAGTTTGTCATCATGGTAAGAACCGAGGGTTGGGCTTCTTCAAGAATTCATGTCCCACGGTTTTGAAAAAAAAAATAATAACAAAAAATAAATAAATAAAGTTCTTCAAAAAAAAAAAAAAAAAAAAAAACACCGCAATTAAACCTTGTTTGTTTTTCTGATTTTGTTACTTTATGTTTCAGGGGGATACATGAGGAGGGAGATCTAGTGGATTCAGAAGTATACGACCTAGATGAGTGCAGTCAGATTATGAGGAAATTCGTCGGGATTTCGAACGACATGAGGAGATCAAGCCCTTGACCGGTGAACAAACTGTCTCGGTCAACCTAGGCGATGCGTAAAACCCTAAAGAAGTTAAGATCGGGGCAAACCTTTCCAAAGAGATGACCGATCGCTTGACTAAGCTCCCGAAGGATTACCGGGATATTTTCGCCCGGTCCTATGCAGATATGCCCGGTCTTGATCGTTCCATTGTCGAACATTGTTTGCCGATAGATCCTTCGGCTAAGCCAGTGGTGCAAAAGTCAAGGAGGGCCGCACCTGAATTGGTCCGTAAGATCAAAGAGGAGGTCATGAAGTCGCTTGACGTCGGATTCCTTGAGACTACGTAATATTCTGATTGGGTTGCCAATATAGTCCCAGTCATGAAGAAGGATGGGCGTATTCGGGTCTGTGTCGATTATCGAGATTTGAATAAGGCCAGTCCCAAAGATGATTTTCCCCTCCCGCATATCGACGTACTTGTTGACAGTATCGCAGGATTTGAATTGTTTTCATTCATGGATGGTTTCTCCGGGTACAATCAGATTCTGATGAATGTCAATGACAAGTTGAAAACCACTTTCACCACACCATGGGGAATGTTTCATTACCGGGTGATGCCGTTCGGTCTCGTAAATGCCGGAGCTACTTACCAACGAGCCATGGTTGCCCTTTTCCACGACATGATGCATAATGAGATTGAGGTTTACGTTGATGACATGATAGCAAAAACAAGGCATGGAGAAGATCATGTCGAAACGCTCAAGAAATTGTTCGATAGACTCCGAAAGTACAAGTTACGCCTCAACCCCGCCAAGTGTGTCTTTGGGACCAGCTCGGGCAAGCTGCTCGGATTCGTGGTAAGCAATAAGGGTATTGAAGTCGACCCTTCTAAAGTCAAGGCTATTCGTGAGCTTAAGCCGCCGACGACGGTTAAAGAAGTTCGAAGTCCGATGGGCAGGCTAAACTATATTGCTCGATTCATCTCTCGGTTATCAGAAACCGCTAAGCCATTCCTCAAGCTGTTAAAGAAGAATGCGCTAATCCAATGGGATAGCGAATGTGAAGAAGCTTTTGGGAAACTGAAGCAGCATCTCATGAGTCCACCCGTGCTTATTCCTCCAACACCGGGCAACCTTTAATCCTCTACCTCACAATCCTTAGTGAGTCTTTGGGTGCTATGTTAGCACAAGAGAGGCAGGAGGATGGAAAAGAACGAGCCATTTATTATCCGAGCAAGAAATTCACCGCTTCGTAAATGAAATACACCGAAGCAGAGAAAACATGTGCGGCGTTAGTCTGGGTACCGCACAGGCTTCGGCAATATACCTTGCATTACCAGGTACTTTTGGTGACAGAGTGCGATCCTATCAAATACTTGCTTAATCAACCCGCCTTGATTGGTAGACTTGCCAAATGGCAGATCCTCATCTCCGAATTTGATGTTCAATATTTGTCCCAAAAGTCAATCAAGGGACGGGCTATAGCGGATGTCCTAGCTGAAAATCCGGGGCGAGATGATGATGCCTATTATTCTGAGGATCGGATCATGTCGGTGGAAGATTACATCCGGACTATGTATTTTGACGGAGCTGTCAATTTATCGGGATCGTGCACGGGCGCGGTTCTGATATCTCCAGGTGGTCAGCATTATCCCGTGGCCGCAAAATTGGTATTCCCTTGCACAAATAATATAGCGGAATATGAGGCATGCATCCTCGGTCCGCAGGCTGCGATTGAAATGGGGATAGGCCGACTCAAGGTGTTCGGAGATTCCGCTCCGATTATCCTTCGATCGTTGGAAAGTGGAAGACGAGAGATGCTAAATTGCTACCCTACCATGAGTATTTGGATAAACCGGTGGAGGAATTTGAGGATATCTCATTTGAGTATCTATCCAGGACTCATAATCGATTCGCTGATGCATTGGCTACCTTGTCTTCAATGTTACAAATCACCAATGGACTTGAGGTTGACCCACCGAAAATCGAGGTGTTAAAAAAGCCGGCATATTGTATGGCCGTGATCGATGAACCCGATAGTAAGCCGTGGTACCATGACATCAAAACTTATATTCAGAAGCAGCGGTTCCCTCAAGAAAGTACCGTATCTGACCAAAAGTACATAAGGAAGATGGCTTCGAAGTTCTTCTTAAATGGAGAAAATTTATACAAGCGATCATTCGATTCTCGTCCCCGCTAAGATGCGTTGATTCAACCGGGCAGTTCGTCGATGATGGAAGTGCATGAAGGGATTTGTGGTCCACACATGAATGGCCACATGTTAGCTAAGAAGGTTATGAGGATGGGTTATTATTGGCTCACGCTCGAAAGAGATTGTATTCAAGCATGTCCGGAGTTGTCACAAATGTCAGATTCATGGTGACAAGATTAATGTCCCTCCGAATGAGTTGCATCGGTTATCCGAACCATGGCCGTTTTCTATGTGGGGCATTGATGTTATTGGCCCTATCAATCCTAAAGCATCCAATGGGCATCGATTCATCTTGGTAGCAATTGACTATTTCTCTAAATGGATCGAAGCCGCATCCTATTTAGCGGTCACAAAGCACGAAATATCGTGAAATTTATCCGTCGAGATATCATCGCTCGATATGGTTCACCTGAAGCCATAATCACCGACAATGGCTCAAACTTGAACAACAAGTTAATGGACGAATTGTTCAAGGAATTCAAGATCAAGCATCTGAACTCTTCCCCATATCGTCCTCGGATGAATGGAGCAAAGAGAAGCCGCCAATAAGAATATTAAGAAAATCTTAGCGAAGACGGCTGAAAATTATCGCGATTGGCATGAGAGGTTGCCATTTGCACTTATGGCGTATCGGACCTCGATCCGGACATCTACGGGGGCAACCCCGTATTCTCTTGTATATGGAATGGAGGTCTGTTCTACCGAGTTGAAGTGGAAATTCCTTCCTTACGTATACCTTGTCTCAAGCTATGCTTGACGGAAGCCGAATGGATCCAAGCAGAGGGCAAGCCAATTGAATCATCGATCGATGAAAAGAGAATTAAGGCTATATGTCATGGCCAGTGTTATCAGCAGAGGGTTGCTAATTCATTCAACAAAAAAGTTCGGCCTCGATATTTTCGGATCAATGACCTGGTCTTGCGAAAATTGTTGCCAATAGTCCCACTCCCGTAAGGGAAGTTTGCTCCAAACTATGGTGGTCCATATATAGTAAAGAAGGTGCTCCCTGGTGGTGCTTTGATTCTGGCCGAGATGGATGGTCGTGTATTTACCAACCCAGTGAATTCCGACTCAGTAAAGAAATATTATACTTGATTTACTCTGATGTTTTCATAATCGAGTTATAATATTAATACAGATTCACAAGTTGTTCACATTTGGGCATTCGTTTGTTTCATCGCTACCAATTTTTGCCGAGAGATCGTTTCGAATGGGGGGTCTCTCCGGCCCAATTAAATCAGCCATCGTAGCGTGAGATTTACATATTCACGAGTAAAAGGGGTTATCTTGCGAAAAAATATGATGACCAAGATGAAATCGGTAAAAACTTGCATTCATTTCATCCATCGAAAGCCTTACAAATAGATCATCGAGGTGGGAACGAAAAGCCAAACCGAGCCCTAATGAGCATCACAAAGGAGCTTAACCGGTCCTCCATACAATTGATGCTCCGCCTACACCGATCGCTTCGAGAATCAAGATCCGCCAGCTTAAAGAGGAGGAGCTCACATTTCTCTTTAAGCTCGGCTACCTTGTCCTCGTGATACTCGACAGCAGATTCCAAGTCATGGATCAGCATTCTCCCGCGGGCTATATCCAGGGTCAGATCGTCCATCCTTTCTTCCAGCCATGTGCATTGGAATTTCAAAACAATATTGAGCGGATCACGCTCAAAGATGGTCCGAGACATGGCCAAACGTTCCACCAAGTTTCCCCTCTCACGAACCAAAGCAAGGAGACTTGATCATTACCGTAGTCAAGGGCCTTCTTATAATTGTCGGCTACAAGATCGGCCAACACCAAGTTATCTCGTCCGATCCTCGATAGCGTGCCCTCACAAGATAGGCCAAAGTAACATCTTGATGAGCGTGATTGTAAGCCTCCGGGAAGTTAGTAAAGAGGGTAGGGAAGATCCTATATTCCTCTTCTAACTTGGTACCTTGAATAGAAGTAGTGTCCATATCCCTAAACATAAGACGAATTTCAGTTTCGACCTCCGGATGATTGGCTATATAAGAGTAGCCCTGGCCTAGGAGATTATAAAGTTTCTCCCATTTGGCCAAAACCTCAGCCGAGAAGACGTGTGCAGAGGGGGGAGGCCATTGTTGTTGAAGCAACCGAAAAAGAATGGATGCGAAAGAGTGCTTAGAAGGTTGGAGATGAAGATATGAAAGCGATGATCATCTCGGCGTTAAATCCTAATTTAAAGGGCAGGAAAAGTCATAGCAATAATTATTGTGGGGGCCGAGTTAATTATCTGGGTGAAACTACAGACGTTTCGTCCGTGAATCACGGATCTACCATCTCGAGGCTCACGAATTCGAAAAAGTTGCGAAATGACTTAAAGGTTCCGCCATATTAAAAGAGGGACAAGCATATCAGAAAAGATTTGAGGGTCCCACCGTGTCAGAAGGAAATGAAGAAGACAGAGCGGGAAACACAAAATCTTGGGAGAAGCACCGGCTTAGTGGTTTTCATCCACGTTAAAAGGGAGGCTCTGGAACATGCATGTTTACTCAAAAGAATTTGGAGAGAGTAAGCATACAGCGGAGAGTAGAGTGAACAAAAAGCAAGAAGAAGTATTTCAATCCAACATGTTTGGAGGCTACCAAAGCACTTACTTGGAGGCAACCAACCTAGACATGCCCGAGAATGAACTGCTGAATTTCGAGGCCGGATCCAAGCACAAGCCGTAAAACCCAACTCCCTTGGCGGTGAAGTTCAAGATCTCGATAACAACAACAACAATAGCAAGAGAGCAGCCGTAGTCAACCCCGTAAAAGAAAACATCAAATCAAAGAGCTCGAAGCTGCATTCAAGGAGTGCCCTTACGTGAACGGGAAACGAAAAAATGAGTTGAGCCGGAAGCTAGGAATGGAGCCCTTGAAGGTCAGGTTTTGGTTTCAAAATAAGCGGGCCCGAGTGAAGGTTCAAAGTGAAAGTCATGAACTTGCGTCTCTAAAGGAAGAAAATGAAGAGCTTCGCGGAGATCAAGAGGTATAGGGATGCTCTTAACATCGCTATTTGCCATGTCTCGCAGCAACCCCATCACCTTTGGTGGCATGTTCCTTGATGAGCCACATCCGAGCATTGAAAATGCTCATTTATCGATTCATCCCCCCGAGCAAGTTCTCGCACAATCGGATTTCGTTGGGGATACATCCCGGAAAGTCGGCCTTGCGGAGACAGAACCGATGCCCTTCGAGGGAAGTGACATGCATCACTACAATTGGAGTTTCCCTGATGTCACGATCGGCCAATTCAACACCGATGAAACTCCGAATCCGTAGCCTACATGAAGCTTGAGTTTTTATTATGGGCTTTCAAAATATCACTCTTTTGAGCATTACTAGCTAGCCCTTATGAATTCTCAAAAGAAGTAGAGACATGCGTGAATGAATGTACTGTTTGTTACAAAGTCCCCATGTGAAACATTCTTCCTTTTACGCCTAGAGTTAATCAAGGGGCAAAGAACAGTACTATCCGCAAATATCTTCATGCTTAAATGCGTGAATTCTTTGTCAGATTTGACTGAACGCCGAAAGGAAAAGCATTAAAAGCCTTCACATAGATAGATGCAAAAAGATTTGAGGAGGGAAATAATCGCCTCGTTCGTAGGGGGAACCGAAAAGATCCGAGGAAGGAAATAACTGCCTCGTTCATAGAGAAAGCGAAAAGATTTGAGGGCTCCTACATATCAGAAAAGGAAAAAGATGACAGATTGAGTGAGAGGCAAGAGTTATTACGAAATGGATCCAAGGCACTAAGACCGGAAAGGAGAGAAAAAGTTGTCCTCTTTCGTAGAAAAAGCGAGAACCTATATGCGAGACTAACGGATCAGAAAAAATTTATAAATGACCACCAGAACTCGTCACGAAAGACCACCATCACTTTTGTGATTTTCGGACTGATTGTTTTGCAAGTCTCGAGAACATCTAAAGCTCGCTCCGGGTCGAAACAGCCATTTTTGATCTACATATGGAAGGTTTTAAAAGAAAAACACGTTCATTCCAGGCGGAAGTATGGGAACCTTCCTATCCCGAAGATCTCATGAGTCATGGTCATTGATGGCAACCCCGTTTCCCTCTCAATCCTCGTTGCTATGCTTGAGAAGTTGCATGTACAGGGTTTTTGCTAATGCGAAAGCAACGGATGCCTTACAAGTACCGAGGCAGTACAAATATGATTTTGACATCGTCGTCACAGCCGTCGTAGGGATCGACATGGACGGTTTCAGTCTCTTAAAGATCATTGATTCCGAGTTGGACATACGGGTCATCGTAGTATCGCAAGTAATGATCAGCAGTTCATAACGAGGGCCATATCGCATGGTGCTCGAGACGTCCCGCAGAAGCCGGTCTGCGTTCAAGTGCTCCAAAACATTTGGCAGCATGCTGTAAGGAAGCAATTACTTGTACAAAAAAACCACGACCAAGCCGACGACGACGATTTTGTCCAAAAGAAAAGGCCCCTTTGGTCCGCCAAGCTTCATTCTATATTCATTGAGGCGGTTCGACAACTAGGAATCAATTCAAGACGACCATCGGCTGTACATAAAATGATGAATATAGACGGACTCACCATGCAAAGTGTCACAAATCACCTTCAAAGGGTTAGAGATAAGTCGAGGAAGCACGATGCAGCTTGGGACCAAGGCGACCGGACCAGAGTTGGCTGGAAGATCAATTCCGGGAAAATCTACAGAGCAAAAGGTACCCGGCCACTTCCCAATCAAGAATACAGGTCATACCAACCTTCCGCTGGTGGTTCTAGTAGCAGACCAGTTGATCATCCCTACAAGTTCCCGAGCAACGACGGAGGCTCAAGCTTAAGGAGTCAGATCGCTCACAGCAATCTGTCACCAGTGTTAGCAAGTAACAATGCCCAATTCGAGTATCAATTGCTCGAAAAATCAGAAGATTACTTTGATGATGAGCTTGCTACCTTGATGAGCCTGTTTGGAAATGAAGGACCTCCAGAGCTGTGATCCGAAGCAAGTTATTATGGGTCTTCAAACAACGATTGTTGGTGTTTAGTCCAAGACAGAATCGGTTGATCGTTGAAGTGGCCAGCAAGAGAGGTGGAACCAATCTCGCATGAATACTCCTTTAATTCCATGTATAGTTCCCCTACGTGGGATATTTTTTTACTTTCTAACTGTCTAGAATTTGCCTAGAGTTAAAGGACGAATTTTCTCCTCTCTTGTCAAATGCGTAAGTTCCTTACTAAGCTAGGCCTGTAGCAAATCAATTTGTGGACGACGCCCGAACATCCGTAAAGAGAGATTCCGAATAGCCTTACTTGGGAGAATACGAGTAAAAGACCAAGCGGGCTCAAAGATGGGTAACTCCGTATCGTCCCAATTGGCTTTTAGTCGTTTCAAACTCTAATTTAATCTTATTTCATTCTCAACAGGGGATTGTCAACTGTTTTGAGGACAATATAGCAAAAAGCGAACCAACCATGGACGCCAACATCACCATAGCCTAGTGGTTGGGGGAATGACAGTGGTCCGAGGCGTCCCGGGTTCGATCCTGGGATTTGGCATCAATGTACAAAGATTAATAAAAACCTTTTTGCTTCGCAGTTCAATGTCGATTGAAGCTCAGCCCAATGGTTACAAAATCGGAGATATAACATCCCGGACATACAATCCGATCCAGATGAGTTAATCTTTTCAATTCAAAGTTCACAAGAAATTCGTACAAGGGTAAAGCGGTATCGTTTCAACTCGTTTAGAACATGAGAACGTACATTGACGCTTTCCCTTTTGATTTTTACGGGGGTCACTGCCTTTCCAGATAGGGAAGTATCCCTTCTCTTTAAAATTAATAAACCGAGAAATTTTTTGAAGCCTTTGACAATCTCATGTCTCGAAGTAGACAATAAAGTTTTGCAACTCATTTGCATGAGCGGGGGCAACTCACGATCCACGCCCCTAAAAATTTTCTTACGTGCTTGCACCAAGATAAAAAGTTGCTACATTTTATATGCTCAAAAACACTCATACATTGCATAGTTTGTGCATGACTGTTCCTCATATTTAATTTACCAACTCGAATAAGGAACATGAACTACATAAGATACATCGGATGTATGGAATGGGGCATGACAGGATGATGAAAGGCAATCATTTCCCAAACACGTCCAATTTTTTTCAGGCGAGATGAACGGTGGCAAAATTCCGCATTCCCCGAGGTAAAGAGTTTTCTCGCGAAAGGTACGATAACCGAAGTGACGGAGGCGTTCATTTCTCTATCTAAACACTACAGGTGATCCATTGATTACCCCTTTTGAGCGATGGTTTCATTTCTTTACCCCGTCAAGAACCACTCCACATCGGGGTCCAGACGGGTTAATTCTAGCAAAGCAACACGAGGTAAATGGTTAGAAATTTTCTTGCTCGGACTAACATTAATCTTCGGGTGTTTCTTTGCATTTATACTCGAATTTTAGTTCAAGTGCCTTAGGATGATGAAGAGCATTCACTTCTCTATCTATACACTTCATTCTTTGCATAGCCCACTTGAGCCCCGCAAATTCATTTCTTAAACCCCTGTTGGTGATCATTTGCTCATTCCAAAGACGAAGATAGCATTTTCCCAAGGATTAGAATTGGAGATGGTCGGGTCAACAGAGAATTCCCGAATGGACTCATTTCTTGTATGCTAGATTTTTTATGTTTACATAATTTTTCTTTGTAAATGTTTATGTTTGTTGTAATTCCTGGTTAAAAATCATTGGATTGTAAAAAAAAAAAAAAAAAAAAAAAAAAAAAAAAAAAAGGCAAACTCAACTTAAAGGAGAAGGGCCCGCTCTCGAAAAAAAAAAAAAAAAAAAAAAAAAAAGCAAAATAAAGAGATGTCGAAGAGCTCTCAAAGAAAAAGGAAAAGAAATCTCTTCTCGAAAAAAAGAAGAAAAAAAGAAAAATGAGAGTCGGGAGTAAGAAAAGCAAAGGCCGATCTCATATGAAAATTTCGAGCATAGGAAAAGCAAAGTCCCTACCAAAAGTAAGGCCAATGCACATTCATTTGTAAAGTACTTCTGAATTTTGAATGTACATTTTTGCATGTTAAGTTGTAAATTCCATGTATATGTTTGCATTGTGTCTCTTGCAAATCCTTGACAGACACTTGTTGTGAAGAAGACTCCCCAAGAAATCGGTTTGTAAAGTGCAATTTTCAATAGAAAATTACCATCCCTCATTCAATGATGGAATTCTTTTCGAAGACATTTCCGGAAGACCATGATCGGTGACTAGTCGGCGACGATCACCAACGTCAAGCCCCTTCTCATTTAATTTATGAGCCAAAACGAGCCTTTTCGTTCCTCGGTCCCCAATCCTAGCCTACGTTATAACCATCCAAAGTCTCTTCGATTAGGGCACTTGAGTTAACGTAGAGTTAAATGATTTTAAGCATCACTCGAAGAAGTTCGAGCAAGATTATTTCTCTCTCATTTTTGCAGGATTCTTGACTTGTAAATCCGGAGCAAATGATGAAGAAATTCATTTCAGCGACCTTGACTCAACTAGAGTCCCCTTTGTAAACCTTTGACCTAGCCCTCATTACGGTCCTAATCAAGACCTCCGGATCGGCTCGGTCGTATCAATTGCGAGATTACTTGGATCCTTATCGAATGCGATGATGGAAAGATTGAGTGATTTCTCTTGAATCCTGCAGACGGGATAAATAGCTTTTCTCGAGAGTGAGAGAAAGCCCTTTCGGATCGAAGTCCCCCATTCAGCTCACATTCGAGGTATTCGTCATGTGAGAACCTCCCCTGGACAAAATTGGTAATGCAAACTTGATGAATGGTTATGCATGAACCATAGTATGAGTGATTGCATTATACTCATTGTTGAATATGTTTGTGTATGTTACCTCTGACATTCTATGATACGTAATACATTCCCGATGTTCGAGTTCCCTCCCAAGGTCTCGAAATTCATCCAAGGATTATTGAATGAGCAAGTTTTGCTGGCAAATGCCTACCAGGTACGATACATGCAATCTGTTTCGTTCCTTGATTAATCGTTTGGAGAACCCGGGTAAGTTTTCCGAACCCCTTTTCAAATTAACAACTCTTCGATGATAGTTGTTATGATTCAATTCGAGCAATATGCCCCTTTTGTACTTATCGATTCCATTCAATGGTGCTCCTATCAAACATTGTTCAATTCGAGCAAGTATGCCTCTTCTCGTCAGTCGTGAAGACATATGCATTGGCGATCTTGACATCTTATCAAATCATAACGACGTAGCTCTTATGATTTCGGTCTCGGATCACGAAGACGTATGCACCGGTGATCTTGACCTTTAGTCGGCTCATAATGACATAGCTCTTATGATTTTCGGCTCCTTTATCAAATCATGAAGACATAAGCACCCATGGTTTTGATCCAAACCAAATCATAATGACGTAGCTCTTATGATTTTGATTCCCTTTTGTCGAATCGTGAAGACATATGCACTCGGCGATTTCGACATTTAATCAACTCACAACGACGTAGCTCTTGTGAACTTGATTTCACTTCTTTCGACTCACAACGACGTAGCTCTTGTGATCTCAAACGACACACATATCTTGCGCTGTCTTGCATTAGGGAGAAGTCTCGATAACGGATAAGGCACCGATACCTTAAAATCCTTGCATCCGCAAAAAGAAGCTTGGAAATTAAGAGAACCATTAGCTTACGAGAAATTTGGTAAAACAGGTATTCTTGTATGCGATCCATGTGCAGGTTTCTCTAACATGAAAAATGAGAAGTTTTGACACATGTTATTTACAGTCTTGCATATCATGCATCACTTCATTACATAAAAAATGGGATTAAAACTCCCGCCAAAAAGTTCATCCATAATTTGCACTGTCAAAATTTAGGATTCAATTTTGTCTTTGAGCGGAACCTCTACGAGCCTCCACTCAAAGAGGGGCAGCTGTTGACGCCTAAATTTTGACTAATCTATTTTTTGCATAAAAATTATAAAAAAAATCATCTCATATATTTATTTTTAGCGTACATTGCATTGGCATATAATTGGGCAAGCGAGAACACTTAATTTAGCATGCGTCTAGACTAGGCACGGGATGGAAAAATATACCGAGAAGATTTGAAACTTCGGGGACTGTATTGCAAATACTTAAAACTTCGGGGACTGTATTGCAAATACTTGAAACTTCGGGGACTGCATTGCAAATACCAAGAGAAGATGAAGAAGGGAAGATGATGAAGGGAAGATGATGAAGGGAAGATGATGAAGAGAAGATAAAGAAGAGAAGATAATGAAAGGAAGATGGTGAAGGGAAGATGAAGAAGAGAAGATGAATATGATGAAGGGAAGGTGATGAAGAGAAGATGATGAAGAGAAGATGAAGAAGGGAAGATGATGGAGAAATTTGGCTATAAAAGGGGGGAGAGTTCTTGAGAATTGAAGGGGGAGTGAAAGAGAATTGAGATAGTTTTAGAGTGGAAGAGAATTGAGAGAATTTGTGAGAGAAATTCTTTAGAGAGGAAAAAAGAGAGTTCTTGAGAAAAATCGTAAGAGAAAATTTGAGAGTGAAGAAAAGAGTTTTAGTCGAGCATCATCTTCGACGAGTCCCGGCACGTACTTCGCCTCTCACCATCCAACAACGCCACTTGCTTGCCTTTTTTTCGACGATAGCCACGTTCTTCCAACTCCGAGATCTTGAAGGAAGCCATAACGTGTACGTGAGTAAGATTTTGTGGAATAGAAGGTAACCCTTTCCATCTCGATCTACAAAAATGTAATCGTTTGGTGTGAACATTTGTTTGTTTATTTTAGACATGTCACGTGTCCCAAAATTTAGCATTATTACATGTTAATTTATTTTTGTAAATACTCGTGATTGGCTGCGTTTTCTTTCTTTCTAAATCATCCATGGTGTATATCGTACAAAGTTCAATGTTTTACATCCCCATAAAAAAGAAGAAAAAACCAAAAAAATTGCATCTTTGAATTTCAAGTAAAATCCATCAAAATTGCCAAATCAAATATTTTTCATGAAAATGGTACCGAAAGGGCGTTAGAGTAATCTAGCGTAACCAAATCCCCGAATTCAAAATCTCTGGTTCGCGGAAATAAGATAGTTTTCTCCCGCTATTTTATTTAGGTTTCTAATCAACCTACCGAAAATGATTAGTGGCGACTCCAAATTCAAAACACGTTGCATGTTAATTATTTGAACCTTAAGTTGCGATTTGGTATGGACTTGGGAGAATCCGAGTTAGGTTAGTTAATTAATTAACCTAATAATCCATTAGCCCGAAAATTAACTCGTTTATTTTTTAGGTCGTGACATGTATATTCTTAGGTTATGCATATGGGATAAATGGATATAGGCTATAGTACACTGAGAAAGATTCACTCGATTTTATGTTCAACGGAGATGTTGCTTTTGACGAATTTGCTCCGTTTCAAAAGACGAGTGGCGGATCAATTGGGAGAAAGATATGGAAGATGTTTAGAAACAGGTAGAGTTTCGGGTAGAACCTAGAGTTGTTATGAGTACAGTAGACGTGATAGTATCGGTAGAGTCGCCAGGTTCTGCAGTAGTTGACGGTTGTTCCGAGGTCATAGATGATGAAGCTTCGAGGTTTTCAGCAGAGGTAGAGGAGATAGAGTGATAGTTATATGTAGATATTAAAATAGTTAATGTGGGTGTGGTAGAGACAGCTTCGGGTATGGAGATGCAGAGAGAGACCATTGGAAGAAATTTTGTAACCATCCTACTTGCTACATATTATGAATTATCTAGTCCGTCACGTTGTACTTGGATGAAGTTGGAGCAATTGTCACATGCTTTACATGCTAATACTGTTGGTTTTCTTAATTATGCCACGGATAGTACTAAGCTTGATCTATTACATGCAGTTAGAAAAATGTATATGATTAATCTAGGTATACATTGTGATGTTGTTAAGTGGATCCTCTCGATTTTGTTAGGAACAACCGACGTTGGGGTATGTTTAGCAAGATGTAGTTCAGGTAGTGTGGCGGTAATTAGATTTGTGAACCTGGGTCATAAAGGGAACCTGAAAGATGGTCGATAGTCGACCAATTATGCCTTTACTTTTGTTAGTTGTGCCATGGGTTAGAAAGCTTCGTTGGGAAACACTATAGTCTCAATGACGACTAAGACAGGAAACATGGTAGTAACAAAAAAGTTGAAGAGGCAGTGTGGTCTAATAATTTGGTTAGTGATGTTAACGTGGGACACTTGATTGATGTAATGTTCGATAGAAATTAGAGATGTCACTTCAGAATCAAGTTAATTGGTAACTAGAATTTATGCATCAAATATAACATGCTAGGAAAGGATGTGACTGAGAAGATTTTTTTTTGTGGTGGAGAATCTTGTGGGTATGTGGACCAACTTCATTCCTCTATACAAGTTCAAGCTCTGCTTGAGCTTGATAAATGTCTGTGATGGTTGAGCTCTCATAATAGCATCGGGAGAGTTGGTGTGAATGATGAGCACAATGACTTTGGCTTCAAACGTTGAGCCAAGGTGGAGATTGTTAAATTAATATCTCAAATTTGAGCCGTGCATATATCCCAACCCATTGGAAGATTTTCATTTGCTTAAAATCTAGCTTGCATCTTCTAATCTTGCGCAAATGTGGATATTTTGGCGAAGGATGGTAATTTCCTTTTTTCTATTGGAGAATGTAATCTTTGATCGGTTTGACTTCTTTTGGATAGATATATTAAAGGAGCCCACATATATTATCTAAAAGAAGTCGTGGACGTATCCGCTAAAAGGCACACAAGAAAGAGAAATTGAATATATTTTGTGAGTCCTAGTCAAAGGTTAGTTGATTTATTGACTAATATAAAGAGAACTGAATAAAGGCACACAGTTTTGGGGCGTGGATTCCTTTAGCCGAGAAGTCGCACAGAAAATAAGAAAAAAAACGTTAAGGGCATTCTTGGTTCAGCCGTTTTTTAGAGCAAATGAGATGAGTATTAATTTCCTTTGTGAGTTTTTTGAGTGAGTTCTTTGTGAGAGATTGTGAGATATTACTTGTGGGTTTATTTTGGGCTTTATTTAGGTGTGGAAAATACTCAAGAGTATGAGTGATTGTAATTTCGAGTCTCCGATTATAGTGGATTATTTCGACTAGCTCTTCCCGTGGATGTAGGTACCGACATTCAGACCGAACCACGTAAATTTTTGGTGTCCTTTATCATTCTCGTTATTTCTCTAGTGATTTTGTACTGACTTATTTGCTAGATCCATTAACATTTTCGCGTTATTATCACAACATCATTGCCCATAGCTTGTCCCCAACTCCAAACATCCAAACTCGCTCCCCCTCTAGCTATGCATGACTAAAACCTTCCATTGCCAATGCCACGATTGATTTATGCAATCAACTAGAACGAGTGGAGATTTTATGTCGGGAGCAAGCCCAAGCCTCGAATCACCCCGATCTATGGTCGAGCATGGTCGTGGGAGGATGTAGTTGGCATGTACAACATCGACGATTGCCGTTGACCCCAGGTCTAACCATAGCAGAAGCGAGTAGACCCGAAGCGGCTTTGAGGGCACCCCATGCTTAGTTGAAGGTGGGTTGTGGAGTTGCTGGCAAAGTAGGGGGCAAGCACAAGGCATAGCAAACTATGTGATATGAAAGTGGGAGATGGAAAGGAGGGCTTGGATTTCTCTTGTGGTCCGTTGGATCACCATGTTACATAAATACTTGCCTGACAGTATTGTCAATGATGGTATAATCATAACCATAGACTCACATCCCATCAATGCATATTTTAGATAAAATACTCATTGATTGAAAGATCATGTGGTTAGAAATAACCGACAGTATTGTCAGATTATCAGGCTAGCAGCTTCCAGCACGAAACTTGTCACAAGGAGTGAATACTTAGAAACAATGTGTAATTATTGATATGTTCTAGCAACATAATCCGCGATACTGTAATATTATTCTTGGTTATCTTTTCCACGGAGTGAATTAAGTAGCCCTTCCTTACTTATCACATTAACACACAGTTCGGAAGATGAGATTGTTTTTTTTTTGGGGGGTGGATTATATTGTTGTCTGGATACTCATAAGAGAAATGGATGGAAACTAATGCATTGCACCTATATATGTCCTTTTTATGATAATTCATAATAAAATAAGGATGCAAGTGGAAAAGAAGAAAAATTGTCCAATTAAAACACTATCCCTCCAAATCTCTTCATGAATGAATTTGAAATAAGTAATGAAATTAACTACACAAAGTCTCTCTAAATCTTTTATTATCCTTTCCTCTTCCTTTTCCGCATTCTCTCTTTCGCGCTCTTCAAATATGGCAACAACTTAATGGTTCTGTTTATTTTGCGAAAAATTAATAATTTGAAAATACTTTCCTACGAATAATTGTTTGTATCGCTTAAAATAATTAATCAATGAAAATTCTTTCATTATTGACCACAATTCATGTTCACACATTTTCGTGAATGATGAAATTATTTTGCTTCATTCATTTTTGTAAGCTATACAAGCGGCTATTTTTTAGGAAAATGTTGTCCTAATCAGCTAAACAAATGCACCCCAAATATCATTTCTTCTCTCTCTCAATCCCCTCTACGAAACATTGTGTATGTGCTAAGTCAATAATAGTTAAGGTTATCAAATGAGCTTAATTTTGTTATGTGTTAAATTTGTAATCTCTCATTCTCAACTAGGTTTTCATATAGGCCCTAATCTCTTAAGAAAGAGAAAAGCATTGATCTGTCTCCCGGGTTTGAATGGTTCCCATGTAGTTTACTAACATGATCAGAGGCATTAATAGAATTTGAAGATGGTTTCCGAGTTAGACTAACTCCAAACCCAAATTGATTTTATTTCATTGTCAAACTCAAATTGGTCGCCCCCTCCCCTTTTTTTTTTTTTTTTTTAACTTTTATCGGATTCCACACGCTTTCAAGGCAACAAAAACCTTGGTGCCTCTCATCCAAACACTTCTATATGGCTCCTCCCGCTTCGCATGCCGTGTGTGCATTTCCAAATTGCATTTTGTATTTCAAATCTAGGGTTTCAATTTACGCGTGGGAATAGTACTTAACGCATGCTCTATGCACCCAACACCCCACATACATTATGAAAATATAAATTTTTTTTGGTCATTTTTTTTTGTTAATTTGTACCTTTTGTGGGGAAGGCAAAAGGACGTTTAGAGGGTACAAACAAGCACGAAACTTCTGGACTGAAGGGCCAGGATGCATAAATAAGAGGGTTTGTACATGATAGTGCGCCAGCTGATTTATCTCTTTTGATTACTAAAATTTTGGTGGGCTATTCGTTTGGGCCTAATAAAAATATTAGGTCGTATCTAGGTAAAAGCCTAGTCGGCCGAGTTGAAACGCCTTTGTCCAAGCAAAATATTCTGGAGACGATGCTGCCAAACTATGCCTCCTTATAAATCCATCGCCTCAAGACCCCATTTTCCTCCACACATCTCTCTCTCTCTCGCTCGTGCGTGAGAAGCAAATTGAGTTCATTTTCCTCGAGCCCTTATCAGCGATGGACATTGACGCCGTGGCTCAGGAGAGACGACCGAGGCTGCTAGCTCGAGGGTTGGGTTGGGTCCAGACACACCTCGTGAAGTCCAAGGACAAGGCGGTCGACCTCTGGAGGAGCATCAAGAAGCTCGGACAAGACGACCCGAGAAGAGTGATCCACTCGCTCAAAGTAGGGTTGGCTCTCACGCTTGTCTCCCTCCTATACTAGGTGAGGCCCTTCTACGACAGCTACGGGATTTCAGGAATGTGGGCTGTGCTCACGGTCGCCGTCGTCTTCGAATTCACCGTTGGTAAGTCTCGTCTCGTGTAAATCTTACACGTCTCGTCTAAAACAAAGGGTCCAAAAAAATGACTTCTCCATTACTAGTGAACAATAGCACCATTAGTTGAGCAACACGTGCACAAATATGTTAAAACTGCGACTAATGGATTTCTGGGGGCGTTGTGCGCAACTGACTATGTATAGACTTTGAATTATAGTGGATGTCACGTGTTTTTTTTTTTTTTTTTACATGATCCCAAATTGAAATTTACATTTTTGTTTTTTTTGGGGCAGGTGCCACCCTAAGCAAAGGTCTGAATAGAGGTTTTGCAACATTCTCCGCTGGTGCTTTAGGTGTTGGCGCACAGCATCTAGCATGTCTTTTTGGAGAGGAAGGAGAGCCCGTTGTCCTGGGGTTCCTCGTTTTCTTACTAGGTATGCATAATATTCCTATGGGAAATCTTAGCGATATCTTAGACTCTTTTTACTGAATTTCTTTTATAATGATGTGGCGAATTGGATGTTGAAGCAAATGAGACTAGAACAAATTAATGGATTCATTTTCGAACGCGTTAGCTAATTCGATATTGTCCAATCACTTTGACATTAAATTGAGTATATAAACTTACAGCATATAGGGTTTCTCTGATTTTGTCTCCAATGTGGCATAATAATTTCCTCATCCACGTTACAGCTAGATTTAAGTTGTAACTGAGTAAAGCCAGAGCATATTATTACCTAGCTAGAGGTTGGAATTGAGATTGCTAGTCTTGAAGTCTCACATTGGTCAAGTTAATCGACAATTTCAGCTGGAACAGCTACGTTTACCAGATTCTTTCCCCAGATAAAGGCAAGATACGACTACGGTGTCCTGATATTCATCCTCACGTTCAGTATGGTGTCCATCTCGGGCTATCGAGTCGAGAAGCTGCTCGAGCTAGCTCAAGAGAGGCTCTCGACGATAGTAATAGGAGGAGCGACCTGCATAATCGTGTCCATTTTCATTTGCCCGGTCTGGGCCGGCGAAGATCTTCACAAGCTCATCATCCTGCACCTGGAAAAGCTTGCCCTTTTCCTCGAAGGTCATTAAAAAAATTTAGATACTATCGTGAAAGATCGACCGTATACATCAAACATAACAGTGAATTCAACAAATATATTGAGATTGAGAGTGAAATACTTGAAACTTTCTGGCAGGATTTGGAAGTGAATATTTCCAATCGGTGAATGAAGATGAAGCTGTGATCTCCACAGGTGAGGAGACATTCCTTCTGGGGTATAAGAGCATTCTTACATCCAAGAACATGGAAGAATCATTGGTGAGATTCTCTCTGTCTCTCTCAACTTTACCTTTGAGTTCGTTAGTGCCATGAAAATCAGCACACTGCGTCAACATGTACCTTTTGGGATTAAAAAACTGTTTTGTCTTTTTTTTACCTGATACGATGAATCGAGATGTGGTTGCTTCTTTCCTACTATTTTCTGTTTGTTTATTAGAAGGACAATGTTTATGTGAATTCGCAGGCGAACTTCGCAAGATGGGAGCCAGGACACGGGCACTTCCGGTTCTGCCACCCGTGGAAGCAGTACTTGAAGATCGGAGCACTCGCCCGTCGATGCGCTTACCAAATCGAAGCTCTCAATGGCCACCTCAACTCTGACCTCCAAGTAACAACGCTTATTATGCTTGATAATAGTGTTCATTTGCATGCCAATGTCGCATGAGTCCTCATCATGATCGGTCTTGCCGCCATGCGTGGAAAATTCAACAAGGACGCTCACGCGTAAGGCGGAATGAAAAATTAATTTCGACTTGCTGCATTTGCTCCAAAAGAGAACGATATTTCGAGAAGATTACTTAGATTTCCAAACAATGGAAGATTTCCTAATATAAAATATGTCCTAAGAAGATTTTGTTCCTATCGACGCATTTAGTTAGACTCCATTAAACTCATGCAATTTCTTTTTTTCCAATCAACAGGCGCCGCCGTCATTTAAGAAGAGAATTCAGGAACCATGCATGAAGATTACTTCGGAATCGAGCAAGGCGTTGGGGATGCTCGTCTCGGCCATTAAACTCACCACAGACCCGTCCCTGGCAAGCCTCTACCTGCACAACTCCGAAGTCGCAGTCGACAACCTCAAGATTCTGCTCAAAACCACGCCATTGGAGGACACGGAACTGCTTTCGATTGTCCCAGCCGCTACCGTTGCTTCCGTATTGATTCAGGTGGTGAGGTGCGTTGAAGAAATCTACGAAGCCGTCAACGAGCTTGCCCACTTGGCAAAATTCAAGAGCCCGCCGAAACTGAAGGTGCCGCTGGAGAAACCGCAAGCGCAATTGCTGCTACATCGAGGGGTCGCGAAACCGGTTGTCGATGTTGCTGGAGACAACGGCGATGTAGTAGTCACGGTGCTTGATGACAAAACTCCAGAGGATGAAAATGATTCTCGAGAACATAATCCTGACCAATCCGTGAAACTGTAAATATTGGTTGTCGCTAGTTGTGACCTGTGCTTCGATTAATTAAGTTTATGTAATAATCGTGCCGTCCAAGAATGAACTCCAAAATCTCGGCCTGAAGAGGCGAGATGACAACTTCCATTTTACTGCATTTTCATTTTCTACTAGTTGGTGTAACTTGCATGAGGGTTTCACATATCATGTGGATCTCAGCCCATGCAAAAATAATCAATAGTATTGGCCAATTCATCAAAGTACTTTGGCAAAAAATAAATCTTGAAATGACATCGATATCAGATTCATTTCATTTGTTAAATGAAAAGAAAACAACCGCTACTTTAAATTTTTCCTGAATTTTTCATTTTTTATTTTTTTTTTCGTTGAGCTTACTAAAGGCCACGAGCCCTCACCATATCAGATGAGCACCGCCTCGCTAAAGGCCTCGAGGGCCGACCTCACGGCCTCTAGTAAGGGCCCAACCCCTATGGCTTGGAACAAGGTCGCCCTCACTAGTTTTGGTGAGGGCTCGACCCCCATGGGCCAGCGATGGCCACCCTCGCCCGATTTGGCGACAACTCGACCAGTTGAGACCATGACCATCACTAGTGACTAGTAAGGGCTTGCAGGACTAGCAACCCTCGCTAGCCACAATTGAAAAAAGAAAATAATTAAAAATAAAAAAAAAATCATAAAAAAATTTATTCACATTAGCATCAATTGTGCTATGTAGAACGGTCAACGACCATGTTAAATTGGCCGGATGAATTGTGTTGGCTAATCATCAAAAGGTTCGGATTCTATTAGTACGGTTGAAAGGTTTAGAAATGAATTAGCACAAATGCAACATATTTATGACTTTTTTGATACTTTTCCCTCCTAAATCAAATTCTTCTCTCTTTCTCTCTTCCTCCCCTCTATCTCCACCGCCACCGCCGGCAACAATCAGTCACCATTACTTGGAGGTTGCTAGGCCTCAAGATGATCTCCGATCTGAGCCGCCTAAGGTTGACGACCTCCAACCTAAGGTCGTGCGACCTTAGTTGCAAGGGGAAAAAAACAAAGGGCCATGACACTTACTAATTTAGAAGATTCCAATCCGAAAAAAAAAAAAAAATTAGGATAGTTCCAATAAGAAGAAGCATCATATACAAACGATATATTATGTATATGTTGGGTGGTCTTGAGCTTCTTTCATTCCAAAAGCTAGTTCAAAGGATGAGGCTTTCCTTCGCACTTATAAAGTGATCACCAATCCTTTCCATAACCGATGTGAGATAATCCAAACAATCTCCCCCTCACACATCGGGCCATGGGTCGGAGCCGCAACAATCCTTATCTCTCCTATGTGACTATTGAGTCTAAACTTGTTGGTAACCTGGGCTCTAACATCGGTGTTGGGTGGTTTTGGGCATCTTTCATCCTAAGAGCTAGCCCAAAGGATATGGATTTCCCTTGCACTAATAAACCGACTACCAGCCCCTTCCACAACCGATATGTAATAATCCCTCAACAGTATCACACAGAGAACATATTTAGGATTCTAAAGCTAAAGCTCACCACCGCAAAGTAGTAGATTTGCTTCTATACATTAGCAATATAGCTTTTGCATAAGATCACTCGCTCTCTCTCTCTCTCCAAATGCATTTCTAATCATAAAAATTAATTGTTTTTAGACAAAATATAACTTTTTATTGAGTCCAAATTTTAATAAATGCATTTTCTAATTCATTAAGATCAAAAGTATGATCTGGAGCCTAATCATTGTATCTCGATTTGAATCCCACAACTCTATCGTCAGCCTCAAAACTTGGCATCAAATTAATGGATCCCTATTAAGTATAAGGTAAAATTCTCTATAGCAATTGATATAATAAAAGCATAGCAGCGCCCAGTCCAAAACAAAATTGAGTTTGACATACAAGTTTTGACTCTCGAGGTTTTTTTCTTCAGAAAGAGTCTTGACTACCTTCGAAATGTGTGCCATAACCATATAAATACGGAGACCCCTCTCAACATGTTGATAGTTTGTTTGTGAAACAAATAAAGGTGTGACTTGTCTCACATCAAAAAGATGTGTGTGTGGACCAATATATAAGTGGAAGTCTTCTATCCTTACGATTGAAAACCACGGGCTAAGTGAACTATATCCTTCAGTACCCACTCTTCAAATCTCTCCTTCAAGAAAATGCTTGGTGCGGGGCGCAATTATTAGGCGCACTTATCGATGATCATTTCTATAAAAAAAAAATTGAATTTACAATGACAAGTTATGTCCTTTGGTAATAGTATGTCCGTTCACGAAAGGGTTTCATCATAATAAATTCAATGTTACTGTTTCAATATGTTACACTTTTCAGTTTTCTTTTTTTTTTCCTTAAAATACAACATCTATTCTCCTATTGTTTCCTTTTGAGATTTCTTGGAGAAACATCAGTATTGCTATTGGGTATTCTCATTTGAGACTTTATTATATATTGGAGGATTTTTATCAGTAACCTTTAACAAATTTGTTGGACAAATAATTCCTTCAATATAATTTATTCACGCCTCAAAATCTAATTCCATTCTTTCTAATTATTTCCTAACAGAACAAAGAACAAACGAAAAGGGCAACGAAAACCATCAACTTAAAGGCGGACGTGCAGTGGATTTGGAAATCATGCTGACGACATATCAAATGTATCGGGCATCATTTCCCATTAACTTTAGTTTATATTAATTGATTGTGCTAAAAGAATATTAGAATGAGATCGGTGTTCCAAAAAGGATGGCGGAGTTCAAAAGTAAAGAGGCTTAATCTATAGTTAAAGATCATTAGGTCATGCATGATATCGTCAGTCAAACAGACAACACCCGTCAACCGAGATGACCATTTCCTCATACAATTCGTTTCAACTTGTTGATATCAGCATGAAGAAAGCTGTGAATCACTTTTTTAAAGGTGATATAGATAGTCGATAGTTTAACCTTTTTTTTCCGTTGCTCAATTACATTCCTAAAGTTTTTATTTGTTCAATTTAGTCGTGAAATCTCAAAGGTCGAGTTAATTTGATCCCTCTGTTAAATGAAGCGACATGTCACATGTATATTTTCTCAACATGGACTAGTAACTCAGCGATAACTAGTCAAAATAAAATAATACGGACCATCGGATCGTGTTTTCCCAATTGCTCGTGCTCCCTCTCTGTCTCTTTGCTTCCCTAGCCTGTGTGAGATGCCCTCTTGCACCTCGGCCTCGATTGCCATCGGGATCTCACCAAGCTCAATGTCGGCTGGGAGACCTCGACATTTGCAAGGCGGCCTCTGAGCCTCCAAATTTGGAGGCCCCGTTGAACCTCAAAATTTGGAGGCTCGACCCGTTGAGAATAGAAGGCTTGCGCCATTGATGAGTAGCTCACCCCATGGCGACAAGGTGGAGCTCGACGAGTCGCACCAAGTGCATCATCGGGCTCCACCCAATGAGAGAGAGAGAGAGAGAGAGAGAGAGAGAGGAGAGAGAGAGGAGACGAGAGGGAAGAAAGAGGGAGAGATGGGAGAGCAGACCACAGAGGGGCTGGGGCCACATCGTCGGCATCAACTTGGTGGCAGCTCTCACGGTGGTCATCGTCCCTTGGGTGATCGAACTGGTGGCAAGCTTCTCTTTTTTTTTTTATATGGAGGCCCTATCCTAAATTGGCTACGCACGAGCCTACTTAATTTTTTTTCCTCCGGATGCATGTGAATTGGATAATTTGCGTGCCACCCTTATTTAGTCAAGCTTAAGGTTCAAATATCTGTGTTATTAGAAAATAAGAAAAGTTGAAGAGTTATGTAACGGTCTTGATAATCGCCCCATTAAATCATTGAGTAGTAAGATTTGCAGGGAAAAGCATTAAAAAAAAGTCTCAAATCTATCGCATTGGTACCAATTTAATTTTAAATCTTTCAATTTGACAAATTTAATCCTAAATATTTATATTTGTGCCAATTTAGTCAATTTGACCAATCTTGATAAAAAATGGCCGAAATTTAGTCAATTTCTATCTCACTATGATTCGTACTTCAAATCTCTGTTCTCAACCAACCGTGAGCGCACTGCAGGCAGCTTGACATTGCAAAAGTGGAAGTGGAAGACATTAGTCGCAATAGGCCGGGAGAATGAACATCCATGATTGCAAATCAAGATTTAAGATCGGCCTACATGTCTGGTGGTTGGCGTAAAGAGACAAGCTAGCTAGATCCTCGCCTAAGGTCATCAACAACCTCACATTCAACCACAAAGAGACAAGCAGCAGCCTCGTAAAAGGAAGAGAAAAGAACAGAGAAAATCAAAGGGAAACTTAGGTCATGGAAGTCTGAGTTGTCTCGCATGACATTTCATTAATAATTCAATGGTGTCTAAGGATATCAGTACCATTTGTTCGTTTTGTTTGACCTTAAACAAATATGTGCTTGCGAGGGTTCCTTATGTAGAATATCTTGCCACAACTTGGATCCGCATAAAATCTTTCCTTTTTGAACTTTTGTCCCCCTAGTTTAGTTCAATACCCATCAAATAACTACAATGCATAAAACAACATATGGAACATTATTGTCGATGTAATAGTTCTAGCCTTCTTTCGTGTTTAAGAGTGTGAGGAGGGGGACCGACGATATTTTTATTTATTTATTTTGTGTAAATGTGTGAGTATTATTAATTAGATGAGGTACAAAAGTTCAGGGGAATCCCTTAGCATTACAAAGAGGCTAATCATGCGAGAATATGGAGGGAGGAGGCCTCCATATAGTAGCCGGTAGAACATTTGTTTGAGTTGAAATATACATGTGAGTTCTGTTAGAGAAGCCCACATTGAAGAATTGATGTGGTCTTGAGCAATTACTACATCATAGTTGGCCAATAATTCATGAGTTTAAGATTTTGAGTGAATGTTTGTTCAATTGAATATGTTGACTGGCTCGAACTTGGGCTCCCTTTTGACAATCTCCCCGTGCGAAGGTGTCGGACTTCAATTTCGCGCTCCCAACAAATAGTATCAAAGCTTTGTTTGGCAAATATCTCAAAGAAAGAATCTAGTGACCAATAAAGTTTCCGGGCGGTAGTGTTGTGGATGATTTGACTTGAGATAAGTTGATGCAGAAGGATACCTAGATTAAGGGGGACCTTGAGTCGGTTAATATGTCATAGTTAGCCTTTAACTCATTTACTTAAGTTTTTGAGTAAAGGTGGGGGTGAAGGTATTGGATTTTTGCTGCACCCTCCCAATAAGTTGGGACCAATGCTGATTGCTGACGGTAAAGAAAAGGATAAATAATGTACTTAAAATGATAAATCAAAACCCTCAAGGGATTGACTAAGTAATTAAGCATTTGGATTGAATGAAACAGAGATTGTCGTGTTTAAATTACAGATTATTCCACTGTATATAACCCAAGTCACCACCGTCACTTTGTGGGTGGAGTTTTAGCCAATTCAACTGAATTGGGGGAATTTCCGAGTGGACTAGTGAAGGAAGGTCACTAAAAAAAAATTGTTGCTAAAAGTTCAAATTTGGGGACAAATGATAATCATTCTATTTCTCTGTTTCTATTCCAAACCTGTTTCTGAAACATGTTTGGAGCAGAAATTCGTTTGGTAATACAATTCTATTTTTCTGTTTCTGAAATAAATTTTTGTTCCAGAAATAGATTTGAATAAGAAATGAGAATCTCAAAATTGTAGCTTCACTATTCCAGAAACATAAATGGGAAATAACCTACCAAAGCCCTTCATTTTTTTCTCAAGTTCTTGTCGCATTCTCTCTGTCGCCCTTCCTTTATTGGTAGGCGCCCACCGCTGCCAACCACTGACCTCCGCCGGCGCCCCCACCATAGTAACCATCGCCAATCGCCGCGGCAACCAACGCCGACCGACGTCACCGTAAGCACCATCGTCACCACCATCATCAATCGCCACCACCCACAACCATGACCACCGCTAACCCCGCCGCCGCAAACCACCACCCACCACCATGACCACCACTAACCCCACTGCCGCAAACCACCACCCATCACGGACCTCCGTCGCCCCCTGCTAGCCTACACCGCTCACCGCCCCTACCTCCAATCACCGCCCTCCGCTGCCCATAGCTGTGACCACCGCCGGCTGTTGCCAACCTCTACGTCATTGACCACCACCCCCAGCCGCCACCGATTGCCCGTAGCCACCAATCGCCAACCATCGCCCACCGCAACTAACCGACCATTGCCCCTCGCCACCCTTTATCGACCATTGCAACCGTCGCCGGCCGCCACAACCACCGCCACCTTTGGAGTAAAAAATAAATAAATAATTTTTATTTTTAAACAGTAAACAAAATTTTCTAATAGTAAAATTTATTTTTTAAAGAAATTTAAAAAATAAAGTAGAAAATTTTGTGTTAATAATATTCTAGAAGTAGAAATTTTCAACAGTTATCAAACAAATTTGTATTTCAAAAACAAAAATTTTATATCATTACTAAACACGTTTTTTTCTCAAAAACTCATCTAGACCTAGAAATAGAAAAATTTATTTCCGGTTATAAATTAATTCCATAAATAGAATAGTTATCATGCACGCCATAAAAGTTTTGGTGGTTAAACGGAGCTATCAAGAGAGGAGAATCGACATTCTTACTTTATCCTTTCAGGTTTCTTATTGATTCATATTATTTTATGTCCTCAAAATATTATATGTACTTATATTATGACTCTATAAATAGTGCCCTTTTATGTCTATTATCTTCTTTTACCACGATTGATTTGGATCCACTTAAAATAAAACCCACGTAAACTCTAGCTGAGAATTTGATTGATGTTGATATTGATTCTGTTACAGTTATTATGCATATTATATCTTATAAAAGTTCATGTCTACACCAATACTTAGAATACAAATATAATCTTAGACTCGTGCAACATACGGGTATCTTCCTAGTAGATATGTATAATGAAAAAAAGAGGTTATTGACATTAAACAACAACCACATCTAAGAAATCATGTGGTATAAGCGTGTACTAACACTTGTATTACTAAAAAAAACATATTTTCGCTTTCTTCCTTCCAATAAAGCATGACCCAGGTGTGCTTTTAACGCTACATGTAGTAAGGAAGTGAAAAAGAAAATGACGGTAAAAAATAATTATTATACACGTAGTTTACGAGGGACTGTAATTGCAATACTCCAAGTACTGCATCAGTATGGGAGAGGGTCTCTGATGTTATTCAACAGTAAAGACCCGTTCGCAATTTGTTAGTGACTTGCTACTTCCTTTCAAGGTTTTGGCAAACACGGATCGAGTTGTTTCACTACACATGGTATCAAAATAACACTCCCTCTAATAAATGGGTGGTTCGAGGACGGATGAGGTCCTTAGCATGATCGCTTCTTCACGTGGTAGAAGTGTTAGGATATACACGTGTGAGTTGCGTTAGAGAAATCCCACATTGGATAATTGATGTGGTGTGGAGCAGTTAATATACCATAGTTGGCCATAACTCATTGGCTTAAGCTTTTGAGTGAAGGTGGGTCTAACTAGATATGTTAATAGGCTCGCACTTGGGCTCCCTCTTGGCGATCTACCTGGTGAAGTTATCGGATATGCTGGTGGGCGTTGTGGTGTAGCAATGTGGGCCCGATAGGCATCGATGGAAATTCAAGTTGAAATATGTTAGTGCAGAAGGATACTTGAATTAAGGGGACATACATAACACCGGAGCTCACATGTGAGGGGAAGATTGTTAGGATCCATATGTGAGTTATGTTAGAGAAGTCTCACATTAGATAATAGATTTTGAGTGAAGTTGGTCCAACTAGATATGTTAACGGACTTGACCTTAGGCTCTCTTTTGGGGATCTCTCCGGTGAAGGTGTTGGACTTTGCCATGCACTCCCAACAAGAAGTGGGACCTGTGTCGGGTCGCACCAGCTTTCGATCGAGCCCCACCATCCCTTGCTAGATTACAAGATAAACTGATGGATAGTGTAAAAGGCTACAAGTCTTCTTTCTATTGACCAATCTCTGTCTTTTTTCTTTCTCTTCTTCCTCCTCACCTTCGTCTTCGACAGTCGTTTTCAGTTGTTGCAACCTTTGCGAAGTTCCTGCCATAGTTCTTGCCCTCCAAAATTTGATCTCCATTGGCTTTTGTCTCGGTTTTCAACGGATGGCCTCCATCACCCCTCTAGTCCAACTCTCTCTGGGGCCGTAAAACTTCGCTTTTGCCAACAGCTCCCCAGAGAAAAAGTATTTGCCCTCATTTTAAAAACATAAGTGGAAGTTGAATATAATGACCATTGAAATAAAAGTTACGCAATAAATTTTCGAAAGGAACAATGGGGAAAAGTAAATGTTAGAATGTAAGGTAACATTTATAAAAAAACTCTCATGCTGTGTCTAGTATGAAATAGGGGCGTGCAACTAGATCAAGTAGAACTGAGAACCGAACCGGACCACCCAAAAAGCCTGTCTGATTCTCGGTTCCTACGTGAAAAGCTCCGGTTCCCGATTCCAAATGAAGACCTACTCGGGAAACGGACTGCTTTTGAAATTGGTTCCAAGCTACAATAAAAAAACAATAATTTCTCTAAGTTGAGTCTAATTCTGCCTTGTCTCATTTGTTTCTTCTCCATTCTTTGTCACTCTCTCTTTATTCTTTGGAGCAATATTTTTATGGATGAATGGAAAATAGAGTTTAAATTTCATTTTGATGAATGAGGAACGGAATTTTATGATATATGTTTTATGTTATGTGTTTGAACTTTTTATTGTTTATAATCGTACGCGGTTACCTATTTGAACTTTTTATCGTTTATAGTTGTACGTGACCCTGTGTTGGCAGATAGAGATTTATGTTGATCATCTATTACTTTGAACCGTTTTGCTGCTCATATTATTTTGCTGTAAAAACAAAATAAAAAAGGAAAAAAATAGGTTCTCGGGTAGATCCTAAAAAAACAAGGTAAGTTGTAAATTCTAAAAATTGAGAACCGGTCATAACAGGATAGGTTCCACTTGGAACCTACCCACCCTTGAACCGATTATCTCTAGTATGAAATACAATGGAAGGAATGGAATGGGAAGATCCATTTCTCCTTCCTCACTGATCCTTCGCCTCTTCTTCTCTTTGTTTGGTTGTAAAAAAAAGGCATGGAGTCGAATGAGGAGTACAAGCTCTTTGTTTGGTTGTAAAAAAAAGCGTGGAAATAAAAATGGAATGAGCATTTTCTCCTTAGTTGTTCGTGATTTGATTACTCTCTCTCTCTCTCTCTAAATTGTTTTCCAGTAAATGAAGAAGCCGTCATGCTCTCCTATATGCACATATTATTATGTAAGAATACCAAATTCAGTTTAATTTCATTTCCTTTTCACTTTCCCTTTCCACGAATAGCTTTTTGTCATCACAAAAAATTGAAGCAAATTTAACAATACATGCAACAATATTTTGGACTAAGGATAACGATCCTTAGTTATTTTCGTGAGTTCTTTTATCTCCATATATGACATAATAATGAAGACGGTTTGACAAAATCCATCTATTAATATCTAAAATTCCTTTCATTAAATTCAAGTGAAACATCTATATCATCATTATTGTTCAAGGCTATGACAGTATAGTTGGAATTGGTAAGAAAAGCCCATGGAAGCATGAGTAGTAGTACAAGTTCTTAAAATAAATTAGATAAGGAGGTGAAAAGCAGTCATGCGTGAATTTGCACTGAAAAAGTTAATGTGAATACTAAATGATGCTTAGTTAATTGATGTTTAGAGTGTATTTTGGCCAAGTAACTAAAAAGAGTGTGTTTTAGCCAAAATAGGTATGGAAACTGCTTCACCCTTTTAGATGTTTCCTCTTAAATCAAGATTGGTTGCTTATGATATATCTTTTTTCGGTTACTATTCTTCATTTTTAATTGATTAACTTTTACATTGAATGAATCACATTGTAGTTTTTTCTTATGTTTCTCGATTATTAATTTTCGTTATAATATTTCAATAAGTTAAATCTTAGTGGTATTTTTTTGGTCAGAAATCTTAGTGGTTGAAATGTGTGCAAATTACTCCTCTTTTTTTATTATTTATAAAATTTACAAAATGTTTGCAAATTTATCAATAATTACAGAAGACAGGAGGAAGATAATAGGCATCTTTTAGGCACAATGCGGCAATGAGAAGTCTAATTAAGGAAATAGCTTTGTGAGAGATCTATTTTGGGAAACAAATAATCGAAGTACTTCGAAAAATCTTATTTGAACAAACCAAGAATGTAAGAGAATCCACTCTCAATGGTTAGGACACGAAGTGTCGGTAATGGGTTGTTGTGTTTTTGTTCTTATTGCGTTTCTTGTTCGGGAATGTAACGTAGTTGTGGCAATATGGATGGAGACAAACCATTGAACACTACACAAATTGAGCAGATATTGATAGGATCTTTAGATTCTCAGACATAATCTTTCGGGCATACTTCAATAACAATTATGCAATGCTATCGAGGACGAAAGAGACGCTCCATTTTTTTTTTTTTTTGTTTAGTCCCTAGTGACGAATTTTTCTAATAGTAGAATTTTATTTCCTACTTGTCTATTGTTTAGTGAGAGAGGACTTAATCATTAACTTATCTGAATATTTTTCTACCCACCTTAATCTACCGATTTATATGTGTGGAAGATTGATGGACCTACATCGAGCCCATACAAGAACACTGGGACTATTATTTAATTTGCATCATAAATCACTAGTCGTTTTCATTGTCATTCAAGAATAAAAGACATAAGTGACCTTTGTGATAATTTTTCATTGATCAAGCATAGTAGGGGCAAGCAAAATTCAGTCCACTCGACAACCGGTGAGTGAAATCCTAGAATTGGCGCAGTTGATTGTCATTTTAGGGAATTTGCAGCTCAGGATTTACAGGTCATTGTTTGAAACCTACTGACCGTGTGCAAACAACTCTATATCAACACCACCTGCAAAGGTCAAGGCCCGCACTTATCGGCTCATGGGGCTTTTAGGGTGTTTCATGAACCTTCAAATAATTAGGTCTCCACACCCGAACCACATGGGCGTGTGCGCAATGAAAGTTTGAATGCTTCATTGAATACAAAAACTATCAAGTACTAAGGGTGTGTTTGTTTTAGTAAAAAAAAAAAATTCTGCGAATTCATTTTCCGGACTTTCACACATTTGATTTACTAAAAATAATTGGTTAGCGAAAAACTATTTGCGGTCAACGAAAACCTTCACGATCAACATAAGGAAGATAAGTTCCCTAATCTGAAAAAGGGCAAATGTTTTTCTTGAGAATGATTTTCATAAAACGCATTGCCCTTTATAATGAACTTTACCGGCAACAAATATATCCTAAATTGCAGATAAGGCGAAAGAACACACGCTTGCGAAATCATTAGTCTTCTTAACGTCTTTTAGCATAGTCATGTTAATAATAATCGGGTTTAATGCAAGACCGGCCTGATACTGGTGGCCCAATCATCAGGCCTATATTTATCCGTAGGCCTAGTTGCTAATTCATGTACAGTGGAAAGATAGCTACTAAAAAGAGAAACAATTACCATCGAATTGCACCTTTTGTCTGTATAATATAAAGCACATTCAGTCTTAAGACTAGTTTTGGTGACAAAAAAGCACACATATTTTTCTTCATCTACATTTCAACTACTTTACTCGTATTTTTCGTGCGAAATCCTATGGATATGAGTAATCGTATATGCACAAACTTCGTCCAATGGATTGGCAATCTTCATAAGATTAGTTCCATAAAAAAAATTCACGCTATACCGTCTTTCGAACTGTTTTTATTCTAACAGTGAATAAATCCTCAAGATTGATTACGCTTTAACTTTCATTAATAGTATAGTTCAAGGACTAGTATTTTTATTTTTTATTTTTTGGTCGAACAAGGACTAGAAGTTGTTACTAAAATAAATACACCACCTATTTTGTTGGAAGACTTACCACAAAAAGTAGGTGTAAAACAATGTGTAATATGCTTGAATCGTGCAAATGTCAAACTTTAGAGATGAGAATCTTGTGTTTTTATGTCGAAGGGACAAAATTGCGAAAACCCGCCCAACCGGTAAACGGTTGAAGTATTTAGGATCCACACTTGCAAAATTTGGGTTTTTGGATTGTCGCCCAATCTGATACCCAGCTTGAATCCACTTACCCCTACTTGAACTGTCTAATTTTTAAGTGCACACAAGGATCGAAAAAATGGGTAAGGTTGGGCCGAATTCGCATAGCTAACAAAGTTGTAGTACCAAAGTCGTTGGATAATCCCTCTGTTGCTCTTCTCCATCACCAGTTCCACTGGGGAAGGAAGAATCTATGGGAGGCAGGCATGCCGCAAGTTGCCTTGAAAAGTGGCCTTTAATCTGGGCAAAAACAAAAAATGGGACAGATCGAAAATTACCATCCTGAGGTCAATTTTTGATCCCAATCCAGTTTTGCTCGAAAGGGGACACTCACATGTCTAGGCCAAGGGTCTTATTTCGGCATCATTTCACATCATATGTCCGGGAAGTTATATGGGTTAGTCCTAAAATACGAGGAAAGATGGAACAGAAATTATTGGGAACGTGGGAGAATATTTTGATTGAGTCAGATCCTACTCACTAGTGATTCCTCAGTTTGCTTGATCCCTTGTCCAGCTGGATCACAGTGTCAGATTTAACCAACCAAAAAAAGAAGAAGACGAAGAATAAAAATATAAAGGAAAAGAAGGAAAGAGAAAAGGAGAACAATAGGAATCAAAGGAATCACACTGGCTTTCAGACAAATGCTGAAAGCAGGATGGATTCTAGCGATCTCTAGGTTGGACTCATGTGCTTTTACTTGCACGATTTTCTATTTTTTTAGGAGATAATAGCATATATTTAAAGAACCATCTCATGGAGGCCAAATGAGGAAGACAAACAACTCTATGGAAGATGAGAAAGTTGAAAGAGCGCCCATGTTTCATCGGGAATTACCGATGAACGATCTTTCATCGATGCGTTGAATCTTCAGGTTTTTTAAGAGTGGTTTCAGATTGGCGGCCATGCGGACAGAAAACGAATTGGCGATATGATGTACTAAATTAAAATAAAACTAAAGATGGTAACTAGTAAAAAATACTAATAAAGAATTGGTAAATTGCAAGTAAATTCGATAAGTTGTTTTAATTGTCGATCTTTTTTTCTTCAGAATTCCTTCGGCCATATATAACCGGATACATAAAGAATAACCCTGAACAACATTACTAATTCTAATCATAACTGCTCCCGAAGTGTTCGGGTTAAGCTCAATAACTGTACTTCAACATCCCAAAGTGGTTGATCCTTGACTCTGTGCGTGCCTCGATAACTTCTTGGTGTTGGGCATTGAACGTTTCATCATTTGCCGATTCCGGATGCTTACCAAGTATCCTTTATCTGTCACCGCTGTCGTTTTGATACTCCAATTTGTGTTGGATTGGTGGGTCAGTCCACTAATGATATCTCATGGGCTCTACGGGTCTTTCATGACCTAGGCAGGCCCTTTTTGGTGTCAATAACCCTATAGTTCTAGGTGATGCTCATGAAAGATGTAAGACGCATTTATTTAATGGAAAATAAATCATTTAAAAAATATTTTCTTAAATTTTTTTTCTTTTGAAATAATTAATTGATAAAAAAATCGCTCCATTATCAACAACAATATATGTTTGAATATTTTCGTGAACATTAAAAATATTTTTCATTGTTTCGTTCTTATATGTGAACAAGCGACTGTCTTAAGAAAAATGATTTTTGAATTATTTATTTTTTGCGAAACAAATTTATTCCCGTTACCGATATTCGAATTGAATATAAGTCCAATATCTTAGGTTTAGTGTGATATAGTTTTCTTCTCTTTGTTTTTTTTTTAACCGTTCCGGTTTCGAAAAGCGGTGTTGCAATTTTTTGCAAGGTAATTGGAGAGCATATCATGACCTTAGCAGTGTTTTTGGAAGTTGCCGCACAAAACACGTATAGACAATTTTTTGTTAAAAATATTCATTTTCTTCCTTTTACCATGTCACCTAATCGTCATGTAGACAACAACCGGTGGTCGTAGGTGAGCTCTATTGGTTTATTTTCTAGTTTACCCTCAGGGACAAGTTATAGCTTCCAAGCAGTTTTAAAAGGATTGGTTGGGGATTCTTATCTTTAAAACTGTAAATGTGAACACAAATCAAATGCTATCCACTCAGGTCTAGAGGGCATCGATAAGTGGGCGCGGGCCGAACCGGACCCTTGGATGGGGCTCAATTAACGAAAATAAATATTACGTTCTCACAAGCATAGCTCGAGTCTAGGAAGGTCGGACATGACCTTAAAACTGAAGAAAAGGCCGTCGCGCACACTCATCAAATAGGACCTCAAGGCTTTGTGGCTAGGGCAAGCTTGGCGAGCCCGTGGATAGCCAGACTCATGACTAGGGCAAGCTCAATTGAAGTTTGCATTTGTTTTTTTGTTTTTTTGTTTTTAGGGGAATTCAGTGTGGACCTCACTGTTTCCTACTATATGATTGACTCAAACTAAGTGGTTGTTTGATATAGTTAAATAAAAGGTGTTTGCGGCTCTTATAAGTTGTCAGGCAAACACCCCATAGTTGGAGCAATAGTTTTTAGGAAGCGGTCTCGCCCGGCTTTTGTATCGGGTCAGTGATTCAGGGACAACTTTGGTTATGTACTGAGCAAATGCCGGTCCAAGACCTCCAATTAACATATAAAATTCTATCCCTGCCTATGAGCATATATCAGCAATCCACCAAAACAAATTATTTATGCTATATACGTCATTGTAGATATTCCCACTCCCGATCAATTCGACAAGAATGGAGCTGAGCATCCGCGATGATCGGTCTTGACGCAAGTTGAAAGAAAATAAATAGCCCAAAAAACAGAATTTTGTCTATTCGAAAAAAAAGAAATAATGTTCGATATCAACCGTTGCGATTGCCAAACCCTATATATATGTATCGTGCATCAGAAGCAAATTGAGTTCACACTCCTCGAGCCCCTATCGGCGATGGACATTGAGGCCGTAGCTCAGGAGAGACGACCGTGGCCACTAGCTTGAGGGTTGAGTTGGGTCCGGACATGCCTCGTGAAGTCTAAGGACAATGCAATCGACCTCGGGAGGAGCATCAAGAAACTCAGACAAGACGACCCGAGGAGAGTGATCCACTCCCTCAAGGTAGGGTTGGCTCTCACGCTTGTCTCCCTTCTATTCTACGTGCGGCCCTTCTACGACAACATCGGAATTTCAGCAATGTGGGCTGTGGTCACGGTCGTCGTCGTCTACGAATTCACTGTCGGTAAGCCTCGTGTAATCTAACATGTCTCGTCTAAAACAGCGAATAAAATATTTGATTTCTCCATTATTAGTGAACAATAACATTTGAACAAGCATGATTAGTTAGGTAACACATGCGCAAATATGTTAAAACTATAAGTAATGAATTTCTATGTGTGTTGTCCGCAATTGTTGGATTTTTTTTACACATGATCCCAAATTGAAATTACTTTTTTGTTTGGCAGGTGCCACCCTAAACAAAGGTCTCACTGGAGGCCTTGCAACATTATCAGCTGGTGCTTTGGGCGTTGGGACACATCATCTAGCATGTCTTTTTGGAGAGGAAGGAAAGCCCTTTGTCCTGGGCTTCCTCGTTTTCTTACTATGTACATACAATATGACTAAGAACAATCCTAGCGATATCTAAGACTCTTTCTACTATTTTCATTTACATCAATGTAGGGAAATAACGTCGGATGTTGAGGCAAATGAAACTAGAACAAATTAATGGACTCATTTTTTAACTAATACGACGTTGTCCTATCGCTTGAAAACTAAATTGAGTATATAGTCTTAGAGCATCTAGGGTTTCTACGATTTTGTCACTAATGCAGCATAATAATTCCCTCATCCACGTTAAGTTAGAATTAAGTGGTAACAGAACAAAACTGGAGCATGTCATTTTATAGCTAGAGAATGAAATTGAGATTGTTAGTCTTACGTTGATAAGGTTATCGATAATTTCAGCTGGGGGAGCTACATTTACCAGATTCTTTCCCCAAATAAACGTGAGATACGACTACGGTGTCGTGATATTCATCATCACATTCAGCATGGTGTCTATCTCGGGCTATCGAGTCGAGAAGCTGCTCGAGCTAGCTCAAGAGAGGCTCTCAACCATAGTAATGGGAGGAGCGACCTGCATAATCGTGTCCATTTTCCTTTGCCCGGTCTGGGCCAGTGAAGATCTTCACAAGCTCATCGTCATGCACCTGGAAAAGCTCGCCGTCTTCCTTGAAGGTCATTCGAAAACTTCAAATAATATCGTGAAGAGATCCACAGTATACATAAAAAATACAGTGAATGCAACAAAAATTGAGATTGAGAGTGAAATAATTGAAACTTTCTGGCAGGATTTGGCAGTGTATATTTCCAATCGGTGAATGAGGATATAGCTGTGATCTCCACAGGTGAGAAGACATTCCTTCTGGGGTATAAGAGCATTCTTACGTCCCAGAACATGGAAGAATCATTGGTGAGATTCTGTCTATCCCTCTCAACTTCACCTTTGAGTTCGTTAGTGCCATGCAACATCAGCACACTGCGTCAACATGTACCTTTTGGGACTAAAAAACTGTTCCTGTCTTTTTTTTTACCTGATACGATGAATCGAGATGTGGTTGCTTCTTTCCTACTAATTTCCGTTTGTTTATTAGAAGGACAATGGTTATGTGAATTCGCAGGCGAACTTTGCAAGATGGGAGCCGGGACACGGGCACTTCCGGTTCCACCACCCGTGGAAGCAGTACTTGAAGATCGGAGCACTCGCCCGTCGATGCGCTTACCAAATCGAAGCTCTCAATGACCACCTCAACTCTGACCTCCAAGTAGCAACGCTTATTATGAAAATTCAATTTCAACGTGCTTCATTCACTAAAAAAGAGAACGATAATTCGAGAAGATTACGTAGATATCCTAACAATAGAAGATTTCTTAATACAAAACATGTTCTCTTATGCAAGTTTTTCCCAATCAACAGGCGCCTTCGGCTTGTAAGAAGAGAATTCAGGAACCATGCATGAAGATAACTTCGGAATCGAGCAAGGTGTTGACGGTACTTGCCTCGGCCATTAAGCTCATGGCCGACCCTTCCCCGGCAAGCCTCCACTGCACAACTCTGGAGTCGCAGTTGACAACCTCAAGATTCTGCTTAAAACCACGTTGTTGGAGGACATGGAACTGCTTTCGATTGTCCCTGCTGCGACCGTTGTTTCCATATCGATTCAAGTGGTGGAATGCGTCGAACAAATCTACAGAGCTGTCGACGAGCTTTCCCACTTAGCGAAATTCAAGAGCGCGGCGAAATGGAAGGTGCCGCAGGAGAAACGGCAAGCGCGATTGCTGCTGCAACGAGGGGTCGTGAATCCTGTCGGCGATGTTGGTGGTGACAAGGGGGTTGTCGTAGTCACGACGCTTGATAATGAAATTCCAGAGAATGAGAAAAATTCTTGGGAACATAATTCTGACCAACCCGTGAAGTTGTATGTAAGCAAATGATATAAACTTGATGTGGAAATTCGATCATAGAAGGATCTTTCGATCTTCATGATTTTCACAAACAATAAGATGAAGATCGTACCTTTGTCCATAGCGATTCCTCAAGAACAATTGATGCAGAAGACAAAGACGATGAAAAATCTAATTTCTCTCTTAACCTTCTGTACTTTACGTTAACTATTTGATGGAGGATAGAAAACACAAACTGATGTCTATTTGTTAAACGTCGTTTTTCGATAAGGATAGAGAGAGGACCAGATTCAATTTAAATAAAGCTATCAATAAGCACCTCTTCAATAGACGCCATCCATCAAAGCATATGAAGAGCTGTGTTTATTCATTTATGCCTTTAATAACCAACACAATTAATTATAACATGAACTAATTATTAAATCATTATTATAAAATCACATGGGCCACATTTATTTTACATTCTCCCACTTGGCCAATATGAGTTTCCTTTCATGGTTTAATAAATACCTTAACATGCACAATAACATCATGTTAAAACTGTTCTTTAATTGGCTATCATATAAGAAACACAATAAAGTAAAGAAGACTAATGCGAGTCATAGCGGTTGTGTGTCATTAATTGACACAGTCCCTTCTATGTACTACAACTATAGCTCTCCACTCATCATGATTCATAAATAAGAAATATATCGATAGTCCAACTATAGTGTCTCTGTTAGAGAGTATCTCGTCAAACATTCATATACTTCCATCATGTATACTAAGTAGAATATAGGATAAATCAGAAATACACATAAATGAGCTTAGAGTGTCAAACACATAAAATAAATAGAGTCATAATACAATATTGTTAGTGACGTCCAATAATGCACATCTTTTCAACATGTTCATTAAATAATTTGGGTGTCGATCCTTTTGTTAATGGATCTGCAATCATAAGATTGGTGCTAATATGCTCAATTGACACTATTTGTTTCTGAACTTTTTCTTTGACAGACAAGTATTTGACTTCCATATACTTAGCACCCTTAGAATACTTGTCATTCTTAGTGAAGAAAACTATTGCTGAATTATCATAGTAAATTTTTAGCGACCTAGCAATACTGTCGATAATCACAAGCCCCAAAATAAAGTTTCGCAGCGATAATCCATGAACAGTGGCCTCAAAGCATGCCACGAACTCAGCCTCCATAGTGGATGCAGCAATAACCGATCGTTTCGCACTTTTCCATAAAATTGCACCTCCAGCCAAAATGAACAAATAACTAAACGTTGATTTCCTTGTATCAGCGCATCCGGCTAAATCTGAATCTGAATATCCAATCACCTCAAGATGATTGGATTTTTTATAAGTGAGCATGTAATCCTTCGTTCCTTACAAGTATCTGAGAACTTTCTTTGCAGCTTTCTAGTGATCCAATCCTGGATTACTTTGAAACTTGCCCAACATTTCGACAGTAAAACCGATATATGGTCTTGGTGCAAGTCCGAGCATACATTAAACTCCTAACAACATATGCATAAGGAATACTTTTTATTTCCTCTCATTCCAATTCGGTTCTCGGATATTGCATAAGGCTAAATTTGTCCCCTTTACGAATTGGAACTATTCCCGCTGAACATTTGTTCATATTGAATCTCTCTAGAATTTTATTAATATAGGTCTTTTGAGACAACCCTAACAACCCTTGTGATCTATTATGGAATATTTCTATTCCTATCATGAAAACACAAACTGATGTCTATTTGTTAAACGTCGTTTTTCGATAAGGATAGAGAGAGGACCCGATTCAATTTAAATAAAGCTATCAATAAGCACCTCTTCAATAGACGCCATCCATTAAAGCATATGAGGAGCTGTGTTTATTCATTTATGCCTTTAATAACCAACACAATTAATTATAACATGAACTAATTATTAAATCATTATTATAAAATCACATGGGCCACATTTATTTTACATTCTCCCACTTGGCCAATATGAATTTCCTTTCATGGTTTAATAAATACCTTAACATGCACAATAACATCATGTTAAAACTGTTCTTTAATTGGCTATCATATAAGAAACACAATAAAGTAAAGAAGACTAATGCGAGTCATAGCGGTTGTGTGTCATTAATTGACATAGTCCCTTCTATGTACTACAACTATAGCTCTCCACTCATCATGATTCATAAATAAGAAATATATCGATAGTCCAACTATAGTGTCTCCGTTAGAGACTATCTCGTCAAACATTCATATACTTCCATCATGTATTCTAAGTAGAATATAGGATAAATCAGAAATACACATAAATGAGCTTAGAGTGTCAAACACATAAAATAAATAGAGTCATAATACAATATTATTAGTGACGTCCAATAATGCACATCTTTTCAACATGTTCATTAAATAATTTGGGTGTCGATCCTTTTGTTAATGGATCTGCAATCATAAGATTGATGCTAATATGCTCAATTGACACTATTTGTTTCTGAACTTTTTCTTTGACAGACAAGTATTTGACTTCCATATACTTAGCACCCTTAGAATACTTGTCATTCTTAGAGAAGAAAACTGTTGCTAAATTATCATAGTAAATTTTCAGCGGCCTAGCAATATCGTCGATAATCACAAGCCCCAAAATAAAGTTTCGCAGCTATAATCCATGAACAGTGGCCTCAAAGCATGTCACGAACTCAGCCTCCATAGTGGATGCAGCAATAATCGACTGTTTCGCACTTTTCCATAAAATTGCACCTCCAACCAAAATGAACAAATAACTAAACGTTGATTTCCTTGTATCGGCGCATCCGGCTAAATTTGAATCTGAATATCCAATCACCTCAAGATGATTGGATCTTTTATAAGTGAGCATGTAATCCTTCGTTCCTTACAAGTATCCGAGAACTTTCTTTGCAGCTTTCTAGTGATCCAATCCTAGATTACTTTGATACACCTTCCCAGCATTTCGACAAGAAACCGATATATGGTCTTGGTGCAAGTCCGAGCATACATTAAACTCCTAACAACAGATGCATAAGGAATACTTTTTATTTCCTCTCATTCCAATTCGGTTCTCGGATATTGCATAAGGCTAAATTTGTCCCCTTTCTGAATTGGAACTATTCCTGCTGAACATTTGTTCATATTGAATCTCTCTAGAATTTTATTAATATAGGTCTTTTGAGACAACCCTAACAACCCTTGTGATCTATTATGGAATATTTCTATTCCTATCATGAAAACACAAACCGATGTCTATTTGTTAAACGTCGTTTTTCGATAAGGATAGAGAGAGGACCAGATTCAATTTAAATAAAGCTATCAATAAGCACCTCTTCAATAGACGCCATCCATCAAAGCATTTGAAGAGCTGTGTTTATTCATTTATGCCTTTAATAACCAACACAATTAATTATAACATGAACTAATTATTAAATCATTATTATAAAATCACATGGGCCACATTTATTTTACATTCTCCCACTTGGCCAATATGAATTTCCTTTCATGGTTTAATAAATACCTTAACATGCACAATAACATCATGTTAAAACTGTTCTTTAATTGGCTATCATATAAGAAACACAATAAAGTAAAGAAGACTAATGCGAGTCATAGCGGTTGTGTGTCATTAATTGACATAGTCCCTTCTATGTACTACAACTATAGCTCTCCACTCATCATGATTCATAAATAAGAAATATATCGATAGTCCAACTATAGTGTCTCTGTTAGAGACTATCTCGTCAAACATTCATATACTTCCATCATGTATTCTAAGTAGAATATAGGATAAATCAGAAATACACATAAATGAGCTTAGAGTGTCAAACACATAAAATAAATAGAGTCATAATACAATATTATTAGTGACGTCCAATAATGCACATCTTTTCAACATGTTCATTAAATAATTTGGGTGTCGATCCTTTTGTTAATGGATCTGCAATCATAAGATTGGTGCTAATATGCTCAATTGACACTATTTGTTTCTGAACTTTTTCTTTGACAGACAAGTATTTGACTTCCATATACTTAGCACCCTTAGAATACTTGTCATTCTTAGAGACGAAAACTGTTGCTAAATTATCATAGTAAATTTTCAGCGGCCTAGCAATACTGTCGATAATCACAAGCCCCAAAATAAAGTTTCGCAGCTATAATCCATGAACAGTGGCCTCAAAGCATGCCACGAACTCAGCCTCCATAGTGGATGCAGCAATAATCGACTGTTTCGCACTTTTCCATAAAATTGCACCTCCACCCAAAATGAACAAATAACTAAACGTTGATTTCCTTGTATCGGCGCATCCGGCTCAATCTGAATCCGAATATCCAATCACCTTAAGATGATTGGATCTTTTATAAGTGAGCATGTAATCCTTCGTTCCTTACAAGTATCTGAGAACTTTCTTTGCAGCTTTCCAGTGATCCAATCCTGGATTACTTTGATACATGCCCAGCATTTCGACAGTAAAATTGATATATGGTCTTGGTGCAAGTCCGAGCATACATTAAACTCCTAACAACAGATGCATAAGGAATACTTTTTATTTCCTCTCATTGCAATTCGGTTCTCGGATATTGCATAAGGCTAAATTTGTCCCCTTTACGAATTGGAACTATTCCCGCTGAACATTTGTTCATATTGAATCTCTCTAGAATTTTATTAATATAGGTCTTTTGAGACAACCCTAACAACCCTTGTGATCTATCATTGAATATTTCTATTCCTATCACATACGTTACCTCATCCATATATTTCATTTCAAAATTTTTAGAGAGAAATTTCTTGGTTTCACTTAATAAACCCGGATCATTGGCGACAAGCAAAATATCATCAACATAAGAACTAGAAAGATAAACTTGCTCCTACCGACCTTCATATATATACACCGATCAATGGTCTTTTCCTTGAACCCAAAAGAAGTTATGGTATCATTGAACTTGAGATACCATTGTCGGGAAGCTTGTTTAAGTCCATATATTGACTTCTTTAATTTACACACTATGTTTAACTCGAAAAGCCTTCGATTGGTCCATATAAACCTCTTCCTCAAATTTTCCATTAAAAAAGGCAGTTTTCACATCCATTTGGTGTAACTCTAAGTTGTAATGAGCCACCAAAGCCAAAATAATTCTAAGTGTGTCTTTCTTAAAGACTAGTGAAAAAGTCTCCTTATAATCGATGTCTTCTTTTTTAGTAAAACCTTTAGCAACAACTCCGGCCTTGTATTGTCCAATATCACCTTTTGAGTTGCATTTGGTCTTAAAGACCCATTTACCCCCAACCTTTTTACATCCTTTAGGCAATTCAACTATATCCTGGACTCGATTCTCGTCCACAGATTTTAACTCTTCTTTCATGGCATCAAATCACTTTGTAGAATCACTACATTTCATGGCCTATGAAAATGAACCTGGATCATTACCAATTCCTAAATCAATTTCTAATTCTTGTAGATAAATCACATAGTCATCAGAAATAGTTGACTTCCCGTCTCTTTGAGATCTTCTTAATGCTATTTCTGGTGGTTCAACTATAGTGGGCTCACTATTGACATGTTCGTTATGGAGTATTTGATCATTTGTTTGTTGTTCTTGATTATTGTTTGGTTGAACAATAATATCAAGAACAATAATTTGAGAAGTTTTAGGTAAAGGAACCTCCACCCTAACTTCTTGAATGCAAGCATCACGCATTCTTTCACTCCCACCGATGTCGCCATTTTCAATGAACCTAGCGTTTCCAGATTCAACAATTCTCGTACTATGATTAGGACAATAAAATCTATACCCTTTAGATTTTTCTGCATAACCAATAAAATAACCACTAGTCGCTCTAAAATCCAGTTTCTTTTCATGTGGATGGTAAATATGTACTTCTGCTGGATAACCTCAAATATGTAGGTGTCGTAAACTAGGTTTTCTACCCATCCATAGTTCAAAAGGAGTCTTTGGAACTACCTTACTAGGAACCATGTTTAATAAGTACATAGAAGTTTTTAATGCATTTATCCACATAGATAATAGTGAAGATGAATAACTCATCATACTCCTAACCTTTTCCATTAGAGTACGGTTATGCCTTTTCGCTACACCATTTTGTTGTGATGTACCTGGAACTGTGTATTGAACACAAATACTATGCCTTTCAAGGAATTTAGCAAATGGACCCGAACATTGTCCAGATTCATTATACTTTCCATAATATTCACCATCTCTATCCGACCTTACTATTTTCACCTTTTTATCTAATTATCTCTCAACCTCTTTAATATACACCTCAAGTGCATTCACGCATTGAGATTTATCATGCAATAGATAAACGTAACCATAACCTGAAAAATCATCAATAAAAGTGATAGAATAACTTTCTCCACCAAAAGATGGAACATCAAAAGGACCACATATATTAGTGTGTATAATTTAAAGAAGCTCTATGCTTCTTGTGGTACCTTTCTTAATGTGTTTTTTTTTTACCTTTAATACAATCAATACACATTTCAAAGTCAATAAAATCCAAATTTGGAAGAATTTCATTCTTCACTAATCTTTGCATCATTTGTTTAGATATGTGACCTAAACGTTTATACCACAAGTAAGCAGAATTCTTATCAACTAAACTGCATTTAATGCCAACATTATGATACAAGGTCATTATGGTCTCAACAAATGCATTATCAAGTTTAAACTTGTAAAGACCATCACATAAGGTTCCAGTTCCAATAAGATTCTCATTCTTAAACAATCTGAAAGATCCACAACCAAACTTAAAGGAAAAACTCGCTACATCAAGTTTTGGCAAAGAAACTAAATTACGAGAGAATGTAGGTACATAAAGGGTTTGAAACAAATCCAACTAATGTCCAGTACCTAAGACTAAACGATAAGTGCCAATGCCTTCAACTGGAGCTTTATTTCTATTCCCTGTGTATACATAGTTCTCATTTGGCTTTAGGGTTTGGATCGTAAGGAATACTTGCATTGTATTGGAAACATGGGTGGTAGCACCCAAATCAATCAACTAAGTCTTATGAGGAACTTCAGTAAAGTTTGATTCAAAACATACTAAAGCACAAGGCTTACCTTTCTTTTCAAATCAAGTTTTACGCTTTAGACAATCTTTCTTCAAGTGTCCAATTTTATTACAAAAGTGACACTTAATAAGATTGTGTTCCTTCTTGCGGATTTAAGAAGTCTTAAAAGAGTCATTCGGGATGTGTAGTTCTTTCTTCTTGCTCTTTCTACCTTTTCTACCTTTCCACTTGGAATTCTTTTTCGGGCTCTTGATGACTTAAGAAATGAACATAATGAGCCTTTTGATTCTTTATCCTTGTTTTCTCTTGAACAAGCATACCGGCTAATTCATTTACATTCCACTTATCTTTTATAGTGTTGTAATTCATCCGAAATGGCCCATATTGTTCATGATACAAGGAATTAAGAATGAACTGTACTAAAAAAATACTCATCCATGTTTATTCCCAAAATCCCGAACTTTGCTGCTAAGTTCATCATCTCAAGTACATGCTCATGCATGGTACGTGAACCATCATATTTCATGGTGGTCAAAGTGTTCATTAGTGTACCAGCAAGTGACTTGTCGCCAGTTTGAGAATGCTCTTCCACAAATTTCATAAATTCCTTAGCATTGTAAATTTTGGGAAGAGATGTCTTTAAGTTGTTTGCTACTGTCATTCGCATGAACATCAAGCTTACTTTGAGCGATCTTTCCCAAATTCAATGGAAAGATATTTCATCATCGCTACTTTCATCGGTAATAGCAGCTGGTTTCTCAACTTGAAGTGCTAAATCAAGATCCAATACATCTAAGTAAAATTGGACTTGTTCACTCCGGTCAGAGAAATTCATTCCATTGAATAATGGAACAATCGAAGCGTGCAAATGCAAAGAAACAGGTACATATACTGCAAATATGCAAGAAATACTTATACATTAATGCTTTGAGAATATCACATTATCATAGTGAAATTAAAACAATACATATATATCGTAGTTCTCCTTCGGGAGATCTTATGATATATAAACATACTAACCATAATGGTGCTAATAACTTTTATTTGGTAATTACGAATATATCTCATTAAAATTTATTTGCTATCTTTGGATATACAAATAAATCTAATAAGACATATGAATTATCAACCATTACGTTCATAATTATAAGAAATTAATTAACCTTTGGGTTAATCCCGAAGTTCTTATAATAAATGAAATTCAATATATCCATGATACCAATAAAGATATGTTACATATCAAGTTCAATCATAGCATCAAATAATCATGGATAATTGAATAACAAATTATGAATTTCAAAAACTCAAGAAACTTAAGATTTGGCCACTTTGATGACTAACAAACCCTTAATTTCCTAAGCTTTATTAAATTCATGTGCCCAAGGGTAAATCGGTAAATTCGGCATTCAAGGATAAAATATAAATTTTATGCATAGGGACGAATCTGTAATTAAACTTCATGGGTAAAACAGTAATTTTATCGAAATAAGACAAAATAGGGGCAAAAAATTGTAATTTTCGCAAAAGGACAAAATGATAGCAAACCATAATTTTTGGAAAAAGACAAAATAGGGAAAAAGACAAAACTGCAAAAAAAGGAAAAAGAAATCGGTCAGATACAAACCCTAAACACCCAAAGTTTGCCACTCAATTAGCCTCCAGCGATCATCGGTATTCCGAATTGATTGAGGGCTTTTGTCGCTCATGATGAAGCGACCATACCGTACAAATTCTGGGTGGTGGGTGGCTGGAATTTGGCCGGAATCGGTGTTTTCTTTCAAGATCCAAAAATTGCCCAATTTGTAATTCGTTGAAAACCCATGAACATTCATCAATAAACATAAATGTAAATTCATCAAGCCTTTATCCATATGCGGATATACATAACTCATATAATCGGAAAATCATGAGATCCTAAACCATCGCTCCGATGCCAATTGTAAGCAAATGATATAAACTTAATGCGGAAATTCAATCATAGACAGACCTTTCGATCTTCATGATTTTCACAAACAATAAGATAAGGATCATAACTTTGTCCATAGCGGTTCCTCAAGAACAATTGATGCAGAAGACAAAAACGATAAAGAATCTAATTTCTCTCCCTTACCCCTCTGTACTTTACGTTAACTATCCGATGGAGGATAGAAAATACAAACTAACATCTATTTGTTAAACGTCGTTTTTCGATAGGGATGGAGAGAGGACCAAATTCAATTCAAATAAAGTTATCAATAGGTCTCTTCAATAGACGCCATCCATCAAAGGATGTGAAGAGTCGTGTCTATTCATTTATGTCTTTAATAACCAACACAATTAATTATAACATGAAATAATTATTAAACAATTATTATAAAATCATATGGGCCACATTTATTTTATATTGTAAATATTGATGGTCGCTAATTTAATTTGTGGCCTATGCGATTAATTAAGTTCAATATCTCAGCCTGAAGAGGCAAGATAACAATGAGGGGGACGAATTAGTAATGAAACCTTCCATTTGACTACATTTTCATTATGTTCTAATTGGCATCGTGAAAAATTTCGTGTATTTTGTATATGCATTTCGCATATCATGAGATCTCGGCTCATGCAAAAATAAATGAGAAAAGTACAAAAAATGTCATTAATCTATTATATTTATACCAATTCAGTCCTAAACTTTTCGGTTAGGCCAATTTAGACTTCGACATTTTCACATTGGTATCAATTAATTCCTTCCAACTGATTTAGGCCTGAAATTGCTGACAGAGACAGCAGCCATGAACAAGTGACGCTTATGTGATTATTTTTTTATAATTTTTATTTCTTTTAATTTTTCCTTTTTGTCCTTTCTTTTTTTATTTCCCCTTTCTTTTTGCTTGTGCTAGTGATACGGGCCTTGTCCGGTGAGGGTTGGGTGAGGTTTACCCTTGCTTGCTACAAGTGATGGTCGGCTTCATCGGGCCATGCTAAGGCTAGCCACGGGCCACCGACAAAAGACATGAGAAAGAAAAAAATTAAAAAAGATATTAAAATATCCACGTCGGCGCCAACTATGCTATATAAGATCGCTAGCATCCATGTTAGTGATTTTCGGTCTAAATTAGTCTTATGGATTGAATTGGTATCAATATAAAAAACGTTTAAGACTAAATTAGCTCAATTGAAAGATTTAGGATTAAATTGATGCCAATGCAATATGTTTATTACTTTTTTAGTACTTATCTAGAAAAGTCTCAAGAGTATTGGCAATGTAGCGTGTAAGCTACAATTAAATCCTTAAGTAGCACCTCAAGATCACCATAATCAGTATCACAAATCTATAACGAAGTATAGGAATTTATGCACCAGATTTGAAATCCATCGTTTTTTATGCGGAATATCAATGAACTAGTGCTCAAGAGCTTCTCCTATATTACCCTCTAAATCACCGGCTTTAATAAGATTGGCTCTCATGCATCGCATTTTACGACGACTCCTTATGTGAGGTTATTTGTGTATTATTAGATGAGAGGCTTGAGCTCTATTTATAGAGGTTTTAGCTAGACTCTCTCATCACAAACCGAGCCCAGCCCCATATTAAACTAATTAAGAAATTTTATATCTTTTATTTATTAGACCAATTGATAATTATAATAATAATTAATTTCATAGAAAAACTCTTACATTCTCCCACTTGAGCTTCATTAATTAAAATTGTACCGTATATGCGCATTTTTCTGTTGATGTAGAAATTATTCTTAATCGTCAATCTGATCCCATAAAGTCTCGGGCATCGAATCATGCAAGTAATCGCATCAAAAGATATGAAGCCATCCATGATCATGAGTGCTTTTAACTATATTGATATGGATTTAATATGGTAGTGTGGCAAATCGTAACATCTTACATAATAGAGATACTTTATGTGACATCCCCTTTGTCAATTACTATTCTCTCTCCTTATGTGTCATGACACCTAATGTGCTACTAGAGAATATCATTATGGTTATAATGAATTTACATATATCTTACTTTTATAGTTAACTTTGCTTTATGTGTAACGAGATATATCCTTAAGACTAACAACTAAATGCCCCTAGTATTTACTTAAGGTTTACACAATATCTTGAGATTTTAATCGGATACATATATTTTCTTTGATAACTATACATTCATAAACACTTTATAGAATGTAAAACAGTTCGTACATTTTTAAATAATATACAATGTAACAAATACAAATGTAAACTTCATTATAGCAAAAACTAAAGTGCTCCCACTAAACAACAGCTTCCCATGATGCTTATAAGCCCATCTTAATGACATGTCATTCAAATACACAAGGGTATAGACCTTAACTATATTATCTGTGGAAATATGCTCTCTTGTAGGGCTTAAGTACACCCCAAGTGCCATAAGTTGTGTACGGCGCTCACTTTAGTGCCAAAACTTTCAAATCGATCACTTTAATGCTAAGTTTTTGTAACTTCGATCACTTGATTGCCAAAACTTTCAAAACGATCACTTTAGTGCTAAGTTGTTGTAACTTCGATAACTTAAGTGCCAACTTCTTTTAAAAACGATCATTTTAGTGTCAAATTCACCGAGCCACGTCATCTCAAATATTAATAAAAAAATAATACGTGTCGAATTTTCGGCAAGCCACATCGGTTTTGGCACTAAAGTAATCGTTTTTAAAAGAAGTTGGCACTTAAGTGAACGAAGTTACAAAAACTTAGCACTAAAGTGATCGATTTGGAAGTTTTGGCACTAAAGTGAGCGCCGTACACAACTTATGGCACTTGTGGTGTACTTAAGCCTCTACCGTAGCGGCATCATTCTCAATTATTACCTTTATGGTCAAAAACTTAACCATTAAATATTTAGACCCCTTGAGATCTCTGTTGTTATTAATGAACAACACTACAGAGGTATTGTTACAATATAACAGCATGGGCTCATCAATAAAATTAGATGCGGCCAACTCCCTAATGAGGTTCCTAAGCCAAATAGCCCGAGTAGTAGCCGAAAAGCATGTTGTAAACTCTATTTACTTGATAGAGGATGACATAGTTTCTGGTGCTCATTTTTTCCCTAATACTGCGCCTCCTATTAATGTACAAATATATCTAGTTGTCAACTTCACATCATCCTAACATCTAGCAAAGTCTGAATCCAAATGCTCGGTTTATGGTGCTCATTTTTCCCTAATAACACCCCTCCCGTTAGTGTACAAATATATCTAGTTATCAACTTCACATCATCCTAACATATAGCAAAGTCTGAATCCAAATGCTCTACTAGCTGCGGGTCCTAAACAGGTCCGTAAATTAGCATATAATCTTTTGTCCTTTTTAAGTACATAAAATTTTCTTAGCAACCCCCGGTGATTGTATCATGGATTTGATTGTTATCTAACTAGAAGTCTCATTGCAGAAGTGACATCTAATGTGGTGCAAATTTGAGCATACATGATGTTTGCAAGTGCGCTAGCATATGGTACATTCTTTATATGAGATTTCTCAATATTTATATGAGGATACTATAACAAATTCAGTTTATCACCTTTAATGATAAGAGCAAATCCTTACTTGCAATACTGTATACTAATTCTTTCCAAAATATAACCACCATCTATCCTATGAGATAAGCCCAATACATGGCAAGAAAGATCCGTACGGATCTTAATGCCTTAGATAAAAGATGCCTTACAATAGTCATTCATGTTAAAATGCTTTGACAACATCTACTTCGTCTCATTCAGTAAGCCAAGATCATTGCTCACAAGCAAGATATCGTCTACATAAAATACGAGGAAAATAATTTCCTCCCACCGATATTGCAGTATATATAATGTTCTATGTTGTTCTCGACATAACCAAATGAAGTGACAACACTATAAAACTTGAAGTACTATGGCCTAAAAGCTTGCTTGAGGCCATAAATACACTTTTTGGTCTACACACAAGCTTACCCGAATCATCTACTGTAAAACCTTCGGATTACATAATATAGACTTCCTCATCAAAGTCTCCACTTAGAAAAGAATTTTTAATATCAATCTGGTAAAACTTTATATCATAATGAGCTACTAATGCCTTAATCGCTCTAAAAGAATCTTTAGGAGATAATGGAGAAAAAATTCGTTTACAATCTATTCATTCTCTTTGAGTAAAACCTTTGGCTACCAATCTAGTTTGAAACTTCTCAATCTTTTCTTTGGAGTCCCTTTTAGTCTTATGGACCCACCTGCAGCTGATGAGCTTGTAACCTTTATGTATTTCAACAAGCTCTCAAATAACATTATCTTTCATAGATCGTATCTCGTTTTTCACTACATCCAACCATAGATCCGGCCGAGGACAAGAAATAACATCTGTATAAATTACTAGGTTAACCACATAGTCGATATCGCAATCATGCTCTCCCACGCAGACTATATAGTGCGGTGTTATAGCTAATCGTTTCTGCTTGATAGATCTACTAAGTAAAGCTACTTCAACTTTATCATACGCTTGTGGAGTTTGATGAACTTCATAAGGAACTATCACAATAATAGGATCCCGAAACCCAACAAGCTCGGTCTACGATGTGAGAGGCTTAAAAATCAACTACATAGGCAGAGAAAAATAACACAGTAGTACCCATCAAACCGTTATCATAAATAGTGTGCAAGCAACTGCCTTCTTCGACCACATCAAACGCTAGAAACTTTGTCATCAATGATTTCACGATTTTCACGCCTCCATTGGGATCATAAATACCCCTTCAAATGATATGTTTAAAATACAAAGTAAATTGAGTGGTTCTGAAGTCCAATTTACTTAATATTGAATTATACAACTTCACTTCTACAAGGGAACCCCAAAGCTTAATATGGTTTAAACTAGGTTTATATCCAGTTTATGGCTCAAAAGAAGTCAATGGAACAGTTTTTGGTAGAAATGCGACTTGTAATGTAGAGGATCGCTTTCAAAGTTTCACCCATAGAAAATCATGTAAGTTGGTTTTTCTAATCATACTCCTCATCTTATCCATAAGGATTTGATTGCGTATTTTGGCAACACCTTTTAGATCAAGACTCCTAGGCATAGTAAACTAAGTTACTATCACAAAATCCTCTAAGTATTTGGACAATGGTTCTTTAAGCTATTCAGCATTGTCATGCCTAGGTCAAATCTTACAACTTTTATGACTTTTCCCAACTGTTTCTTGACTCTATTCCAAAAAATCTTGAACTTGTCAAGAAACTTAGACTATTTCTTAATCAAATAGAGATAACTATTTGACCCAAAAAAGTACATATAACTTTCTAGACAATTTTGTCGTATAGGGTCCACTTCTATAAGTGTGAATGACCTCTAATAGATCAGAATTATGGAATGCAGCTTTCTTCTTTATCTTAGTTATCTTACCTCTACACCGGTCCACGCAAGTCTTTAGGTCACTTTTAAGAGAAGGTAGGGTGTCGGCATTTATTAGCCTTTTCACTCTTTCCCTAGAGATGTGACCACGTCGTTCATGCTATAACATATAAGATTGCTCTTTAGGTAGAGGTTTTTTGGAAACAACCTTTTTAGCTATATAAGCAACGTATATATTATTATGAATTAAGCATAATTTATACAATCTATGGGACATATAGCAACACCCAACCTTATTTGAATTAAAGATCATAAAAACAATATTTTTCCTATTTCAAAAGAGTAGATACACATGTCCGTACATGATATGGAAACGAAGTCCATTCTTGAAGAAAGTATATAATATGTATTTCTTAATGTCAAATTACAACCACAATCTAGAATTAAAATAAAATTCTCATGAACTCAACGTCAAATTTATTGTTGTTTCCTACAATAAGCTTTGATTCATCCCGATTTGACTTCTTCTAATTTATGAATCTATGTATGGTAAACGTAACATGATTTGTTGCATCGCTACCTATCCCTCAAGAATCGGATGAAGATTCTGATAGGTTGGATTTACAAAAAAATACCAAAGAATTATTACCTGCGGGTTCACACTTAAACAATCAAGTTTTATATTTGTCGCGGTTTTTCTTTGTGTGATTGTTCTTCTCACAAAAGAAGTAGTGATCACCATCCTTCTTAAATAATGCTTTCCTTGGGTATATGAACCTTCGTAATTCATCACCTTTGGGTATATGCATTGAGAAAATCTTCCCACTCAACATTTTGATTCTAACAAAACTATCTCTCTTATGAAAGAATCTGGTTTATGCCTATAAACATTTTATTGCAAGAATGAACATGTGAATAAATGATTATATTGTTCCAAATTCGACGTTCAAACTTAAGGTGTAATCGTCACACATTTGCTTCAGAGAGAGTTAAAGTCTCTTATTCAGATGGAGGAAAATGTTGTCTTTGAAGACTTAATCTCGAGAAGACTTATACGACGCGTTAGTAAGGACAGTACTAAAGCTTAGAGTCACTATTCTAGCCTGTTCGGATTCAAAGAGTTTTTCTCCTTCTAAAAATGCTTCTGAATTATGTTCGGATTCTGCAATATCGCTTGACCAAATTCTAAAGACCCACATTTGGCGGGTTTTCGATTTGGCTGTGTTATTTATGAAGGTTTGTAATCTTTGATTGACAGGATTATTTTCCAATGAGATCAGAAAAATATCTATGATTGGATATTACCTTCTAGGAATAAGATTTGTTGAAGATTTGATTTAACTATACTTATAAACACTAAGGATTTAGTTGTATGGGCAATAAATCTGAATGGTTCATACTCTACTCCAATGGCTACTATATCTTTCCAAATACAGTCTCATTCAATCAAGATTAAAAATGTCCAATCAATGATTGAAAAGCGATCCTTTGAAGACTTGTCCAACGACTAGTTTAGGGGTGAAGGAACATAAAAGAAAGATCCATGGTGACCAATCGAAAGAGATCAGAACTTACAAATCCAAAGTGCTTGAGTTATTCGGATTCACATACTTGTTCTCGAGAGCTATAAGTTTTATCCTTGAAAGGCTTTGTAAGAGTGATTAAGTGTGACATCTCTTGTAATCTTTTAACGATTCGTATAGTGGAATCCAGCCAATCGATTATCGGCTTGAGAGAGTGGACGTAGGCTTGCTAAAGCTAAACCACTATAAATTTTGTGTGCATTTGTCTCTCACTCTAAACTTATTTCACTTTGTTTAGATTTTTGCACGTTTTATTGTTGAACTTATTCAGCCTGTGTTTTAAACTTGTTTAAATCCCGCATTAAGTCTCAAAACTATTCAAAATCACCTATTCACCCCATCTAGGTGATATTGCTAGATACTACAATTGGTATCGGAGAGGGTTGCTCATAAGTTTGAAGTGTTTTACTTCAGAGTTCACGATCTACTATATCTAGGAATAATTTCTCAAGAGCAGGTTATGCACACTTCAATAACAAACCACCTTACTTTGACGGACAAGATTACAATATGTGGTGCAACAAAATAAAGTGGTTTTTCAAGGTATCGGATGATCTAATGTGGGATGTTGTAGTCAATGGAGTAGTTCCTGCTGTCACAGCAACTCCTTCCATCGGAAATGAAACAAATAACAACAACAATGCTATAGCAACATTATCAGATCTTGAAAAAGTAAAAAGACAAGGACTCGATTCCAAAGTTGTTCACTCACTTTTCTGGGTACTATCGACTCCCGTATATAATTGCATTGCAAAAGAAGAATCAACAAAAACCATATGGTACAGACTTCATGTCACATATCAAGGAATCGATAGAGTGAAAGAAACTAACCTTAGCATTCTACCAAGTGATTATGAAGCTTTTAAAATCAAGCCCGATGAGTCAATTGCTGATATGATTGACGGGTTTCAAATATTAGCAAGTGGTCTTGCGAGGCAAGGTGCTCCTATGGCTGAACCAATGCAAGTTAGAAAGATCCTTTGAGGACTAACGGAGGACTGGAACTACATCAAGCCATCCATACGAGAATGTCAAACAATCAGGCTTTTATCCATTGATGAGCTTGTTAGAACTTTACAATTATATGAGGCAGAGCGTGCTAACAAAACAAGATATTCAAAAGGTAAGAAGTCAATTGTTTTAAGATCTAAAATTGACAATGAATTGCCCGATTCGGAGGATGAAGATGAGGCTATGAAGAGCTTGCACTTATGATGAAGAAATTTAGAAAGGTGGCACAAAAAGGTATACATTCCAAGGAAAACAAATCATTCAAACAATATGATAAAAAATAGTCAAGTAATGATTGGCAAGAGAGCAAAGTTGTAGTATGCTTTCACCGCAAGAAAGTAGAACACATCAAACCAAAGTATCCACTTCTGAAAAAGGACAAGGTTAAGTTTGAGAAATACAAGAAGGCATTGAAGGCAGAAACTCTAAGTGACTCTTAAGATAGTGAGGATGATTATGTGAACATATGTCTCATGGCAAGTTAAATTCATAATCGGACTCAGATTCAAATTCGGACATTGAGGTATGTTTTTCTGAAATACCAAATGAAGTTTCATAATATATCGATGAATTATCCAAGAATTACAAAGAAGCTCTAAAAAAAGGTTTCTAAATTAAAAAAAAAATTTCCTCTTTAAAACAAAAAGATGCTTCTCAAAAAGATAAGCTTGAGTTTTGGCAAAGGGAATTTCATCAGAAGAAGGAAAATCGTGATTTGATTTTGAAAGAAAATGATTCTTTGAAAACCGAGATTGAAAATATTTCAAAAAGATTTACTTGGAGTTCAAAAAATTTGGAAAATATTATTTCCAAAAAAGTTCCCTTCAATGACAAATCTGGCCTTGCTTTTAAAAAGGAAAACAATTTTAAAAATAAATTTCCTGAAACAAATGATGCAATTTTGTGAAAACCTTCCAATTCTACATATCGACAACACTTTCATAAACAGTTTACAAAACCTTACGTGTGAAAGTTCTATATAAGCTATAGAGGTTCGGATCACATCAGAAATAATCGCATGAAAGTTTGGAGACCTGTTAATATAAAGCTATCAATTGTAACTAACTTAGATGGACCCAAGAAGATTTGGATACCAAAGAAATAATGAGTTACTTTCATATTGCAGGTACCAAGGAAGAGAAAGGACAAATGGTTTTTGGACAGTGGATGTTCAAGTCATAGGAAACATTGTCTTGTTATCGTTGATGATTACTCAAGATTTACATGAGTTTTATTTCTCGCTCACAAAAATGATGCTTGATCATCTTTTTCAAAATTTACCAAGAAAGTTCAGAATGAGAAAGGATATGCTATTTCCTACATCAAAATTGATCATGGGAGAGAGTTTGAAAATCAAGACTTTTTTTATTTCTGTGATGAGCTTGGAATTCAGCATAATTTTGCTACCCATTATACACCTCAACAAAATGAGGTGGAGGAAAGGAAAAATTATTCTTTGCAAGAAATGGCAAGAACTTCTGATAGAAAGCAAAATAGCTTCACATTTCTAGGTAGAAGCGGTTTTGATAGCTTGCTACATTTTAAACCGTGTTTCATGGAGAGCTATTCTTCAGAAAACCCCCTAGGGATTTTCAAAGAAAGAAAACTTGACATTGCATACTTCCGAGTTTTTGGTTGCAAATGTTTTATTCTGAAGACTACTAACGATCATATTGCCAAGTTTGACGAGAAATTAGATGAAAGAATATTTATAAGATACTAAACAACGAGCAAAGCTTATCGTGTCTACAACAAAAATTCTCATGTAGTTGAAGAATCAATGAATGTCGAGTTTGATGAAAATATTCAGAAACAAAGTGATAAGTCTAAACATGCTCAAGTTCTCTAATTTCCTCAAAGTGCAGAACCTATAGAGAACCCTAAAGACAATGTTGCTTCTGAAGAAGTTCATAATCAAGAGATAGATAAACCAATGATAGTAGAACCATAGAAGATGCAGCTTAAATCCAAAGATCCGAGTGATGCTCAAGACCAAACATTCAATAAAAACTGAAAACATAAATCCAGTCAGCCCAAAGAGCTTATAATGAGAAGCTTGGAGGATGGAATCAAAACCAGTTCGAAGTTCAAGCAAGCAATTAGTAACATAGCACTTGTTTCTGAAGTTGAACCAAAAGGGATTGAAGAAGCCTTTGCTGATGAAAACTGGATCAACGCAATGCAAGAAGAACTTCATCAATTCAAGATCAATGACGCCTGGGAGCTTGTGTCAAGACCCAAAAATCATCTTGTGATAGGAACAAAATGGATATTCAGAAACAAGTTGGATGACAAAGGAAAGGTGATCAGAAACAATGCAAAATTAGTGGCAAAAGGATATTCCCAAGAAAAAGGAATAGACTATGATGAAATCTAGACACATGTTGCCCGATTACAAGCCATAAGGCTACTTCTTGCTTATACTTGTTACAAGGACTTTAAACTTTTTCATATGGACATAAAAGCGCATTCTTGAATGATTATATCAAAGAAGAAATTTATGTTGAACAACCACCTAGTTTTGAAGAACCGAGAGGAAAAGATCTCTTCCATATACTGAAGAAAGCCTTATATGAATTGAAGCAAGCACCATGTGCCTGGTATGAAAAGCTAAGTAGTTTTCTTTCTAAATAAAAATTTGTAAAAGAAAATGTTGATACTACACTCATTATTCAGAAGCAGTGTAAGGATATTCTTCTCGTTCGGATTTACGTTGATGATATTATTTTTTATTCTTCTACCGAATGTTTGTGCAACAATTTTTATCAAAGTGATGTAAGATGATTTCGAGATGAGCATGATGGGAGAATTAAGATTCTTCCTTGAACTTCAAATACATCAAAGAAAGAAAGAAATATTCATACATCGGGAGAACTACGCGTTGGAAATTGTCAAGAAGTTTAGTTCGGAAAACTGCAAAAAGACGGAGACTCCTATGTTACTTTCTTCCAAATTTGACAATGATGAACAAGAAAAGTAAGTTGATCCAAAAATTTTCGCAATATGACTGGCTCACTTCTATATCTCACAGCTTCAAGGCCTGAAATATTATACATTGTACGCTTATGTGTGAGATTTCAGTCAAGCCCAAGAAAATCACATCTCTTTGCTATTACGGGGATAATCACGTATATTGAGACTTATCCCAAATATGGTTTATGGTACTCTAAGGAGTCCGATTTCACTCTGAGAGATTATTCAGATGCAAATTTTGCTAAATTTAAGATTGACAGGAAAAGTACTTCCGGAACCCGTTAACTTAGGGGAAATATGTTGATTTCATGGTATTCTAAGAAGCAAAGTACAGTTGCACTCTCCACAAGAGAAACAGAATATGTATCTCTTGTAAGTTGTTGTGCTTAGATTTTATAGCTTAAACAACAACTAAGAGATTATGGAGATGAAGATACGAATGTGGAAATACTATGTGACAATACAAGCGCCATTAATCTAATCAAGAATCCCATTCTTCATTCATGTGCCAAAAACATTGAGATCAAATATCACTTCATTCACAATCATGTTCGGAATCGAGATGTCCACGTTCATTGTGTTGACACAAAGAATCAACTTGCAGATATATTCACTAAACCTCTTGATAAAGAGACCTTTCATTATAATCGCAATGAATTGGCTATTATTAATTCTTTATCTTGAGTTGCGTTAGAAATAGACTCTTTGCTACATTTCAGAAGCACAATTGCAGAACACTCATTCAAAAGCAAAGGTCAGTTATTTCATTACTTTCTATATCTTGATTTCATGATATTGCAAAGATTTAAGGTAAGTTCTCTTGCAATCTTATCATATATGGTTGATTGTTTTAATACATATTACTTTTAGTTGATTTCTTCAGGATTTTATTCAAAATTGATTTTGTTTCCAAGATAACTGTTTTACAGTTTTCTTTTATATTTCAAATTTTTGAAGAGACACAAACCATCACCTTTCTCTGAAAAACATCTATTAATGTTAGTTCTAACTGTCCCTCTTTCAAAACCCTAAACACTCGAATCTCAAAAAACACTTACTTTCTCTTCTCTTTTAAAAAATTCTCCTGCGATATCTAAAAAATCCAAACTTTTTCAATAATGGCTCCGAAATCATCCTCCTCTATGAAGAAAGTTGTCGAGGAAAGTGAGAGACAAAGGAGAAAGTCATCTCGTCTTAGCAAGGGCGCTAGATCTCGGGATACAACTCCGGTTAAGAACTCGGCGTCAGAGCAAGAGCAAGAAAGGAACCGTGGTCAAAAGGACACGGGTTTGTCTGAAACCCAATATGATGAAAGAGTCACTTTGGCACTCTCTATTAAACCCCTTTATGACGCCTTCAAGGAATAGGGGTCAGGAGACGATCTTATGATGAAATTGCTTAATATTTATAAGTTCTCTAGTGAAGAAGATTATCTTGCTATTTTGAATCTATCTATTCGAATAGTAACCCCCTTTCTACGAATATTCCTGAAAATGTATCATGGAAGGGTAAAGAGAAGGCTGGCGTGTCTGGTATACCCAAACCTAGAAGGATTCCGCCAAAAGGGATTGTTATTGAAGAACCTATGTTGGAAGAGAATCACATCGAAACCAAAGGAAGATTCGATGACGATGACGTTTTTACGAATTTAGAAGGAAAATGCTTTCACGAGGGATAAGAGTTTTAAAAGTAAGCTTTTTCTAAGTCAAAAGCATCTTGAAAGGTATAAGGCCTTGAAGGAAGAGGAGTTATGCCTCACATAGTGTTTGATGTAAAGTACTTTGATAGAGTTGGCAACCCTGGGCAAAAATATTTGGAAGAAATGAAATTAAGAGACTCTCTGACAGTAAGGGCATCTATTTTCCCTAACCTAGTAGCATATTTCTATTCAACTCTTGCATTTGTTGGTTCAAATTCTTTTTTGTACTACATTGAAAATGATTGATAGACCTTGCATATCATCGAACTTGCAAAGCTTATGGAAATAAATGCAAGAGATTTCAAGCCCATCGACATACAACCTGAAGCAGCATATAGCTACTTGAATTGGAAGGAAAATTATTCCAAGGAATCAAAAGTTCATATTTCATATAATGAGTTTCATATAAAGCATATTGTGATGCATTAGGTTGTGATTGAATGTCTGCGACCAAAGGCCTCTTCAAAGACTGATATCTCAAAGTACAGAGCTAAGTTATGTGGGCACTGTTAACAGAGTATGGTGTCTCTCTTGTTCATACTATTTTCTTGCATATGTACAGAATTGTGCAAAAATCGAAGGGAAAATTGTTGTATGCTGGGTTAATCTCTCGAATTTTGAACTATCACAAAGTTCATCTTCCTACTGAGTTAACCCAAAATCAAAGTTAGACCACCATGGTTGCTGGAGAGACCATGATTCAAAAAATGGGATTCAGGTTGACAGACAAAGGCTAAATGAACAAGAATGGAGAGCTTGTTTAGGTTGAACTAGAAGAGCATACTGAAGTGGCAAAAAGATCTGCCATGAGGAGAAAAACAATTGCAAGAAAAGGAAAGAAGACTATTGTTCAAGAAGAATCCTCTAAGGAAGAAGAGACTGAGGAAGAGGTAGATGTAGATGTATTAACAGGTTTTGATGATGAAAGAACTCCCTCAGTTTCATCCAAAGACATTTCCAGTGCCAAGTTAGATGATGATGACCATGATGATGGTAAGGAAGATGGTGCAGAGATTATTTCTGAAGATGCTGGGAGAATACATGAGCAGGAGAATCTTATGGACAAAGAAGAAGATCTTTGTAAGACTCATGTGAGTGAAGGAAGTAAGGAAGTGAAAAATGAAGAAATATCTGCTGAGAAAGCAAAGAGAGAGGCAAAATATGCTTAGGAACAATATATTGAGATAAGGGAAGAGCACATGGATAATAGAGAAGAAGCATCATGGCTTGATGAACTTATTCCAAGCTTAAAAGATACAAAGTCTCTAAGATCTGTAGATATGGAAGTTGATAAAGAGGTTGAACCATTTGTTGTTGAAGAGAAATTGAATGTAGTGAATCCTAATAAAATAGAAGAGATTTGAGAGGAAAATAAAGAAAAAGCTTAAGTCTCTACTTTAGTTCAGAGGCAGACTAAATCTATTGCTTAGATGGAGCAAATAGCTGGTCAAAAGGAGCAACCTAGAAGAGAAAAATCTGATATTCAGAGGAGCGACTTATAGAGAAGGAATCTGCTGCTGGTGTAGTGATCCTGAAGGAGACAGAATTTGCTATTGTTGAGACTGGGAAGAAGATTTCATATGCAGCCCCTGCTCAGACTTAGGAGGAGATTAACTTGCAACGAATTATGGATGCAACCTCTAAGGGAAGTTATTCGAAAAAGAGAAAGGCTCATATGACTGAAAAAGTTATAGCTACTCCACTGGGGAGGAAATTGACTTCAGAGGAAACTCTGAATGCCTTTATCAAAGAACCGATGGATACGGTCATAGAGTCTAGTTTAAAAGGATGTGGAGAAACTCCGAGTTGAAGTATGGCAGAGGTTGGATGCGGTCGAGAAAATGGTTGTGAAGAAGATGGATACCTTTCAAAAAATACTCGACCAAAATTGCCGCATCTTCTACTCAGAAATGGCGAGTTTGAGGACTTCTACTTTGATCCGAGATGAAAGAATCACTCAAGAGTTCCCAAAGTTACAAGCTTTCAAAGATTTCGCTTGAACTATTGCTGGCATGAGTAGAGGAAATTAGAACCAGCCTAAAGGAAATCCCCAGGAGGACGATAAAGGACCAGAGGATATTTCCTCTTCTTCTACAAAACCAACTCCACACCTTCTATTTGAACTTGTTTTTCACAAATAGCTAGTGTTTGACTTGCCTGTGTCAAATTTTTGGGTTGTTATGACTTAAACTATCACGTCCTTATTATAGACTGATGGTTCTGCTATTTAAATAAAGCTTGGTTTGTGTGCTATATTGCTTCATTATCCCTATTGCTGATGACAAAACGGGGGAGAAAGATTAGCTCAATATTATTGCAAGCTTGCATGATTACATATGCAAGTCATTATTGTGGAGGAATATGCACTAAGATGAAGTATCTTTCATGAAGGATTTACGTGAGGATTTAGTGCCAAAATGAAATATCATTTATCTTCGCAAACGACAACACTCGGTGATATTTTTTCAATTTCTATGTGCATATGTTGAGCTAATATATTGTTTTTAGATGCACATCTTCTCGAAAAGATTTAGATGACATAAAAGTTTACACTTTTTTGACTCTTTCCATTGCTTATTTCTTATTCAAAAAGCTTTCAAAATCTACTTTTATTGAGGAAGTTTTGTTATCATTAAAAAGGGGGAGATTGTTGAGAAAACTCTCTCTGAATATTTTGATTATGATAAAATTATCCCTCTTCCGAAAGAATCTGGTTTATGCCTATAAACCTTTTATTGCATGAATAAACACGTGAATAAAAGCTTATAATATTTCAAATCTGGCATTCAAACTCAAGGTGTAGTCGTCATGCATTTGTTTCAGAGAGAGTTAATGTCTCTTATTCAAATGGAGGAAAATGGTGCCTCCGAAGACTTAATCTCGAGAAGACTTATATGACACGTCAGCATGACGTTACTAAAGCTCGTAGTCATTGTTCTAGCCTGTTCGGATTCAAAAAGTTTTTCTACTTCTAAAGAATGCTTCTGAATTATGTTTAGATTTTGCAATACCGCTTAGCGTGATTTTGAAAACCCACGTTTGGTAGGTTTTCGGTTTGGCTGTGTTATTTATGGAGGTCTGTAATCTTTGATTGATAGGATTATTTTCCAATCAAATCAGGAGAATATCCACGATTGGATATTACCTTCCAAGAATAAGATTTGTTGAAGATTTGATTTAACTCTACTTATGGAAATTAAGGATTTAGTTGTATGGACGACTGAATCTGAAAGGTTCGAACTCTACTCCAATGGCTACTATATCTTTCCGGATACAGTCTCATTCAATCAAGATTGATGACGCCCAATCAGCGATTGAAGAGCGATCCTTTGAAGACCTGTCCAACGATTAGATTGGAGGTGAAGGAGTATAAAAAGATGATCCATGGTGACTAGTCGAGAGAGACCAAAACTTACAAATCTAAAGTACCCGAGTTGTTCAAATTCACATACTTATTCTCGAGAGCTATAAGTTTTATCATTGAGAAGTTTTGTAAAAGTGGTTAAGTGTGACATTTCTTGTAACCTTCAACGATTTATATGGTGGAATCCAATCAATCGGTTATCGGCGTGGGAGAGTAGACGTAGGTTTACTAAAGCCGAACCACTATAAATTTTGCATGCATTTCTCTCTTACTCTAAACTTATTTAACTTTGTTTAGATTTCTGTACATCTTGTTGTTGAACTTATTCAGCCTGGGTTTTAAACTTATTTAAATTATGGATTAAGTCTCAAAACTATTGAGAATCACCTATTTACTTCCTTTAGGTGATATTGCTAGGTACAACAATATGAACCACTTGGATTAATCAATCCCCAACCTTAAGATGTTCATGCACCCCTCCATGAAACGATACACAACCATCTCCTTTGGAAGTATGACTATTAAAACAGGAGACGACCTATCACAATATGAAAATGAAATTTCTTAAACCCAATCAAGTGTGTCACTTGGACGGTCACACTCCAATTGAATCTTTGAAACTTTCTCATACTAGGGATATAATATTTATGTTTCACATTTATTATAGACACGTAATTATAGAATTGAAGATAGGGGGCATTTAGTCACTAAAATTACATATCATACTAATTTACATTGTTCCATTCAAGATACATGTTAACCTTATACATGCGGCTAATTAATTACACTCTACACAATCTTTATGTAGTCATAAACATGTAAGCATGCTTATGTACTTTGAAAACCATAAAGAAATACAGAAAAATATAAAAATACATCTATTTAGGGTTTTGCACGTATTTTCAAACATGTGAAAAAAAATATGCCACTTTGTAGAGTATGAACATACGAGCATGCCGGTACTTGGAACTCCCTTAGAATACACAACGCCCTCACGCGGTACTAAATTTCTCGATGCGTCGGCCCCACGTGCAAGCACATGCTTTGCACGTGATCGAGTCATTAGCGATCTTGAAAACCACTCCGATCGGTCCTGTTGATCCGACCGCTACCAAGCAACCGATTGAATGCATTCATAGAAACTTAGGGCCTGTCTTTAGTTCCTTCGAAAGGAGGTGCCCGACATATGCTAACTTTTATCGATGGCTACTTGAGGAAGTTATGGTTTAATCGATGTGTTTGATCGAGTTTAAAAATTTTAAGGTATTGATTGAGAAGTAGTTAGATAAACATATCATGCGCCCGAGAACCAATAACGGTATGGATTCTGTGGATAAGAATTTATTGAGTTTTGCTAGAGATAAGGGATTGTGAGACAACACACTATACTCGAGACACTACAACAGAGTGGCATTGCAAAATAGAAGAATCGAATTTAATTGAGCGAGCTCGGTTCATGTTTTCACATGGAAGAATAGGCAAGGAATTTTGAGCTAAAGCAATGAACAAGGTGCATTACCTGGTCAATCGATCTCCATCATCCGCTATTGAGTGGAAGACTCTTGAGAAAGTATGGTCGGAAAACTTTTTTTTTTTTTGGTAAGGTAAGTATGTATTGATCTTCCAAAAAGCTAGGTACAAGGAAACCGGACACAAAAACCATGAACTCAATTTGGCACATCAAGTGACATAGGGAGTTCAACGGTGAACCGGCCGCAAGATACAACCGAAAAACGGCAAGCAAGGGACCTAGAGACAAGAACACAAAGAGCAAAGCTAAATGGAAACAAAGAAGAAAGGCCTCCAGCCTCAAACAACACTAAACAAAAGCTGAATAAAGGAGGGGGCAACAAAGCCAAAGCATAGGGTAGCATCAGCAAGTCACCAACAGCAAAAGAGGTCCACAAAGTAACTCCGGAAGGGAGAGCCAGCAGCAAATTGTTGTGGGAGCGCGAGAAGGGTGAGTGCAGCACGCGACCAAACAGGAGGAGAACCATAGCTGCGTCAAAGTTGATAAGGCAAGAGCAGAGGAGGAAGGTTGGTGAAGTAGCAGCCGTTGCAGAGACAAGACCCGAAGTGTTGCACCAGCAGAAAGAATCGAGAGCAGCACCGGGGGAGGTCAGCGGGCACAGAGCAGCGGCTCCTCGTAACAGCAAACCGTAACAAAGCACAACCGGTGCAAGAACAGGAGAAAGGGAGGGGGGAAGAGGAAAACACGAAAAGAAGGCGAAACAGGCAGCCAGAGAAAAGGAGAAGACGAATAGGACCAACGGGGAGGAGGTAAAACAGAAAAAGCAAAGAAAGGGAAGGGAAAAACACCAGCAAGGAAGGAAAAAAACCAAGGCAGCAGGGGAGAGCAGCCACTGGAGCTAACACCAGCAACAACAAGGAGACAAGGGGGCCACGGCTACAGCACACTAAAGAAGGCAGCAGCAGAGGTGGCAAGTTGAAGAGGATGCAGCAAACGTAGAAGCGAGTCCGGAAGCGTCGCACCAGCAGAGTCGCCACGAACCCGAGGAGCAGCATCGGAAGAGGACAGCACGTGAACAACACAAGAGCACCACGGAACAAAGATCGAAAAACACAGGTAATTCCAAAAAGTAGCAGCGGTGGAGCCAAGAGAGGAATCCAAGAGCCATAGCAGATAAAACCGGAAGTGGTAAGAACAACGAGAAAGCATCGCAGTAGAGTTCCAACAAAACATCACAAGTGCAATAGACTGTTGAACTTTAAAGAGGCGGTAAAAGGAAAAAACTCTCAAAGTGCAGCACCGTGAGAGTCCTCCGGATCGATCACAGCAGAAAGCAGCAGATTGTGCCAAGATGAAAATAGCAGCGAGTATAGAACCCCGCATCAAAAGCAGACATGGGCATCTCCATTTCCTTTAGCAGTTGATGTAAGAGGTCTTCCAAAATAGGGTACCAGAAGGAGGCACCACGAAGGAACGTGCAAGTCTGTCAACAAACAGGTTACTACATAGAATTAATTGAAAACCAGGATGAACAACAACTTAGGAGTAGGCTTGGAAAGTGGGATAATCCCCATAAGTGCAAGATTAACAGCCAGCAACACCCGAATAGGCGCCTCAATAATAGATGGACAGATTAGTGGCCGCCTTACAACAGATTCCTTGAACTATACGCAAATACAACCGATATACAATGTAGCAGCAGGTATAGAGATTCAACAGTGCTAAACCATGAGGGACCTCCCCCTGACCCAATAATGTAAGGGCCGGGGAGAGCAGGCCGAGCAAAAGAAGTTGGTCTTCCATATTGGGGTAAAAGAGGAAGGCAACTGGATGAGATCTGCTGCAAAAGTTCCGCCTCTTTGCCCGACCAATGTGCAGGTATCTACCACCAGCAACATAATCCAGCCTGAAGGCATAGGCAATGCAGAAGCCACATGTGCTATGGAGGCTCGTCAAACATAGAGGCCGAGAGACCCCAATGCAGCCTAGGTTTGAGTAAAGGCTTGAAAGCAGACTTGGACAGTATTATTCAGCATCGGGGCAAAAGAAGTGGCACACTTTGTAATAGACACCCCCCTGTGTAGCCCGGGTATCCGTAGTAGTAGACATGTAATGTGATAAGGGGGCAACAATTGTAGCAGCAGATTAGAGAGCATCTGTATTTGAGCATCCATCCGCGTAGGACCCCGGTGTGTTCTGAACAGCAGCAAATCGGTGGTGGAGCGACTTGTGCAACAAGAACATTGCTAAGAAGGTTCATCAAAAATAGTGGCCGAGAGACCCCAGTTATTTTGGATGCGTCCATTACGGGAATGATCTCGAATATGCCCCAAAGATGCAACTTTATCCTTGACGGTCTCATCAACTTTATTTTGGATGCGTCGGAAAACTTGTTGATTACTCTTAATTACGATTATTTCGATGTCCAGCGTATGCGCATGCAATAATGGTAAGCTTGAGACGAGGGTGAAGAAGTGCATATTTTTTGGTTATGCACATGGGGTGAAGGCTATTTGTTACGGTGCACTAATGCTAGATCACCCAATTTTCTAATCACCAGAAACATGATTTTCGACGAGACTACAAATGCTTCGAAAAAGTAATCCTAAAACATAACTAGTAAAGCATACAAATCGTGGTGTCGGTAGTGAGGTGAAGATTCAAAAGACCTTAGAGGAAATAAAGGTAGAGATTGTAGATGAGACCCCAGCTCCTAAAGTGAGCAATATTGAAGAACTAGCACAGCCACAACACACTATAGTCGTTGGTAGACAGAGAAGACAAATGAAATCACTATGTGTTATGGTTATATAGATATAAATTACGCATTGATTATAAGTGCCAAGGTGGAGACAGATGAGCCTTCGTCTTTCTCTAAGGCAATGGCTAGTAATGAGTCATTGCGGTGACTAAGCACCGTGAGCAAAGAGATAGGAATCATAGGATCACCGCATCAAAAACAGACATGGGAACTAGTCAAAGTATCCAAGACTTAGTTAGGGTTTAGGCTAACTTAAACTCTAGAATATGTGAGGTAACTATTATTATTATTATTATTATTATTATTTTAGTCGGAGAGGTAACTATTATTTAGGCATTGCTTATTTTAGGGTCATAATTAATTTCAAAAATGATAAAAATGTCATCCATGCTATGTCATATAGATCGCATGCTAGGTTTGCATTGCATTTAGAATTGCATGTTTAGGTCTTTAATTAATTCGCACGTCATGTAGTCAATTTAATTAAATCTTAACATAATTTGCATATTAGTTTAATTAAATGGCATGTCATCTAAATTAGTCATGTAATTAGTTAAATTAATTTCATATGCATAAACTTAGGATAGCTCGCATTTAATTCATATCATTGCATTAGAATAATTTCATGCATTGCATATATTTAAAGTTAAATAAAGAGAAAACCAAAAAGAGAGAACAATCGCTTGATGCTTGCTCCCTAGATATTATCTTGAGTTCTTAATGTTTATTTGATTGATTGCACACCCGCATAATAACCTATGTTAGTGACTTAGGATAAAATCAATTAAAGCTGCCTGATTAAATGTTTTCATATAATGAAATGTTACCAAAAGGGCGATAGAAAATCTAGCGTAACCAAGTCCACGAGTCCATAATCTCTAGTTATAGAATAGTTCTCCCACTATTTTATTTAGTGGCGGCTCCAAAGTTAGATAAATTGCATCTAGGCATAAACCCTAAGTTGTAATTTGGTATGGACTTGGGAGGGTTCAAGCTAGGTTAATTAAATAATTAGCTTAGTAATCCATTAGCCAAAAAAATAGGTTGCAACAGGAGGAGTGTATTTACATGAGACAGCTATAGGGATTTGTTATTCTGGTAAGTAAGACCACGTTTGTTTATTGAAGAAATCTTTATTTGGGTGAAATATTCTCCTAGGCAACGGTATAAGCATTTTGATGCATTTGTGGCTAGTATTCGAAATGTTAGATGCATAGTTATTATTGCTTTAGGAGATTGGAGGATGGGTTTTTTATATATCTATTATTATATGTTGACAGCATGTTGACTACTACGAACATATCTGACATTGATGTATCGAAGAGGCAGTTAATTGTTGAGTTTAAGATAAAAATTACGTGTCGTAAGTAAAATATTGGGCATGGCGATTTTGCGTGATAGAACTGCAAGAGTTTTACGCTTGTCTCAAAAGAAATATATTGAGATGATTGTAACAATTTTTAACATGCAGTCTGCCAAATATATAAGTATACTCTTAACGAAGCACTTTAAACTTTTAAATAAATTATCACGGCAAGCCGAGAAGAAGGGGGAGCTTATATCTCTATGTTTCATATTCTAGTTTAGTGGGTAGTGCTATGTATGCCATGGTATGCATTAAAACTAATATTTCACAAGCTATGAGCGTAATTGTGAAATGAATCCTCAGATACTTAAAGGGGATAAGCGATGTTGGCATAGTGTATCAAAGGGACAGCAATGGCAGTGAAACCACATGTTTTGTCTTCAACTAAGGCCAAGCACATGGCACCGATTTTTGTAGGGAATGTGGAAATATGGCTAAAGGATTCGCTCTCGGACTTTGGGTTAAATCAGAAAAGTGTTGATATACACTATGATAATCAAAGTGCAATATATCCGGCATATAATTCGGTTCAAAACGAGAGAATAAAACATATCAACATCGGTGTCATTTTCATTCGAAATGTCTTAGGGAATGATAAGGTTGTTGTGAAGAAGATTGCGATAGCGGAGAACTCGACAAACATGATGCCAAAGTCTGTTCTTTTGGGGAAACTCAAGCTTCGTTTGAGCACAATTGGCGTCTATAAAGAGCGAGCGCCTGTCAAGGCATTGGGAGAGTTTACATGGATGATGAGTACTATGATTTGGCAACAAACATCAAGCAAAATTTAAAAAAATCGTTAAATTAGGTCTCAAATTTGAGCTGTACACGAAATCCGATCAATTGGAAGATGTTGATATGTTCAAAATCTGATAAGCTTCCAAGCTTGACCTTGAAGTGAATTTAAACTAGCTAGGAAACATGTTGCTCACTCGTCTTTGGGCACAAAGTGAACAGCTCTGCCACCGACAAAATAGGGGACTCGTGTATTATATTTTATTAATGGCGTTAAGTGTTCTTTGTCAGAGAAAGAAACAAAAATCAAGGGCCTTACTTTATTCCTTCGGCCTGCCGCCGACGGAGAAAATACTAGGTACCTCTCGAGTCGAGTCACCTCATTTTCACATTAGCCCAAGATATTTTCTCCTGCGGAGAAAGAAAGCTCTGTCACTACAAGATAAACTAAGGGACTCGTATATTTAATTTACGGGTCTAAGTACTCTTTATCAGTCAAAAGAAACAAAAAGTGAGGGCATTATTTTATTCCTTCAGCCTGCCGCAACGGTAAAAAGAGAGGAAGCTCTACGGAGGTGATTCTTTGAGTTCACCGTGTGAAAGACTTTTGCTTGGGCTTGAACACTCCATGATTTTTATGCGGCGAATTTCACGTTCAATTGAGTTATTTATTTATAGATATTTTGGGCATATGTGTAATCTAAGTGTGAAAAATACTCAAACATGTGAACGATTATAACTATGATTTTCGGATTATACTGGATTATTAACTACTATCTCTCCCTGTAGATATATGTATCGACACTTAGATCCAACCATGTAAATCTTTGGCATCATTTATTATTTCTCGTTTATTTCTCTGGTGATTTTGCGTCGATTTAATCGTAAGATCCTATCAATTTCTGCGTTAATTTTACAACATACATAAGAAAATATAAATTAAAATGGTCGTGTGCTTAATTTGTACATTTTGTGGGAAATGCAAAAGGACGCTTAGAGGCGTCAAACAAGGACGAAACTTCTGGATTGAAGGACCGTGAGGCATAAAATGTCTCTTTCGATTGCCAAAATTCTGGTGGGATATGTGATTGGGGCTAGTAAAATATTACGTCAGATCCAGGTAAAAGCCTAGTCAGCCACATTGAAACGCCTTTGTCCAAGAAAATCTTTGTCCTCCAACACAACATATGATGATGCGCCAAACTATGCCTTCTTATAAATTAACGGACTCAAACCCCCATTTTCCTCCACACACATCTCTCTCTCTCTCTCTCTCTCTCTCTCTCTCTCTCTCTCTCTCTCGAGAAGCAAATCGAGTTCATTTTCCTTGAGCCCTTAGCGGCGATGGACATTGAGGCCGTAGCTCAAGAGAGACAACCGACCCCACCAGCTCAAGGGTTGAGGTGGGTCCGAACATGCCTCGAGAAGTCTAAGGACAAGGCGGTCGATCTCGGGAGGAGCATCAAGAAGCTCGGACAAGACGACCCGAGAAGAGTGATCCACTCGCTCAAAGTAGGGCTGGCTTTCACCCTTGTCTCCCTCCTATACTACGTGAGGCCCTTCTACGACAGTTTCGGGATTTCTGGAATCTGGGCTCTGATGACAGTCAACTTCGTCTTCGAATTCACCGTTGGTAAGTCTCATGTAATCTAACATGTCTCGTCTAAAACAAAAGTAAAAAAAATGATTTCTCCATTATTAGTGAACAATAAGCTCTAAGCAACCACTATTAGTTGAGCATCACATGTACAAATATGTTAAAACTACAACTAATGGATTTGGAATATGCCGATGTGACAGTTTTTTATTTGTTGTGAGATTGACAACATGTTGTGAGTCACAAAAATAAAATAAAAAATAATTAAAAATTTTTTGTGGGGGTCTACTCCTTAAAGAATTTGTGGTCTACAGTATGTTTTTCTCACAGCTGCCAAAAAACCGTTAAGTTAGCATAGTCCAATGGACTTCTATGTGCGTTGTGCGCAATCTATATATAAACTTTAAAATAATAGTGGAGGTCACGTGAATTTTTTCACATGATCCCAAATTGAAATTACTTTTTCTTTTCTGTTTGGCAGGTGCCACCATAAGCAAAGGTCTGAATAGAGGTTTTGCAACATTCTCAGCTGGTGCTTTAGGTGTTGGGGCACAGCATCTAGCATGTCTTTTTGGAGAGGTGGGAGAGCCCGTTGTCCTGGGGTTCCTCGTTTTCTTGCTAGGTATGCATAATATTCCTAAGGGGAATCCTAGCGATATCTTAGACTCTTTTTACTATATTCTGTCTATAATGATGTGGCGAATTGGATGTTGAAGCAAATGAGACTAGAACAAATTAATGGATTCATTTTCGAATGCATTAACTAATTCGATATTGTCCGATCACTTCAAAATTAAATTGAGTAAATAGTCTTAGAGCATATAGGGTTTCTTTAATTTTGTCACTAATGTGGCACAATAATTGCGTCATCCACGTTACAGTGGATTTAAGTTGTAACAGAGAAAAACCGGAGCATATTATTATCTAGCTAGAGAATGAAATTGAGATTGTTAGTCTTCAAATCTTACATTGGTAAAATTATCGATAATTTCAGTTGGAGCAGCCACATTTACCAGATTCTTCCCTCGGATAAAGGCGAGATACGACTACGGTGTCCTGATATTCATCCTCACGTTCAGCATGGTGTCTGTCTCGGGTTACCGAGTCGAGAAGCTGCTCGAGCTCGCTCAAGAGAGGCTCTCGACCATCGTAATAGGAGGAGCGACCTGCATAATCGTGTCTATTTTCCTTTGCCCGGTCTGGGCCGGCGAAGATCTTCACAAGCTCATCTTCATGCACCTGGAAAAGCTTGCCGTCTTCCTCGAAGGTCATTCGAAAACTTCAAATAATATCGTGAAGAGATTGACAGTATACGTCAAACATATAGTGAATCCAACAAATATATTGAGATTGAGGGTGAAATAATTGAAACTTTCTGGCAGGATTTGGAAGTGAATATTTCCAATCGGTGAATGAAGATAAAGCTGTGATCTCCACAGGTGAGAAGACATTCCGTCTAGGCTATAAGAGCATTCTTACATCCAATAACATGGAAGAATCATTGGTGAGATTCTCTCTGTCTCTCTCAACTTCACCTTTTGGTACTAAAAGTATGTTGATGTGTTTTTCTTACCTGATTCGTTGAATCGAGATGTGGTTGCTTCTTTCCTACTTTTCCTATTTGTATATTTAGTTAGAAGGACAATGGTTATGTCAATTTGCAGGCAAACTTCGCAAGATGGGAACCGGGACACGGGCGCTTCCGGTTCGGCCACCCTTGGAAGCAGTACTTGAAGATCGGAGCGCTCACCCGTCAATGCACTTACCAAATCGAAGCTCTCAATGGCTACCTCAACTCCGACCTCCAAGTAACAAAGCTTATTATGCTCGATAACAGTGTTCATTCACATGCGAATATGGCACGAGTCCTTATCGTGATCGGTATTGTCGTCCTGCATGGAAAAGCAATATTTTTTCGTTGAGAGGTTATTGTATGATTGCACGTAAGGCGGGATGAAAAATTAAATTCAATTTGCTGCGTTCACTCCGAAAGAGAACGATTTTTCGAGAAGATTAATTAGAAGATTTCTTAATATAAAACATGTTCTAAAAAGATTATAAAAAGAAAAGATAGGAACATGTTCTCTTCGATGCATTTAAGTGGGACTCCATTAAACTTAAGCATGTTTTCCCAATCAACAGGCGCCCCCGGCGTTTAAGAAGAGAATTCAGGAACCATGCATGAAGATAACTTTGGAATCGAGCAAGGCGTTGAGGATGCTCGGCTCGGACATTAAACTCATGACCGAACCTTCCTTGGCAAGCCTCCACCTGTGCAACTCCAAAGTCGCAGTCGACAACCTCAAAATTCTGCTTAAAACCACATCGTTGGAGGACGCAGAACTGCTTTCGATTGTCCCTGCCGCTACCGTCGCTTCCGTATTGATTCAAGTGGTGAAACACATCGAAGAAATCTACGAAGCCGTCGATGAGCTTTCCCGCTTAGCAAACTTCAAGAGCGCGGTGAAACCAAAGGTGTCACCGGAGAAACCACAAGCGCAATCGCTACTACATCGAGGGGTCGTGAAACCCATCATCGATGTCGGTGGCGATAATGGCGATGTCATAGTCACGGTGCTTGATGATAAAATTCCAGAGAATGAGAATGATTCTCGGGCGCATAATCCTAACCAACACGTTGAAATTGTAGACATTGATCGTGGCTAATTTGTGACCCATGCTTCGATTAATTAAGTTTATGTAACAATCCTGCCGTCGAAGATTGAACTCCAAATCTCAGCCTGAAATTTTTGTCCGCTTTAATTTTCTCTTCAAAATAAAAGTTTCCACTCAAATTTTCATTCCCATCATTTTCCCACATGAGTATAAGTACCACCCCATGGGAGATTGTGACTATTATTCATGGAATCTTCACACTACCGAGTAAACAAACCTATGCCCTATAATAATAACAGTAACAATAATAAAATGATGATATAGTTCCCCAGCAGTAGCATACAATTACCTCAAGATGATCAAAATACTCCTACCTTTAGAGGGATTTACCTAGAAAACCTAAACCTAAATCAAATTCGTCTCTTTCTCTCATCCTCCCCCCTGCCTCCACTGCCACCGCCGCGGAGATCCGCCACCATTACTTGGAGGTTGCCCAGCCTCCGATCTGGGTTGCCTAAGGTCGATGACATCCGATTTAATGCCGCGACCTTAGTTACGAGGGCTAAAACACAGAGACCCAACCGGGGCGTGGGGGGATAACATGGGGCCCCGTGGAATTGAGTAGGGGAGAGAAGGACAGAACTAGGAAAGGAAAAAAAGAAAGGAAAAAGGATACAAATAATTGTGGACATACCAAGTAACGCACAGAGTTGGCTTCTAGATGTAGAGGTGACAAAATGGGTCTAAAACTCATATTTTAACATATATTTGGAAATGTGGGTCATAAGGCTTTATTTGTTTCGTGTAGAACAACTTTCGAAAAAAATAGTTTTTGGATTTTTCAGTGTTTGGTTCGTGAAAAATAAGTTAATCAAGGAAAACATATTCCACACATGGAAAAAAAATCTTCAAAAGTGGAAAAAATGTTTTCCTCTTATTGAAAGGAGGAAAATATTTTCCTCTCTTTCCTCCCTCCACTTCTTCAAGTTTTTTTCCTTTTTAACTATTTAAAAAAATTAACAAAAAATACACATTCAGAGTGTTATCATGACTCCTGATTCCATTTTATCCCATTTGTGATGATTTTTTCCAATAGTTTTAAGGATTTATTCATGAAACAATAGAGTCGGAATCCATCAAAGTCATGAACCAGGATATGATGAAACTAAACTGGTTCGATGGCAACAATTTTGCACATTAGAGAGACAAAATGATGTTTCTCCCGACGGCCTTGAAGACATCCGACATACTAGATCCTGTTTTGATGCCTATAGAGGATTCGCAATCTGCGCTCGAAGGAGGACAGCCTAATGCAGAAGATGTCAAAAGGGTCGACAAGGAGAGGAAGAAATGTGAAGAGAATGAATTGCTCTGTCGATATCATATACTAACCATATTATCCAATCATCTCTATGACTTATTCATTGAGATGAAGTCTGCTAGAGATATTGGGAATGCCCTCGAGTTCAAGCACAAAGCGAAGGAGCAAGGTACGAACAAGTATTTGATTGCAAAGTATTTTGACTTTAAGTTCGTTGATACTAAACCCCTGTTGGAGCAAGTCCATGAATTACATGTACTAGTTAATAAAATCTATGTCATCAAAATAGTCATTCCAAAATCTTTTCAAGTTGGAGCAATTAATGCAAAATTGCCTCCAACTTGGAAAGATTATGGAAAGAAGATTTTGCATAAGTCGGAGGACATCAATTTGGAGCAAATATATAAACATCTTTGCATTAAGGAAGAGTCACGTTTACTTGATAATTCTATTTTCTATGATACCACATGGTTTGAAATAGATCAATTCAAACACAACCAAAATTTGAAACGCAAGAGATGGCAGAATTTTAAAAAGCCACAAAAGAAGAAAAAAAAAAAGTTGATGCTTTGTTTGTGGCAAGGAGGGTTACTATGCGAAGGAGTGCAGGCACCGCAAGACCACATTCAAAGACAAGAACACTTCAACAGTGAGGGCAGATGCAAATATGGTAGGAGAGAACTACGTGGCCATTCAACCAAGTTTTCGAACTTGAATATTTCTAAAAAAATTAAGGACTTTGTGACCATGATTTCTGAGATTAACTTTGCTTCTGTTGAACCTTGTTGGTGGGTAGATTCTGGAGCACCAGTTCAATGTGTAAGGATTGACCAATATTCATGTATTTTGCAGAGACTGTTAACGCAAATGTTCAAGAGGTCGAGATGGCAAATAAAGCTCTTGCAAAGGTGGTCGGCAAAGGAATAGTAGTCTAAGACTTTACTTCTGAAAAGAAGGTTACCCTTCTTAATGTATTGCTTGTACCTTGAAATTAGGAGGAACTTAGTTTCTCTTAATTTACTTTGCAAAATGGGTTTTAGGTTTTGTTTGAGTCTGACAAGGTTATCATATTGAAGAATGGGTTGTTTTTGGGAAAGGGTTGTGCCACTGATGGCATGTATCAACAGAGTATTAAACAAAGAATATATCTTCTGCTTATGTTGTTGATTCTCCTCATTTATAACAAAGTAGATTAGTGCATTTAAATTTATGCTATATAAAGAATATGAAAAAATCAAACTTGATAAGTTTTGATGGCGAATTAGATAAATGTCAAATCTACTAATTCTAAGTTGACTTAGTGATGCTATGTCTTCTAGAAGACAGTCCTAAGAGTTTTAGTGATGCTATGTCTTCTAGAGGTGCTTTCTTTTTGAAAAAAGCTATTAATGATGAAATGGACTCAATTATGTCCAATAATACTTGGGTATTATAATATTTACCAAAATGATCTAAACCTATTAGGTGCAAATGGATTTTTAGGAGAAAAAACAATTCTGATGGTGTTATCCAAGCTTTTAAGGCTAGGTTAACGGCTAAAGGGTATAGACAAAAGAAAGGAGTAGATTATTTTGATATTTATGCTCTTGTAGCTTGTATAACATCTATTCAAATTCTTTTGCTCTAGCATCCATTTATAATCTTTGTGTTCATCAAATGGATGTCAAAACCGCTTTCTTAAATGGAGATTTAAATGAGAAAATTTACATAGAACAACTAGAGGATTTTGTTCTTCCAGGAAATGACAGGAAATTATGTAAATTGGTTATGTCTCTTTATGGGATTAAGCAAACACCAAAGCTATGACATGAGAAATTTAATTCAGATATATGGCCCAATGATTTCAAGCATAATAGTATTGATTGTATTGGGAAAAGTACACTAGAAGTGCCACAACTTGTGTACGGCGTTCACTTGAGTGCCATAACTTTCAAAATGTTCACTTAAGTGCCATAACTTTCAAAAATCGTTCACTTGAGTGCTACGTCGGAGCAAAATCGTTTACTTGAGTGCTACAAGAACTTTTCCGGCATGCCACGTCATTTTTCCGGCGTCTACAGTAACTTTTCCGACGTGCTACAGTAACTTTTCAGGCGTCTACGGTAACTTTTCCGGCTGCCACATCAACATGGCACTCAAGTGAACGATTTTTAAAAGTTATGGAACTTAAGTGAATATTTTGAAAGTTATGGCACTCAAGTGAACGCCGTACAAAAGTTATGGCACTTCTAGTGTACTTTTCCCGATTGTATTTATTCTGAATTCACTAAAGACTATAATGTTTTAGTTTGCTTATACGTTGATGATATACTTATCTTTGGAACTAATATGACTAGAGTCATTAAGACTAAGAAGTATCTAACTTCAAATTTTAAAATGAAAGATTTGGGTGAAGTAGATACTATCCGGTATTAAAGTTAAAAAGCGTGGTGGGGTTATTCTTTGAGCTAATATGATTTTGTTGAAAAATATTAAATAATTGGGCAAATGCCACCAAAAACCCCGAACTATGCCCATTGTGACACATTTACCCGTTGACACCTAAATTTTGATTTTCAGAAATTCATTCATTATTATAGCATAAAATGAGGATTAGTCATAGTTCTCACAAAAAAAAATAATTTCTCATGCATAGGATATTTATTTTCTGTTAATCATGCATTTTCATTCAGGCCATAGGCAAAGCAATTGAACTTAATTTGCCATGCGACTGGACCGGACTCGGTTGGAAGTTTCCAATCAATCACAAGGAGGTGTGCTGAATTTTACAAGAGGGCTTGAACCTATTTTTAGATTTAATTCAGCCCATTTATGCTCATTTAAATGTTAAAGGCTCTTAATTAATTATTCATTTAATTAATTAAAGCCCAATTTGAGCCCAGGATTGTACAGTTAAGCCTGCAAAAGTGGGAAATTGAGCTAGCCCATGACAATTCCTCTAGTGGCGGAAATTATTGAAGAGTTTTAATGAAATCGGACTCTTGAAGATCAAAATTTTTAATCCGATGGTCATTAAGGAATCCTTCTTCAACTAGTATTAGATGACCCTACTCTATAAATACCACGTTAAACTTAGGGTTCAAGGGAGGCCACATAATTTTACATACACGGCAGAATAGGGGGCCAATTGATTATAATACATGGCCAGAGAGCTTCACTAGGAGGTCGACACCAAAAAGATAGAAAACGAGAGAAGCTGCTGGAGAGGGTGAGAAGCAAGATTTCTTTCCACGTTTTTTCTTTTTTTGCAGGTTCTCAAGCCATCCATGGACAACATCAGACACGGCAAAAGAGAACCAAAACATGAAGAGGAAATAAGACAAGTGCGTGGCAACAGAGGAGCATGATTAGTGAAGGAAATTCCAGAATTTATGCTTCTTATCTCTCTGCCAGCTGTTGCGTTTGGTTCTCATCCTTTTCTCGTTTTTTTTTTAACAGATTAAATCAAACCCACACTGAGGAGTCCTTGCTTCAGCCACCGCCGTCTCACATTCTAGCTCAGCCCTGCCGATTCAAGCTCACGTTCTGTTGCTGCTCGGTCCGAGTTTGCTTTGCTGTTCGTCCAAGTTTTTGTTGGCCGATTCGATCCAGCTTTGCAGCTGTTCCACCCCCTGATCCATCGCTGTTTGGTATTGTTTCACGTGCTGTTTGGTCCCTGAGTTGCTGCTACTTTGGAGGCTGATTTCGCTAATGTTTGGCGCCGATTGAGCTGCTGTTTGGGGCTGTCCAGGCTGCGGTTTGCTGTTGTTCGAGCTGCAGTTTGGTGTTTATTTTTACTACTGATTGTTGTCGATTTAACTGCTGTCCAGAGGCATTTTGCTGCTGTTTGGAATCCAAAACAACCCCGTTTTTGGACGATTTTGCTTATTAAACAGTGCAGTTTTTCTTCTGCAGGATTTACGGTGATCTACCTATTGTTTTGTGGAAGATTTCCTTTTTTCTGTTGAGTGTTGATTTTTCAGCCAATTGGTGCTCAAATTATTGATGCAAATTAAGCCTTGTTGAAGCCACAAAATCGCCTTTGCCAAATTCCTTAACGCGTGCGGAATTCTCTAGATCAAGCCAATCATCCGAGCTTGGTGCGCAATTTTCGAGCAAGGTTTGAATTAGGAAATTCCAGTTCGCAAGATAAGGTAAAATTCTACTCTTGGATATCAAAGTTATCTTGTTTGAATTTGTCCGGATTACTTGAGATTATCCGTAAGGATTTTTTTTTCTTTTTTTTTTTTCTTAAATTAGAAAATTGGAATCTTGAGCAAACTTCTTGATATCTATGCTTATCTCATGAATATTTGGCATTGCTGTTCTTTGATTTGAATTTGTAGTTTCAAAGCTTACCTAGAGATTATCCTAGAAGTTTTTGGTTGTTTATTTCGAATTTGCAGCATATCTCATGGATATTATGCGTATCTTTGAATTCAAATGGTGGATATTCTGATTGAATTTTGGATGTATCTGATGGCTCATTTTTTCTCATGAATCTAAATCCCGATCATTATATTGAAGAGATTGCCATATCATTTGAAATATTCAGATTATCTAGAATTTGGATTGGAATCTTTTTTGAAACAATCTTGAGTTCGGCTTAAGGGATAAAGATTGGTTGGATAATTATCCTTTTTTTTTAAAGAATTATCTGAAACTAGATTTTTAAATCTTAAAGATAATTTTCTCAAACTGGATCAAATTTTGGCTGAGGAAAGGTGGATCCCTAATCTCATATTTTCGGCCACCCCTTTGACTTTTCGAAAATTAACATTAATTGGCTTATTTTTATTTTATTTTTGTCGTGCTTGTTTGTTATAAAATTTGCACATTTTTAAACAAACATGCTCATAATATATGCTCCCCTATGTGCCTAGACCCTTCGGAAAATTAAATTGCACGCCTTAGCCATGATCTTATGGAATGGGATGGCAATTTAGTATAAGACTTTGTGTTCTTTCCCTTTGGCAAAAGGGACGTTGTCATCTTATACCCCCGTCCGCATACCGGCTCAAATCCTCGAGGATGTAGCGGATAAAATCTCGCTCTAACCCGGATCTTTGGGAATGAGAGGATTTTTGAAAAAATCGAAAATTAAAAGGTATATTATGGGCATTTTTGTTTATTTTTGTTCAGATTTTTGATTGCTTTTGAATGTTTTCTTTTATTACTGAAAATACCAAAAAATCATCCTTTGGGCGCTTAATATATGGTCTTCATGTCACATTTTTTTCAAATTAATCAAGATCGTTCAATTCACATCGATCAATCAGAGAAGGTTTTTTTATGAAATTGGTACCGAAAGGGCATTAAGTTTTTCAATTAGCGTAACCAAGTCCCCGGACTCATTCTCTCTAGTTCGTAGAGATAAAATAGTTCTCCCGCTATTTTATATAGGTTTCTAATCAACCTACCGTAAATGATTAGTGGCGACTCCGATTGAATAATTTCTCATGAATAAACCTAAGTTGCGATTCGATAGGACTTGGGAGGGTTCGAATTAGGTTAGTTGATTTAATTAACCCGATAATCCGTTAGCCTAAATTTTAGGTCGTGACATTACCTCATTTTTTTTTGTGACACTAAAAATCCGAAATTTCTATCATAGTGACACATCTACCCTCTATTAGAGTTCCGTTAAAAATATCTCGTTAAAATCGATATGGCAATGATGTGGCACCACATCAAATTTTTTTAAGGAAAAAACAAAATTTAAAAATAGTGTTCATCGTTTATAGTCACTGTTCATCGCCACTGTTCATCATCTTCAACCTGGCATTCCTCATCCAAAGCTCTTTCGAAGCTCGTTCGCCGCTGCCCACTGTCGCCGATGAGGCGCCATTGCCAAAAGGGGCAGCAGAGTTCGCCGGCCCTAGGCTAGGGTGGCCGACGGTCGCCAACCCCGGACGAGGCCTTGTCAGCCCCAGGCAATCAAATGACGCAAAGTCCAACATAACAAGCATGTCCAACCATTGTCAGCAAAACCAAATCCAGAAACCTTCTAACAAACGAAAAAAAAAATCCAGAAACCTCACCTTAGGTCAGAGAAGCCAAGCACCAGAGCTTGATTTCATCCATCTTCTTCGTTCTCCTCGTCGTCTTCCTTGTTCTCCTCGTGCAGATCCGACGGTGCGAAGTGGCTCGAGGATTTGAATAGACTGCACTTCCTCCCATGGCGGTCCACGATGGCCTTACCTTTCTCGTCATCTTCATCGCTACTGCCGTCGTCCCTTCACAATGATCACGCGCATCGTCATCCTCTTCGCTAAGGGGGAAGAGGGGGCATAGACTTAGCAGATAGGAGAGAGAAGTTCTTGGACCAGCGGAGGATTCACCGCTTCTTGTTGAACGGGTGCTCCGGCTTCTCTAGATCCTCGGCGCTACTCACCACCTCCATCAAATTCACCTCCAAAAAATTGTTGAACGACTTCGATTTCCCGAGAAGTGGTTCGACATCCTCCTCCTATACCCCCGGATGCAACCTAAATCAGTCCCCTTTATATCCATGAATGACCTTTTTACGAGTTAAATGCAATCTTAATGATGGATCATCTCCAAATTGCAATCAAAACCTCCATGGAAATTTTAGTTCAATCTTATGGTTAATGGACGATGAGAGAGAAAAGGTATGAGTAAAAGGAAAGAGATCAGCTCGAGGCCAAGCTAAGTCCGGCGCAAGATCTCCGCCCGGATCCGGGCAAGCCTCACGTACCCTTGCCTGGGGGTGGCGAGCCCCGGTCACCCTAGCCCAGGGCCGGTGAACTTTGCCGCCCCTTTTAGTGATGGCGCCTCATCGGTGACGGGGGGCAGCGAAGAACGAGCTTCGGAAGAGCTTTGGTCGAGGGATGCAAGGTTGAAGACGATGAATAGTAACTATGAATGATGAACAATATTTTTAAATTTTGGTTTTTAAAAAAAAAAAATCTAATGTGGCGCCACATCATTGCCACATCGGATTTTGACAGAGATTTTTAACGGAACCTAATAGAGGGTAGATGTGTCACTATGATAGAAGTTTGGGATTTTTAGTATCACAAAAAAAAAGTTTAGGATAAATATGTCACAATGAACATAGTTCAGGATTTTTTATGGCATTTGCCCTAAATAATTTTAAACATCTTGGTTTGAAAGAAGTGAGTACTCCAGTTGATCTCAGTATTAAATTAGATTATAATATCGGTAGAGTAGTAGCACAACTTGAATATGCTAGTGATTTAGGTCTTTGATGTATGCCATGCATTGTACTAGACATGATAAGTTGAGTAGATATATTAGTAATCCAAGTATAGAACATTGGAATGCCATTACTAAAAATTTGGTTATCTAAGAGAACTAAAAATTTGGAATTGTGCTATAACAATTATCTAGTTGTATTAGAAGAATACACCGATGCAAGTTGGATTTCTAGTGTGAGAGAAAAGCATTCCATTTATGGATGGATCTTCGTAGATGTACTGTATCTTGTGCGAGTAAGAAATAAATATGAATAACTCACTCAATGATGGAAATGGAATTGATTGCTTTAGCGGTAACTGGAAAAGAGGCTGAGTGGATTAGAAATTTGCTATTGGACATCAAATTATGGCCTAGTCCTATGCCTCCTAATTTTGTTCATTGTGACAATCATATTAATTTGCCAAAAGCTGATAGTAGCACTTATAATAGAAAATCTAGACATCTTAGCCTAAGGCATGAGTACGGGAGACAATTGATTCAAGATAGTACCATAACAATTATCTATGTGAGGTCAAGCAAGAATTTGGCCGATCCCCTTATAAAGGCTCTACCAAAAGAGATGGTAAATGTGACCTCAAAAGAAATAGAGCTGAAACCCTTTGCCTAAAAGCATCAGTAATTGTAACTCGACCTAATACTAACGTACCACTAGTTATAAGGTTTAATGAGTAAAAAAAAGTTACTAAAAGTGATTATTTGATATTGACATTGGCACAAACATGAAGAAGTCAGTATCGTTTGTTACGTTTTAGAGATTGAATTATATTCTTAATGAAGTATAACACAAAAATAAATTGTGTTATTATTAATAGAAATACATGGTAGATACTTCACTTATATCATCTTAGAAGTCGTGTTGCTTCTCACGAAAGTTACGGTTCCTTTCTAGATAGCTCATAAAATAGGTACAAATACAAAACCATAATAGTGCTAAGTAAATATGAACTTTTCGTTGAAACAAAAGATCCGTATATGTACAGTGTGTCCAATTATATTATATAAAGTAGCAAATTTAAAGCCACAAACTATTTGTCATTGTTGACACCTCATTTTTAGTCAAGTTTTCTTTAGTTTTATTTTCTAAAATTCACCAAAAATTCACAAAAATTCAAAAATTTAAAAAATCAAGTTTGGTAGCCTTGGCCGAGCATAAGGAACCAATTTTGAATGAAAAATAATTTTTCATATTTTTCGTATTTTTTAATACTTTCGAAAAATAGGAACATACTAGAAAATTCATTAAAAAAAAATACTTCCCGAGGTCACAAAAATATAGAAAAATGTTCCATATTTTTCTTTTAATTCCCTTTTCATATGGGCCTCAAGAAAAATTGAAAATTGAATCCAATTTTAGGTGTTTCTTCATAACACTAAAGGCTGAATTCGCGTAAAAAATACAAATTGAGTCTTTTTATTTGCAATTTTTGCACATTTTAAGTCAAGACATTCAATTGTGGTCCTCTGCAACTTCAATTTGATCAATTGCACCTACAATTGCACGAATTGCACAAATTGGGCAAAGATTCCTAAAATTCTTGCAATTTAGTCCCTCAACTTTTTAATTTTTGAAATTACTTTTAATTGAGGGACTTTCGGGGTAAAATTGGACCATCCCCGAGGGTTTTCACATGTTCTGAATCGATTGGCAGGGGTGATTGGATCCAATTTGGCCATTTGGGGGTCCAATTGAAGTTTCCCTTGGGAATTTTGTAAAATTTGGGGTTTTTATAGAAATTGATGAGAACTTTTGGGCAAAATCACATTTCTAGATAGAATTCAAGCCCCTAAGTCCAATTTTGAAGTTTAATTACGAAAAATCCCCACCAATTTTGATTAATTTTGAAATTTTTAAGTCTGAACCGGTTCGGTCGGGTCTGATCGACGGCCGGACCGATCGAACCGGTCCGGAATAGTGCATCGTCTTCCTCAAGCTGCGTGAGTTGCGGGTTTGAAGGCCGAACTTCAACGATCAAATTGAAGACCAATTCAAGCCTAATCGAATCAATTCCCTTAGGTGTTTCATGCATTGGATCAATACCTGTTGATTGGGACCAATTCCACGATCAATGGTCGCGGGAGGAGCTCCGGCGAGCTAGCCAAAGCCCCGGCGTTAAAAAAGTCAACATTTTTGAATCCGAGTCTAATTCACGCTCGTTTGAGCTCGATTGAGGGTCTAACGGACGTGGACGGAATCATAACTGATTCCGTCGCCGTTCGGTGACCAAATTGTGTGCATACGCACGTGTGAGGGAGTCTCGGTGAAGCTCGCCCGTGCGCGCCCAATTTAAAAACAAGTATAAAAGCCTGAGGAAGATTCGAGAGAGAGGTGGAGCTCATTGTGATCACGCAATAACGGAATAGAGAGAGAAAGAGAGGGAAAGTAGAGCGAGAGGTTCCGGTGATCACCATCGCCGCTCGTCGGAGCTCGAGTTGCGGGTTCTTCGTTAGACCAATCCAGAGCGAATCAAGACCTCGGATCAAGTTCGGAAGCTTCGTCCAAGCTCCCGGAAGCGACCGCACCAGCTCGATTGGCCATAGACCTCCAAAACTGGTAAGTCGAGCTTCGAGCCTTCTCATTGTGCATTCATGGCATCATATTCTCGCGAGCTTAATCCTTTCAATTAGTGTGTGCCTTTTGTTCCTGGAACACTTCTAACCACGATCACATCTCACTTTTGCATCGATCTCGCGTGATAAACCCGAGTCGAGCCTCCGACATACCTCGGTCTAGCCGAGCACCGGCCAGACATTTCTAGCCATTGCGAGCTCGATCGGAGCTCGAGGTAAGTCTCTTGAACCTCCTATGAAGCTTTCCTATGAATGAATTGCTTTGATTTGGCTTTGATCTGTATATTTGAACTCTGCAATGCGATATTGTGCGAAGTCCGATACTCGCGATTTAGCCAATAGAATGGTGTGATTTTGAGATATATTAAACTAGAGATCGAAACGAGTCGATAGGAGTTGGTTTCGCGAGTTTTGGTCGAGGTTTCACCGTTAGATCGTCGCCGAAGGCTCTCGGCCATTTGTCCGGTCCTCGTCGTAAGGTTGAAGACGAGCCGACGTGGCTCGGTCATAAAGTCAAAGTCCGATGTGGCGTCCCGTGATTGGTCCAGGTCGTCGTTGACTCAGCCTAGTCGTTGGCGCGAATAGGCTGAGTCAGATTTGATCCAATGGTGATGATAATTAGATGAGTTTAATTCTGGGCCGTTGGATCTAATTTTCATTTTTTCAGATATTAATATAATAGGTAGAAAAAAAAAAAGGTCAAAACGGTGCCGTTTAGTCATTAGTCGTGCGGCGTCGTTTAGAGCTAGGCCCAAGATACGTCGTCGTTTTAGGCATAAGTGAGGTGAACGGCCCGGATTAGATCCGAGGTTAAATCGTAGCTGTTTATTTGTTTAATAGGGCGATGTCGTTTAACATGTGAAACAAAGGCGGCATCGTTTTAGGCTTAAGAGGGGACGAACGGCTCGGACCGAGTTTTAGGTTTTAATCGTGGCCGCCCATCTATTAAGCAATGCGGCGTCGTTTAGAGAAGGGGTGCCAAATGCGTCGTCGTTTCGGGTCCGAGCGAGTCGACGGCCGAGATCAAATCTGGAATTGATCTCGACCGTCCATTTTATTTCTATATTTTTGGATATTAGGAAAATGATTTTGGAAAATAAAAAAAATTTAAATATATATGCGGCGTCGTTTAGTGTTCAGCGAGTCCGGTCCGGTTCAGGGTTGGGTTGACCGGTCATTGACCGATTTGACCTGGTCCGAAAATATTAATAAAAAAATAATAATAAATTTCTAAAAATCCAAAAAAAATTGTAAAATTCGTAGAAAATTCATAAAAATTCCCGGATTTTCTCAAAAAATTTCTAAAAAATGTTTAGGTCGATTCGGGACTCTTATAGTCTAGATCGAGAATTTTCGACACTTCGAGGGTCGATTCACATCGATCCGAAAAATTCTCGACTTTTTTAGAAAATAAATAAAAAATCCAAAAAAATTAGAAAAATTAGAAAAATTCTGAAAAATCACAAAAAATGGGAAATGATCACATTCAACTGGCCCGACCCCGATTTTGTGATTTTTAGGTCCCGAACCCCCAAAATGACCATTTTACCCCTCCGGGCATTTCGCCCCAAAATTTTCCCGAACCACCCCGAAACTCGATTGGACCTATCTATGGGCTGATAGGGCCATATTGGACATGTGCCATACTTGCTTGATTGATTGATTGATGTGATGACTCTTGATTGCGCATTTTAATTTCCCGATTGTGATTGTTAGGGTAGAAAATTTCCGTCCGCATGATACCCTAAGATCGTTAGAGCCTACCTCACCCAAAATTTCGTCGGCATGAATTCTTAGGTTAGAAAATCACTCAACCTCGGTAACCGAAAGGGCGTCAACGTAAATCTCGGCGTAACCAAGTCCCCGGACCCAAATATTTGGTTTTCGCAGAACCAAACGGTTTCTCCCGACCGCTCGGTAGGGTTTCCGATCATACCCTCCAATAATTGATCGGCGGCAACTCCATATGCATGTACACTATGTACACGTCACACGACCACACTAAGGTCGACCACGATAAAATTTCCTTCACATCGCGATTCGAGTAATGGGTCTTGGGAGAGACCCGCGTGCCAAAGACCCACCGTCAATCGGGGTTCGAAGCACGGCTAGTTAACCTCTCTCGCCTCACGGAAATCCGTCGGAGGAGGGTCACGACATACCGGCGACTCTGCTGGGGACGCGAATGGTTGCTAAACCATTAAGAGGACTTAAGCCGATAAAAATGTTGAGTGTTTTCTAATCTTGTTTTCTGCAGATGCTCTTGAAGATAAGGTACGTCCACTAACAAAAAGTGTTAAATGTTGATGCAGATGGGAAGTTATAAGGGGTGGCATCTTTGCTAACCTTTTTGTGCATATGAGGTATTTTGGGGTTTTGAGTGTTTATTTATGCGCATATTGAAGCGGTGTTCTGATATAAACTGTTGTGCATGTCTTGCATATTTTTGAGGATCATGACACCGCACACACAAGTGCCTAAATCCGAGCCGCGAATCACCCTTTTAGGTCGCCATAGATAGGGATTGGTATGCGAAGCTCCTGTATTTGATTGCACTTGGGTTGACCATATTTAATCCCGCTCGCTATGCGAGGTTGATGGTCCTACCCACTTGTTGTTTGATTGCGCTTGTAGGTGGTTCATTAATTCGTATAGCGAGAGCCTTTTTAGGTCCCTACCCGAGCCTTTTTGATTTTTTTAAAGTTAAACCTCACTTGTGTCATGCGCATGTAAATGGAAGGTTGGTATACCTAAAACCAAAAACCCAAAAAAAAAGTAACATCGGTTGGTAAGACTTTTTACCCTCTTTATTTTGAATTTGTAAATTTAATTTATGCACAACATGCATTTTCACGAGCATATCACGAAAATTGTAAGATCGTTTAAGTGATTGGGGTTGAAGGTCAATTTTCCTTATTAGGATAGATGGCGCCCCAAAGTCAGATCGGTGTCCCCGATGTGTTTACATGGAAGTGGAGGACCATTCTATCAAAGGACTAAGCACTCGCTACCTTCCGAGTTTTTGGATTTGTCCATGGAAGGGAATTCAATGGACATAATCGAATCCGTGGTGAAAGCTGTAATTATACACATTGTGCACGCCATTTGGAGCTCAAGCGAGGAAAAGAGATGATTCAAGACTTATATGCGAAATTGATGAGGAGGCCTCGTGCGATCAAGACATCCCCGAAACAATCTCCGATCAAGAAGAAGGAAATCCTCGTCATATCCTCCGATGATGAAGAAAATGATGAAACCCCCGAGTTGATTGAGATATCGTCGGATGAGGATGTTGCCTCGACTAGTTAGCCTTAGTTGGACTTTGGGGCATTTTTAGGGTCTATTGCACTTCCTCGGGATTATCCGTATATTTTTTCTCGACATTTATTGGTCGAACATTTCTAGACATTTTTAATTCCGTACTATACTTGTGAATTTCTTGGATCATCAAATTTAAAGCTGTAATAGTGATCTTCTACCCCGATTGCATTTAAACGATCCTAATCAATTACATGCCATCTTTGGGTGAGATTTGGTCCATAACTACCCCGTTTGGTTTATTTGAGTCATATGGGAGTAGTTGACCCTCATGTTACCAAAAGATGACATGGAATTTGGTTAACGCATTTACATCACATTTCATGCATATACATCATGGTCCGTGGTAATTGACACTAGAATCATCATTTTGCATGTTTTAGATCATGAGGAATGGAGATATTAAGATCATTCCGATGCCGCGCAAAGAACTCTCTCTATGGTGGGATCGCCTCATTCCGATCAACCTAGCATATGTTGAAGGACGTCTAGGCCGACTAGTGGATTTGATTAGAGTTGAGTATCAACCGGTCCTCATTCAAGTGTTAGCCAAAGCATGGGATATGAATACGATAACTTTCAACTTTCAAGGCCTCGAGTTGACCCCCACGCTCGAAGAATATTCCGCCATCATCGGGGCCAATTTTGACGATCATATAGCTCAACCCCCTCTGGATATGGATTCTACCCGATCTCTATCGAGCTTCCTTCGCCTCAAAACTTCCGAGATAGAAAAGGTCTATAAATCCAACTCCGTTAGGTTCACTTTCTCATTCCTTTTCGACAATTACTCTTCCCCGCCCGCCGATACCGATCATAAATTGGGAAAGGTGTTCATTCTAGCTTTCTTTGCATTCGTTCTATTTCCCACTTCCGTAACTACTTTTGACCCTTCTATAGCTCATATAGCCCGACAAGCATGTTGTCGTTGGAATTATTCCTACATGATTCTGGCTGAAACCTTCCTTTCTCTAAATCGTTTCAAAACTTCCAAAAAAGCCATCTTCCAAGCTTCCAACAGACTACTTCATATGTTGTTCGTTTCTCACATAAAAATTTTCCAACTCCGAGTAGGGTGCTATAAAATCAATGAGCATGTTCATCCCCTTAAATCCTTCCTCAAGTGTCAATCCCTCGTACCCAAGCATTCATTTAAGAAATGGGTTGAGCTATTGAATGATTTGAAGCCCGAGCATATCCGATGGCGTCTGATTTAGCCTAAGATCTTAGAGGCTCGCATTACCGGCATTGATGATAGTCATATTCCTCTACTGGGGTGTATCGGCACAGTGGCTCATTATCCTATCCGTGTGGTGAGGCAATTCGGCATTTTACAACAAGTGGCACCAGACACTTGTCCTGGGATTTTCTCATTTGATATGGCGCAAGGAAGCTCACCAAGGAAGCAAAGAAGCTTTGTCGGGCCCGAATTAAGCTTATCCTTCATGCCTTGAAGAATTCCCCATTGCAACAAGTTGAATGGCCCGATTACCTGGATGATGAGATGAACATCCATAGGGCTTCTAAGGAGTATATTCGGAAGTTCAAGGAGTATCGCAGGTTATTGGTTGAGCCATATTGTACCCGAGTGCGTATCTCCTCGCATTGAAGAAGTGGAATCCTACGAACCTAAATACATAGTACCATATGTCCCGGGGGTGGAGCCGTACATTCCGGAAGATCCGGAGCTTTGGATGTCGGAAGAAGGAGAAGACCCTTACTTGTGGGATTATGATGGATCGGAGGAGCAAGAAGAATACAAGCGTCCTCGACTTGGATAGATCCATTCCCCTATTTAGTCTTGCATATTTGTTGTCTTTTGAACACTTTGAAACAATTCGGGTTGTAATAAACGCATATTATTTCTTTTATGAGCATTTCATGCATACATATAGAAAATGCAATTACCACGGATCAACCCCTTTAAACTTTTAAATATTCTTGATACTAATTAGCGTCATGAAAAAACAGGTGATCGATAAACACGAGGACTCGTAGCAAGACGCGCCAACTAAGACCGGAGCAAGAAGAGCTCGCACCACGTGTGGGAAACTTGGAGAACCGGATGAACATGATAGTCATAATGGTGGCAGAAATGAAAGCGATACCGATCGCTAGTCAGGGGAGATACCCTGTTGATCCAAACTCCCAAGCTCCTCAAAGCTCATCGGACGGTACAAACACTAACCCGGTTCCCGCTGTGAATCCCTCCCCGAATCCAGAGCGGGTACCTAAAGACTCGCCGGTTGTGATTGATCTGGAAAAGAAGGAAAAACAAGCCCTCAAAATGGAGGAAGAAATCAAAAGACTCGCCAAGATCGAGGAATGCTTGGCTAGCCAAGGGTATGAACTCTCGAGGTTTGATAAAGTAACACCTTTTGAGAAAATCGAGGTTCTTGCCGATTACAAGGAACTAGACTTTGTGAGGAAGTATAATGGGACTGGGTGTCCCAAGGCGCATCTCAAGTACTATCTGCGACGTATGTCCCAATTCTCGGACAATATCCCATTGTTAGTCAACACCTTCCAAGAAAGCCTATCCGGGGCAGCCTTGGCATGGTTTATCGAGTTGGAGCCCGAAAGGCTTGCTGATTAGGACAAACGGGCTGATGAATTTCTCCGGCAGTATAAGTTTAATACTTTGACGACCCTTACTAGGGAGGACCTTTTAAGGACCGCTAAGGGAAAGAACGAAGCCGTTCGCGTTTACGCTCAAAGGTGGAGAGCTTTGGCTGTACAAGTAAAAACGCCCGTCCCCGAAGAGGAACCGATAAACCTCTTTCTCAAGGCATTACCCTTTGAATATTTCGACAAGTTGAACACCTCTGGGTGTCAGACGTTTGCGCACTTGATTAAGGTGGCGGAATGTCAAGAATGGGCATTGAGAGAGAAGAAGATACTCGAGCCACCTATCAGACGCCAATACCCCTTGAGAAGGGATAATAGGGAGCAAACCGAAGAAGTGGCATTTGTCCCTAACCCTCCGAAACCGAAAAAATTTTCACCCTCTACCCCTACCCAAGGAGCTTCTTCCTGGACCGCTCCTAAACCGCCGAAACCAAGAAGAAGAAATCAACCTGTTTTTACCCCTCTACCTTGACCCTTGTCCAAACCGCTACCCATGCTGTTGGAAAATCGATTAGTTGCAAAGGAGCCGCTTAGAGCTAATCCTCCAAAGTTCGTCGGGTTCGATAAGACTCAGACTTGTGTATATTACATGGGAGAAAGAGGGCACAATGTGGACAACCGCCTCGCCCTCAAGTATAAGGTGCAAGCCTTGATTGATTGTAAAGTCCTGGAGTTCGATAGGACTGAACCAAATGTGCAAGAGAATCCATTACCGGAACATCGTGAGGTGAACGCGATTTTTTAGGGTAAAGATGAAGAAACTCTAGAATTCATAATGGATGTAGATAAAATGCAAGACATCCCGACGCTGGCCTTGTAATACCCCGAATAAGAAAATATTTTCAAGGAACAAAAGGAGGCATGTTTAGAACGGCTAATTAATCTAGGCATCATCGGAAGAATGGAAGACGTCACTTTTAAAGGAACCTATGTAACCATAGATATGGCAGCAGGAGAATTTATGATGAGAGCCACGAGAGGAAAGACCTGGAAAGTTCCTTCAAGGTATTTGATGAATGTCCGAAATGTCGAAGAAATGGAAAAGCAAGACAAGTATGAAGTCCATTTAGACAAAGCTCGCCGAGGTGACAAAAGATTCATGCAGAAAGCCCTTGAAAGAGGAGAAATAGTTGATAATTTGGGAGAAGATAGCGGCGGTTACAACTTTAAAGTTTTGTATTCGGTGCCCCCGAGCTTCTTTGTGAATTCTGGAGATATAGTTCCCGATGGTTGGGGTAGCATGGATGACCCCGAAAGCGAAGAATTCATGGGAACAGTTGACGAGGTTAAGGATCGGGAGATCCCTCGGGGTGAACAGGTGAATCGGGAGTCCAACGTGCGACTTTCTAATTTGGAGACCTACATACGTCATTTGACAACCATGGTGGCAGAGTTATCTCAATTGGTGGCTAAGAATAACACCACGACAGTAGAAGAAAATATGCGGATTCTGGAAATACGGCGGGCCATGGAAATGCAAAATCGAAGGATCGATTCGTTGCAAGAACAAGGCGACGACATTTCGAAGAAGATGGTCGAACCGAAGGATTTGATCGTACCAATCACCCAAGTTAGAAATGTTCCGCCCCAAGGCGTGAACCCGAGGGTGATCTTCCGCATGAAGTATGACGGCACTGGGTGTCCTTTGGCACATGTTTCATATTATCTCCGCCAAATGGTGGGCCATCATGAAGACGATGAAACGTTAATTCGGAACTTCAAGCATAGTTTGACGGGCATCGCATTGGCCTGGTTTCGATCGATCGACCTATATTGGTTCCCGAGCTGGGAGGAACTCTCAGAGCACTTCATACGGCATTTTGAAGCTGGAATTAAAGGATATTTCACCAAGGCCAATTTATTGAATATCGGAAAAGGTGAAGATGAGAGCTTCGTACTCTTCGCGGGAAGATGGAAAAAACATGCCATAATGGTGCAACCGCCGCTATCAGAAAGAGAAATGTTGGAGTTCGTGCTCAAGTTACTGCTGGCGGAGTATTTTGACCGTATGTACGCATACACATATTCCTCCTTCCAACATCCGGTGGATATCGGCATGAGAATTGAGGGCATTATCCCGAGAGTCAGAATGGAAAGGCAAAGGCGCCTTGATGAAGAAAATGTTGCTAATGCAACGGTGGCAATGCCATGTCCTAAATATAATCCCGACGACGTCTATGAGGATGAGATGATTGGGATGGTAGATGTCCCGATCCGCTTTATGATTGACCTGAACAAGGTGGATAACTTGGAAACTTCTAATTTAGAAAAATCGCCAACATTGGAATCACCTCGGGAAGAAGTGAAGCCGGTGAAAATCAAATTGCCACTTGTGGAAGAATATAACCCGAAGGCGGTACATTGGGATTATGGAACCGGGGAGATTGACGCCATAATGAGATCCGGGAGATGTTATCCCCCGAGAGAAGCTGAACCCGAGAAGAAAGCACTAACTGCAGATGAGATTGAAAAGCTGCAATCCGTTATGAGAACCAGTGAGTACGAAGTTGTAAACCAACTTCGGAAAATGCCCGCACAGATCTCTTTACTAGACCTCTTCAAGAATTCGGAGAAGCACAAGAATGCCCTTTTGAAAGTATTGGATGAAGTACACGTTCCAGAGACCATCAATGAAGTTCAACTGGGAGACTTCATGGGAGCCATCCTTTTGAAGGATCAAATTTCCTTCTCGGATGAGGATTTCCCGAGGGAATGGTGTGTTCACAACAAGGCCCTCTATATCGCCATAAGGTGCCATGGAAAGGAAGTACCTCATGTCCCGATTGACAACGGTTCGGCTTTTAATTTGTGTCCTCTAAGCACTCTGAGGAGCTTGGGAATAAACGAAGATCTTGTCAAAACGTCCAAAGCCACTATCCGGTCATTTGACGAAGTTTCCAAGAATGTGGTGGGAGAGATTGAACTGGACGTCTCCATTGGACAGGTAACCTTCTCCATACCGTTCCAAGTTTTGGATATTCCTAGTGCATTCACCTTGCTTCTGAGAAGGCCGTGGATTCATGTATCCGGAGCGGTACCTTCTTCTCTACACCAGAAGGTTAAATTCGTGGTCGTGGGTCAACTAATCACTATACACTGTGAGACGGGACATCGCGCTTCCCTAAAAGGAATGGTTCCTTACATTGAGCCACCAAAGGAGGAGGATGAACCGAGCTACCACACATTTGGCATCATATCTGTCATGCATGTACCATCCGATGCGAGAATAACTACTCTGGAATTGTCAAAGCCTGCAACTATGGCTGGAAAAGTACTCCTCACTAATGGTTTCATCCCTGGCACCGGATTGGGTAAGTACGGTCGGGGTATCCGTAACCCTTTGAGTCTTGATTCAAATGATCACAAGGTTGGTATGGGATATAAGGGAATGGTAAAGCATGATACAGGTCGAGGCCGAGGTCGAAACAAGTGTTATGGAGACCAAGGACAATGTGGACACCAAGGGAGCCGTTTTATTGGTACTGATGCATGGAAAGCTAGAGGAAAAATGTTTGAAAATTCCTTATCTCAAGTGTTCTCCAAAGGAGGTAAATGGCTGGAAGACGAAGATATTTACGATGCGGCAGAGCCAAATTTATTCAACTTGTTCCTGGACAATCGGGTGAATGTGATCATTGAGTGGCTCGATGACGACTTCCCACCCCCGAGTAAAAGGCTATTTCTGAACTTTACCTTTTAATGCATTTTGATTGCTGCATTTGTTTCTTCTTTTAAGCACCCTATGGATCTCGTTTTGTGATTCAAGAAGTGCAATATTGTATTACCTTTAGTTCATCTATTAATGAAAATCATCTCCAATTTTATTAAGGATATATGGAATAACGGATTGGTCCAATGATGAGAGTTATCTTGACCATTTAACTTGAGGCCCGATCCGCCATATAATCCCGAGTTTAAAATGGCTTTTTGAGAACCAGGATGTCCAAAAGATCAAGGACTAGTTCTCTTTCTAGTTCTTTTCCTTCAAAAAGTGAATTCGAAAATGTTTTCCTGTCATAATAGATCATGCATTCTTTAATTTTGTAATTCTTGTATACTAACATTTCATAATGCATTTCGGGCATGTCATCCCACCCATGCATAACAGGTTAATATATGACTCAGATAAGCTCGATGACTAACCATATGAGATTGATGAAGAAGAAGGCGATGTAAGCGATATCAAGAAAGAATGGGATTGTTTTAAAGAATCTAAGCCTCCGATTTCCGAAGAACCCATTACTATTAATCTAGGAGACTCAGTTTGCATTAAAGAGGTGAAAATATGAGGACATCTATCTGCAATCGATGTTTCAAGAATGACAGCATTACTCAAAGAATACCAAGATATTTTCGCCTGGTCATATGCCGACATGCCGGGGCTTGACCGAGACATTATAGAACATGCGTTGCCTACAAACCCCACATGTAAACCAGTAAACCAACCATGCGGAAGAATGAACCCCGAACTCGCGGATAAAATCAAAGAGGAAGTGATGAAGCTCCTCAAAGTTGGGTTCATCGAAGCTGTCCCATATACTGATTGGGCCGCTAACATAGTACCAGCTAAGAAAAAGGATGGGAGAATCCGGATATGTGTGGACTACCGGGATCTAAACAAAGCCAGCCCAAAAGATGACTTCCCCCTACCGCACATTGACGTGCTCGTCGATAGCACTGCGGGCTTTAAATTATTCTCCTTCATGAATGGCTTTTCGGGGTATAATCAAATCATGCTAAAAGAAGAAGACAAGATCAAAACCTCATTCGACACCCAATGGAGAATCTTACGCTATAAAGTCATGCCCTTCGGATTAAAAAATACATGGACAACATATCAAAGGGCTATGGTGACCCTCTTTCATGACATGATACATAAGGAGGTGGAGGTCTATGTGGATGATATGATCGCCAAATCCAAGCCTGGAGAAGATCACGTTCAAGTGCTGAGAAAATTATTTAAACGATTGAGGAAATACAAACTCAAGCTGAACCCCGCGAAATGCGTATTTGGCGCTAGATCGGGAAAACCGCTTAGATTTGTCGTAAGCGGTCGAGGTATCGAGATCGACCCCTCCAAGATCAAAGCCATATGGGAAATTGGGACTCGTTCTACTGTTAAGGAAGTACGGGGTTTACTTGGAAGATTGAATTACATATCCAGATTTATATCACAACCGTCAGAAACAACGAAACCCTTTTTCAAGCTCTTAAAGAAATGTGCAAAGGTGAAATGGGATTCAGAATGTCAACAAGCCTTCGAGAAGATCAAGGAATATTTGGTACAACCACCGGTACTGGTGCCTCCTATCCCTAATGTTCCTTTAACTCTATATCCGACAGTTCATGATGAGTCCTTGGGAGCTTTACTTGCCCAAACTAACCCCAAGGATCGAAAGGAACGGGCCATACACTATTTGAGCAAAAAATTCACCACGTCCGAAGCTAAGTACTCTTCGGTGGAAAGAACTTGTGTAACACTGGTTTGGGTCCTCCATAGATTGAGGCAGTATACCTTGCACTATCATATCCAATCGGTCATCGAAAATGACCCTATCAAGTATCTCTTAGAAAAACCAGCTCTGTTGGGAAAGATGGCCAAGTGGCAAGTGCTCCTTTCGGAGTTTGACATCAGAACCTTTCCCCAAAAGTCCGTTAAGGGAAGAGCAATTGCTGACATGTTAGCTGAAAATCCTCCTAAGGGCAATCCAGAGCGAAATGATGGAAGTTAAATCCTAAATATATCCAAAGACAAATGGACGATGTATTTTGATGGTGCCGTAAATCTCTTTGGATCGTGCATCGGGATAGTTTTAATATCCCCCGAAGATCAACATTATCCCGGTCTCGGCCAAGTTAGTGTTTCCGTGCACCAACAATATCTCGGAATACGAGCTTGCATCCTCGGATTACAATTGGCCATCTCATTGAAAGTAAAGAAACTGCTGGTATACGGAGATTCCATGCTCATCATTTTACAAACCCAGGGAGAGTGGAAAATAAAGGATCCCAAGCTTGTCCTTTATCATAAATTCCTCGAAGAGCTTATCCAACATTTTGAAAAAATCACTTTCGAGTATCTGCCAAGAACTCAAAATCATTTTGCTGATACTTTGGCCACACTATCGGTCATGTTACAAGTACAAGATGGCCTCGAGATAGAGCCGTTAAGGATTGACATCCTTGATCAACCCGCATACTGCATGGTCATTGAAGAAGAACCCGATGAAGAACCATGGTATCATGACATCAAGAATTACCTGCTGAAGGGCGAGTTCCCACAAAACAATCGACGGGAGGATAAAAAGTATATCATCAAGATAGCCTCTAAATTCTTTCTTAGTGGACAAATTCTATACAAGAGATCCTTCGATTCGGTCTTGCCGAGGTGCGCAAACGCCAAAGAAGCCAATCTTATTATGAAAGAGATCCATGAAGGAGAATGTGGGCCCCACATGAATGGTCATCTTCTCGCCAAGAAGATCATGAGACTCGGATATTATTGGATGACCATCGAGTCTAATTGCAACCAACATGTTAGATCTTGTCATCATTACCGTGTATATAGCGACAAGATAAATGCGCCACCAAACGAATCGCATCAAATGTCGGAACCTTGGCCGTTTTCTATGTGGGGGATTGATATGATTGGCCCCATCAACCCAAAGGCCTCGAATAGACACTGTTTTATTCTGGTGGCCATTGATTACTTCACCAAATGGATTGAAGCCAGCTCATATGCCAACGTCACTACAAACAACGTGGCTAAGTTCATCAAAAGGGATATCATCTCAAGATACGGAGTTCCAAGAGCCATCATTATAGACAATGGCTCCAATTTGAGCAACAAGGTAGTCGATCACCTCTTGGATCAATTTAAGATATGACACCTTAATTCTTCACCTTACCGCCCACAAATGAATGGAGATGTGGAAGCGGTAAACAAGAATATCAAGAAGATATTGGCCAAAACCGCTGAGAAATATCGAGAGCGGCATGAAAGATTGCCGTATGCTCCGATGGCCTATCGAACTTCTATTCGTACTTCAACCGGGGCAACTCCCTACTCTTTGGTATATGGTATGGAAGCAGTCCTGCCGATAGAAGTCGAAATTTCTTCTCTAAGGATCCTTTCTCAAGTCAAACTCTCGGAAGATGAGTAGAACCGGCAAAGACATGAGCGATTAAATCTGATCGATGAAAAGCGACTAAAGGCCATTTGCTATAGTCAGAGTTACCGGAAGAAAGTGGCTAGGGCTTTTAACAAGAAGGTCAAGCCCATAAATTTTGAAGCATGGATGCTGGTAGTGAGGAAAATGCTCCCAAATGTTCAACACCCGGGAAGCAAGTTTATGCCAAACTATGAAGGCCCCTATGTGATTCAAAAAGTTTTATCTGGGGGAGCTCTCATCCTTGTAAATATGGATGGAGAAGAATTGTTAAATCCGGTAAATGCAGTATTTGTCAAGAGATACTATCCCTAAAATAAAATCAAGCTTTGAAATGATCGACGAGCAAATCTGAGTCACATAAAAATTTGCATGTCATCTGCATACATGCATTTGCATATGTTTGTATTTTGCGGGGAAGCTCGGAGCCATGAAGATTCCTGCAGAATGATGGATCAAACAAGGAAGTCATTTCGGATTTAAAATTTTGAATATCTTTAGCCGATCGGTTCCTTTCGTTTATGCGGGACACGGAAGCCGGTGTTTGAAGGAGACAGGTTTGGGTTCTTTTTTTGAAGAATGCTCACTTCCATTTAGAAATATTATTGTGCTTAACATCCAAGATTTTTATCTGCAAAGCCATAGGGCCTTTTCAAAGAAACATCCCTTTTAAAGTTTCACAATCACTTTTGAATACATTTTTTGAATGAAAATTTTCGCAAAGAGTGAATTTTGATGAAAACGCCCTGAGATTTTGTAAAAGGGCATGTTTTGAAAGTTTTTCAAGAGGATGATCCTCCGGATGAAAAGAGGCAAACCCTATCCTCAAACACATCCCCGATACACTTAAGCGATGAGTGAGAGTGACAGAGAGAAAAAGCTTAATCTCGGGACGTAGGGATCATTCGCGGTGATTACATGGATTGAAATGATGAAGGGCATTTGCATTTCAAAATTATCCATATACATTTATATCCCTTGACAACCATTCTAAACCAAAAAGGGAGAAATCTTGTGGATAAAACCCTGTCAAAAACCACCCCACACCGGGGCATATTTGGAGGTTCGATCGGTTGATTCCTTGGAGAAAAAGATCAAGGTAAGACTTTATTGTGCTAACTTGCATTAATCTTTTTGTGATAGTTTCGGGTGATTTCTTGCAGAGGCTTGGAACACCTCAAAGTGAAGAAAAGTACTTTGCTTCTATAACCCCAAACACTTATCCTTTGATAAGCCAATTTGAGCTTTTAATTTTCGTTTCTAAACCATTGTTAGTGATCACCTTCCTATACTAGGGCAAAACAAAGGAATTACCAGCAATAAGTCAAAAGCATAATCGGAAGAATTTTCAATCCTGGTCTTGAAAAGAGCCAGCCAATGCAAAAATTGGCAAGAAACAAAAGGGCTAGAAAGAGCAAAGTGCCTGGTAAAAGCAAGGCCAAAGCCCATGGAAAAACGTCCCGTAAAAGGGCAAAGTCTGAAAAATCAAGATGAAAAAAGGAAAATCCTCAAAATCAGCGGAAGAAAGAATATTCATGAAGCTCCTTCAAAGCAAATGATTGCTGGTAAAAATGTCAAGGTAATCACCGATGTTTACCCCTCCTTGGAAAATATGGCCTTTCTCAAAAGCCTACCTTGAACCAAGTTACAACCTGTCACTAAAGACTTTTCTGATCTAGAGATGTTTCAAGTTGATGCAAGAAATCAAACAGGAAGCTACCGCTTAAAGAGGTAAGTACAATCTTGTCTTATCATGTTTTCAGAGTTCTTGACTTGTAGACCCGAAGAAGCTATTTCGGATCGAAATTCATTTCTTGACCTCAAAATGAATATCCTTTGATGAACCTTTGACCCGGCCTGAATTACGATCCCTTTTAAATGCCTTCCCGATCGAGTCAAATTGTATGTATCTCGAATGATCTCGAAATCTCAAGGTTAGGTTTCTTGTGAGCGGATTCGAGTTTCAAGAGAAACCTTCCCAAATGGTGAGAAGCCCCCTTGGATGAAGGAAAATTCTTTTGAAATCTTTTAAAACAACTTTTTTGAAGAATACTCGGGTAGTGACATTCAAGATTCACCCCCGGTGGAAATTTGAGCTTGTGTTTGGACATGCTTCCTTCACAAATGCAATTTTGAAAATTTGTACAGAATTCCTAAAGTTTCTCCCCGGAATTTAGGATCACTACTCTTTTGTCATAGTCTAAGGGTCTTAACCCACTCGATTGCTCAGAAAGCAACTCTAATGATGTTTAGTTTCTTTCTGCGGGTTCCCCGGTGTTCCCAAATCCTCAGAAATAACTACATTTTTAAAGATCTAACTAACTTGGATTTTCTGCGGGTCTTCCGGCATCCTCGGGTCCTCGAATCCACATTTTAAATTTGAAAATAGGGTTTGAGTTTCTGTAGGTACACTAGTAATCCTCGGTTCTCAGAATGGCACCCTCGCTTTTAAAATCCGAAAATAGGGTTTGAGCTTCCGTAGGTACACTAATAATCCTAGGTCCTCAAAATGGCACCCTCACTTTTAAAATCCGAAAATAGGGTTTGAGTTTCTGCAGGTTCACTAGTAATCCTAGGTCCTCGGAATGGTACCCTCACCTTTAAAATCTGAAAACGGGGTTTGAGCTTCTGTAAGTACACTAGTAATCCTAGGTCCTCGGATTGGCACCCTCACTTTTGAAATTTGAAAGTCGGGTTTGAGCTTCTGCAAGTACGCTAATAATCCTAGGTCTTGAGAATGGCACCCTTCCCATTTTAATCGGCGAACTCCTTCCTACGGGATAGCCAACCCCTTTTTGATAGGTGAATCCCCGGTAGATGGCCAATCCCCTTTCTAATCAACAAACTCCTTCCTACGGGATAGCCAATATCCCTTTAATAGGTAAATCCCTTTGTTACAAGGGTAAACCTTTCTTCCAAATGGTGAATTCCTTCTTACAGAATAGCCAATCTCATTTTAAATGGTGAATTCCTTCCTACGGGATAGCCAATCTCTTTTTTAATAGGTGAATCCCTTTGTTACAAGGGTAAACCCTTCTTCTAGATGGTGAATTCCTTCCTACGGGATAGCCAATCTCTTTTTTAATAGATAAATCCCTCTGTTATAAGGGTAAACCTTTCTTCCGGATGGTGAATTCCTTCCTACAAGATAGCCAATATCTTTTTAATAGGTAAATCCCTTTGTTACAAGGGTAAACCTTTCTTCCGGATGGTGAATTCCTTCCTACATGATAGCCAATCTCTTTTTAATAGGTCAATCCCTTTGTTACAAGGGTAAACCTTTCTTTCAACCTTTAAACCGCCGCTCGACATCCGGTAGACGCCGATCACTATGAAACCTCGCAAACCATTCAAAGGTAATATACTCGTCCTCTCAACCTCGGATCAACCATTTTCAAACCTCTAACAGGTGAGCTACGGGTAAATCTCTCTCTCCTCATTTCTCTTTCACATAAAATGAGCTGAAATAATCCCTCCGCAAAATCTTGGGCTTCAATGGCACAGGTAAAGTGATTGAATGTCGAGAATTGCTTTCTTTAAACTTTTCCCCAACAGAGGCGATTAAAGATTCGGGTGTCACATTGTCTTTGAAAGCAACCTCTAATCGAGATTACTTTTAAAGATGGGTAGTTGTTGACATCTGATTTTTAATCAAGTTTTCTTTAGTTTTATTTTCTAAAATTCACCAAAAATTCACAATAAAATAAAATAAAAATTGAAAAACCAAGTTTGGTAGCCTTGGCCGAGCATAACGAACCAATTTTGAACAAAAAATAATTTTTCATATTTTTTGTATTTTTTAATACTTTCGAAAAATAGGAAAATACTAGAAAATTCATAAAAAAAAATACTTCCCGAGGTCACAAAATTATAGAAAAATATTTCATATTTTTCTTTTAATTCCCTTTTCATATGGGCCTCAAGAAAAATTGAAAATTGAATCCAATTTTAGGTGTTTCTTCATAACACTAAAGGTTGAATTCGCGTAAAAAATACAAATTGAGTCTTTTTATTTGCAATTTTTGCACATTTTAAGTCAAGACATTCAATTGTGGTCCTCTACAACTTCAATTTGATCAATTGCACCTACAATTGCACGAATTGCACAAATTGGGCAAAGATTCCTAAAATTCTTGCAATTTAGTCCCTCAACTTTTTAATTTTTGAAATTACTTTTAATTGAGGGACTTTCGGGGTAAAATTGGACCATCCCCTAGGGTTTTCACATGTTCTGAATCGATTGGCAGAGGTAATTGGATCCAATTTGGCCATTTGGGTGTCCAATTGAAGTTTCCCTAATTTGGGAATTTTGAAAATTTTGGGGTTTTTATAGAAATTGATGAGAACTTTTCGGCAAAATCACATTTCTAAATAGAATTCAAGCCCCTAAGTCCAATTTTGAAGTTTAATTGCGAAAAATCCCCACCAATTTTTATTATTTTTGAAATTTTTAAGTCTGAACCGGTTCAGACCGGTCTGACCGTCGGTCGAACCGACCGAACCGGTCCAGAATAGTGCATTGTCTTCCTCAAGCTGCGTGAGTTGCGGGTTTGAAAGCCGAACTTCAACGATCAAATTGAAGACCAATTCAAGCCTAATCGAATCAATTCCCTTAGGCGTTTCATGCATTGGATCAATACCTGTTGATTGGGACCAATTCCACGATCAATGGTTGTCGGAGGAGCTCCGGCGAGCCGGTCAAAGCCCTAGCGTTAAAAAAGCCAACATTTTCGAATCTGAGTCTAATTCACGCTCGTTTGAGCTCGATTGAGGGTCTAACGGACGTGGACGGAATCATAAGCGATTTCGTCGCCGTCCGATGACCAAATTGTGTGCATATGCACGTGTGAGGGAGTCTCGGCGAAGCTCACCCGTGCGCGCCCAATTCAAAAACAAGTATAAAAGCCTAAGGAAGATTCGAGAGAGAGGCGGAGCTCATTGTGATCACGCAATAAGAGAATAGAGAGAGAAAGAGAGGGAAAGTAGAGCGAGAGGTTACGGTGATCACCATCGCCGCTCGTCGGAGCTCGAGTTGCGGGTTCTTCGTCAGACCAATCCAGAGCGAATCAAGACCTCGGATCAAGTTCGGAAGCTTCGTCCAAGCTCCCGGAAGCGACCGCACTAGCTCGATTGGCCATAGACCTCCAAAACTGGTAAGTCAAGCTTCGAGCCTTCTCATTGTGCATTCATGGCATCATCTTCTCGCGAGCTTAATCCTTTCAATTAGTGTGTGCCTTTTGTTCCTGGAACACTTCTGACCACGATCACATCTCACTTTTGCATCGATCTCGCGTGATAAACCCGAATCGAGCCTCCGACATACCTCGGTCCGGCCGAGCACCGGCCCGACATTTCTAGCCATTGTGAGCTCGATTGGAGCTCGAGGTAAGTCTCCCGAACCTCCTATGAAGCTTTCCTATGAATGAATTGCTTTGATTTGGCTTTGATCCGTATATTTGAACTCTGCAATACGATACTGTGCGAAGTCCGATACTCGCGATTTAGCCAATAGAATGGTGTGATTATGAGATATAATAAACTAGAGATCGAAACGAGTCGATAGGAGTTGGTTTCACAAGTTTTGGTCGAGGTTTCACCGTTAGATCGTTGCCGGAGGCTCTCGGCCGTTCGTCCGGTCCTCGTTGTAAGGTTGAAGACAAGGCGACGTGGCTCGATCAAAGAGTCAAAGTCCGATGTGGCATCCTGTGATTGGTCCAAGTCATCGCCGACTCGGCCTAGTCATTGGCGCGAATAGGCCGAGTCAGATTTGATCCAACGGTGGTGGTAATTAGATGAGTTTAATTTCGAGCCGTTGGATCTGATTTTCGTATTTTCGGATATTAGTATAATCGGTTGAAAATAAAAATAAAAAAAAGGTCAAAACGGTGCCGTTTAGTCATTAGTCGTGCGGCGTCGTTTAGAGCTAAGCCCCGTATACGTCGTCGTTTTAGGCATAAGTGAGGTGAACGGCCCGGATTAGATCCGAGGTTGAACCGTAGCCGTTTATTTGTTTAATAGGGCGACGTCGTTTAACATATGAAACAAAGGCGACGTCGTTTTAGGCTTAAGAGGGGACGAACGGCTCGGATCGAGTCTTAGGTTTTAATCGTTACCGCCCATCTATTAAGCAATGCGGCGTCATTTAGAGAAGGAGTGCCAAATGCGTCGTCGTTTCGGGTCCAAGCGAGTGGACGGCCGAGATCAAATCTGGGATTGATCTCAGCAGTCCATTTTATTTCTATATTTTCGGATATTAGGAAAATGATTTCGGAAAATAAAAAAAAATTAAAATATATATGCGGCGTCGTTTAGTGTTCAGCGAGTCCGGTCCGATTCAGGGTTGGGTTGACCGGTCAGAAAATATTAATAAAAAAATAATAAAAAATTTCTAAAAATCCAAAAAAAATTGTAAAATTTGTAGAAAATTCATAAAAATTCCCGGATTTTCCCAAAAAATTTCTAAAAGATGTTTAGGATGATTCGGGACTCTTATAGTCTGGATCAAGAATTTTTGAGAATTTGAGGGTCGATTCACATCGATCCGGAAAATTCCCGACTTTTTTAGAAAATAAATAAAAAATCCAAAAAAATTAGAAAAATTAGAAAAATTCTGAAAAATCAAAAAAAATGGGAAATGGTCACATTCAACTGGCCAAACCCGATTTTGTGATTTTTAGGTCCCGAACCCCCAAAATGACCATTTTACCCCTCCGGGCTTTTCGCCCCAAAATTTTCCCGAACCACCCCGAAACTTGATTGGACTTTTCTATGGGTCGATAGGACCATATTGGACATGTGTCATACTTGTTTGATTGATTGATTGATGTGATGACTATTGATTGTGCATTTTAATTTCCTGATTGTGATTGTTAGGGTAGAAAATTCCCGTCTACATGATACCCTAAGATCCTTAGAGCCTACCTCACCCAAAATTTCGTCGGCATGAATTCTTAGGTTAGAAAATCACTCAACCTCGGTAACCGAAAGGGCGTCAACGTAAATCTCGGCGTAACCAAGTCCCCGGACCCAAATCTCTGGTTTGTGCAAAACCGAACGGTTTCTCCCGACCGCTCGGTAGGGTTTCCGATCATACTCTCCAATAATTGATCGGCGACGACTCCATATGCATGTACACCGTGCACATGTCACACGACCACACTAAGGTCGACCTCGATAAAATTTCCTTCACATCGCGATTCGAGTAATGGGTCTTGGGAGAGACCCGTGCGCCGAAGACCCATTGTCAACCGGGGTCCGAAGCACGGCTCGTTAACCTCTCTCGCCTCACGGAAATCCGTCGGAGGAGGGTCGCGACAGTCACTTTTATCGAGTTTTGAGATACTTGCACTAAATGAAGGTTTAACTCGTGAGAGACCTTCATGTATGTGTGTTAATATCATGGAAATTTTTGCTGTATTTTTTGAGAAATTTTATTTTTTTAATTTGTTTTACAAACAAAGTAGTGGATTGTTAAAGTTTCTTCGCAAAATAAACAAAAAGTGCCTTTTCTGTATCCCACATAGGATGAAAGGAAAAATGTGACACTTTATTAGTTAGAAAGCTATTATAGTCTTTCAAATAGAAAAATAGGCAAATGGGCTAGATCCCACTATACCCGTATGCGGGTGAGCGATTATTAGGCGTACTTTGCACTTTGCACACTTGCACGATCATGGCTACCAATTGACACTAATTAGCAATTACTTGTATTATTTTTTATTTTTCGAAATTATAATAATAAATGTAACTATTGAGTCCTATCGAAACAATGCGACTATTTACGTAGGAGTTGCATTCATTTTTATTAATTCTAATTTCAAATTTTTATTCTACCTAATAGTTATTCAACATTCTTACAACCTTTGAAAGGTTGTGAATTTTCAAACATGGAAGTTTTCAAACATGAAGAGTTGCATTCGAATTTAACTATTTTCTAACACGAATAGTTGCATTCTTTTCAAACATGAAAAGTTGTGATATTTTTGGAATAACATATCTGCTTGCAAAGGCTTTACATACATATATATATATATATGTATATATATAGATTTATAAACAAACTACAATTCTTTTTTCGTTTTTCACTTCACTGCAATTTTCAAGACTTTCATTTTTATTTTTTCTCAAAGAAATGCAAGCTTTCTTCTCCAATTGTTTTGCTTAAGAGATCTAAGAAAAATGTCAGAATTGCTATATGCTATTCTCACGTGAGACTTTATTGTATCCCGGAGGATATTTGCTAAAAATTATTAGCATCGTTGTAGTGCAAATAAATCTTTAAAAAGAATGTTATCTTGCCTCAAAGTATGATTCCATTTTATCTCAATCTCGATAATTTTTTCCAATAGAAACTAGGTTGAGAGAAAGAAAGAATTTTTTTTTTTTTTTTTTTTAGTCAGTTCACATCTTTGCCATATTTTTTATCTCAAAGGTAAACCCAACAACAAACATTCCAGTGAAATGAAAAAAAGAAAAGAAAAAGCATCACCAAAAAGTGAAGACAAGTGCAGCTTAACTTAACATTTTAACAAACATCTTGCAATCTCAAGAGGGCTAGACTTTTCCGGATTCAAAACTAGATTCCGTTGAGTTTGCTAAAGGAACTCTAAAAGGTTCAAGCAGGTTAGACTCGGTGCTACAGCAGGACATAATGGTAGATTCTAGACGACAAGGCTTATGAACGATTTCAACAAGGTATTGCCATAAATTATAATCAATGGTTTTCCTTCTGGCTTGACATTTTAACAAACATCTTTCGTTCGGTTAACAACATCGAGTGCATAGTTCAAGGAAACAAAAAATGACAACACCATTTATCTTCTAAGTGAACCAAAACATGAAATGCATAATCTATGAATCTACTCTATCAAATTCTATACAATAAACGATAGGAAAGCCCTTTCAATCAAATATACACAGCAACCAGCCAAAGAATATTCTCAAAGATGCCAAAGAAATTGTTAATACTACAAAAGCCCTATGCAATCGAAATCATAAAACGAACAAAGATAAAATCATCACACCATGAAACACTAATCAACTCGACTCACACTAATAGGTTACATTGTGTTTCATAAAAGCACATATCGCTGAAAACTTCGAACAAATCAACGAAAAATCGAGCAAAAAGTTCAAGCAGTTAGATATATTACCTTATATCTCTCGTGGTATGGTAGAATCTCCAATTAAACTTTATAAATGGAAACTCTGGTATCTACGAAAATTTTGAAATTGATTTCTAAGATTTTGGTTGAAGAAGATGAATAGAAATGAGAATCATCAAATTTTTAGAGGTTATTTTCAAATCGGAGAGGGGAGAAAGAACCTAGAGCTTTGTTGAGCATCGTGGAAGAAGAGCCAGCATCGGTGATGAAGATGAAGAGTGCCAGTGAAGAAGAGCTGGATCTTCCACGACAAGATAGTGAGCATTGGTTAAGAAGAGCTAAAGAAAGGAAAAAGGAGCAAATGAAAGAGCGTAACTCGATAGAAAGCGAGAGACTTGGGAAAAAGTTTTCACCTTCTTATTTCGGGGAATTCACTTTCCTAGTCTAATGAATAAATTTTTTGTTGATCGAAAAGCGTTTTTCGTTGACTAGATGATTTTCAGCGAACCAAACGGATGAAAATCTTAAAAACCCCGCTCTATACTTTCCCTTAAACAAAAACACCCCTCGAAAATAAGAAAAATTGGAGAGTTATGTAATGGTCTTAATAATCAACCCCATTAAATAATGATTTCCCTTTATATTTGAAAAAATTACCATAAAGTCCCTAAATCTATTGCAATTGTGTCAATTCAGTCCTAAACCTTTTTTGTGTCAATTCAGTCTTATACCTTTTATATTTGTGCCAATTATATCCTTTCGGCCAATTTTGGCTGGAAAAAGCTGACGTTGCACTAAAGCACCGATATGACAAATTTTTAATAACATTTTTAGTACGTTCAAATTTTTTATTTTTTGTTTTCTTGTTCTTATTTTCTTTCTTTCTATTTCTTTTTCTTCTTCTTCTTCTTCCTCCAGCCACCTGGCAATTAGCCACAAACAAGGGCTGGAGAAGTCAAGCCTCGTGACCAAGGCAAGGCATCGTCATTGGGCGAGGTCCGGCCTCATGTGGCCATGGAAGACCGACCTCGCTAGGGGTGAGCTTCGCCGACCCTCGCTTTCAGCCGGTCTTCAAGCTTGGCAATTGGTTGGAGGACAAAGAAGAAGGGAAAAAAAAATAAAGAAAGAGAAAGAAAGAAAACAAATAAAATAAAATAAAAAATTCAAAAAATTATTAGAATAATATTAAAAATTAGTAAAATATTATTAATAATCAGCCGTTGTATAATAGATTGAGGGCTTTTTGGACAATTATCCTCGCTGACTCATAATTCACATGTCTATTCTCAACCAATCGTGAGCACACTGCGGGCAGCTTGACATTGCAAAAGTGGAGGCGGAAGACACGGTCGCATTTGGCCGAGGGATATCATTGATGATTGCAAATCAAGATTAAAGATTTTCCTACAAGTCTAGTGGTTGGTGTAAAGAGACAAGATAGGGAGATACTTGCCTAAGGTCATCAATGAGCACGGTTCTACAATCGGCACTCTATCCAGAACCTCACATCCACGTAAAGACAGACAGCAGCCACGGAAAAGGAAGAGAAAAGGACAGAGAAAATCATAGGGAAATTCAAATTTTTAGGTCATGAAACTTTGAGTTGTCTTGCACGATATTCCATAAATAATTCAATGGTGTCTAAGGATAGCAATACAGATGGTGCTCTCGGAAGTGAGAAAGGTAGAGCTTTCCTGAAGCATAACATAGGAGCTCTCGGCTAAGTGAGATTTTCTCGTTGTAATTATATTTGAGCGATTTAGCCAGTTAAATTCTTGTCAGTAGAATTTATGTAATTCCTTAAGTGAGGTTCCATTAGGAATTATGAAGAACTAAATACTGAGTGAGTTATTGGGTGTAATTAAGGGTTCGGAAACACCGAGAGTGTGTTTGAGTACCCGAATATTTGTAACCTCATTGTATCGCTTGTTTCTATAGTGAAATTCCGTGATGCTCTCACTATGGACAAAGGTTTCGACATTCGGACCAAACCACATGAATCCAGTGTTCGATTTCCTTTCCTTACTTCCGATATTTTACAGATTAGCTCAACCCTTCTTTTCTCAACAATTGGTATCAAAGCCGGTGTTTCGCTGACTTGAAGCGAATTGATAACGATGGAAGAAGGAAAGGTGAGAATCGATAGATTTGACGAGAAGGATTTTGCTTTTTGGAAAATGCAGATTGAGCATTACCTGTACGAGAAAAATATGCACTTGCCCCGGTCTGGGGTGAAACCGGATTCAATGGAGAAAGATAAATGGGAATTATTGGATAGACAAGCGATGAGCGTTATTCAGCTAACATTGGCTCATAACGTCATATTTAACATCGTGAAGGAGACAACCACTACGGGTCCGATGAAAGCCCCGTCGAACATGTACGAGAAACCTTCTACGATCAATAAAGTCTGTTTCACTTAAAGATGGATGAAGGTATGTCGATTGCTGAACATATCAATGAATTCAATATGGTCGTTAATTAATTGAGATCGGTTGAGATTAACTTTGAAGATGAGGTACGTGCATTGATTCTATTATTCTCATTGCCCGATAGTTGGAATACTACTGTTACTTCTATTAGTAATTCCTCTAGTTCAAGAAGCTTAATGTTTAATGAGATTCGCGATTTGATTATAAGTGAAGACATTTGTAGAAAAGAATCTTGTGAACCCATGCCCTTTGCTTTAGTAGGTGAGAGTAGATGAAGGACTAGTACTTGTGCTAGCGGGATTAGCATGAACATGAGCAAACGTAGTCGGTCTAGGATTGGTAAAGTTGTCTATTGGAATTGTGGCAAGAGTGGGCATCTTAAAGAAATTGCCTTAAGCTAAAAGATGAAAAGGGTAAGGGAATTAGACTTGAGCCTACAAATGATGTTGTAACCGTAGCTGAGAATAATTCTGATGGAATCGATTATGTCTTGTCTATCACTAAGAATTCTTCATTTGGCGGATGGGATTATGGATTCTGGTTGTTCATTTCATATTACACCAACTAGAAACTGTTTTACTAATTATCAATGCACAAGTAGTGGTAAAGTCCAGTTAGGAAACAACGCTAAATGCGATGTTGTAGGTGTTAGTGATATTATAATCAAAATGCATGATGGTATTGTGAAGACATTGATTGAAGGGAGGCACGTTCTAGAATTGAAAAAGAACTTAATTTCCTTAGGTGTCCTAGATTCATATGGATGTGGGTATTCTTCATAAGGTAGAGTTCTAAAAGTCATATGAGGTGCCATGGTAATAATGAGAAGAATCAAGCATGGATGCTTATATGAACTTCAAGGTGAGACAATGACAGGTTTCGCTCTAGAGACATCGACATCTATTCGAGAGTCTAATGACTGCTCGAGGAAGACTTAGGTATTTGTGCCGATGTACAAGTTTGATGCTATTATCAAGAACACGCAATCAAGAGCTTTGATCAAGACAGAGACCAATAAGTCGATCAAGCATGTGCAAACTCATAGTAGCATGGAGTTCTTTCTCTTTCCATATACCTAGTAGACAAAATGGCTTCGAAACTTCGTGAAGTATAAACTCACATTCTAGTAGATTATTTAGTTTTGTAGTTAAATCTTGGAAGGTCTGTGTTCAAATTCAAATCGATACAATAGCCATATAATTAGGTCAAATGACACATCAAGTGGTAATATTTTGTGTACGATGCTTACTTTGGCACCAATATTTATTTTGGATCACTTAAGTGCTAATTTATTTGAAAAACGATTATTTAAGTGCCAACTCCGGTGAGGTCGTCGGAATTTCTTGCTTTTGGCACTAAATTGATCTTTTTTTCTCCAATTTAGAATTAAAGTGATCCATTTTTGGATCACTTTAGTGCCAATTTTTTTTTAAAAAGATTATTTAAGTGCCAAACCCGATGGGATCGTTGTATTTCTCACCGTTAACGATAAAATAATCATTTTTCTCGGATTTGGCTCTAAAGTGATCTATTTTTTTTTATAATCGAGGTTTCCCACGTGCAACGGACTATTCCTCGAGGTGGTGGGGGTTTTTTGTCAATATCACCAAGTAAGGCCCCCAAGACGTGGTCTCTGGGAATCAAACCTAGGACATCATCGGTGTAACTGTCTAAGGCCCAAGCGTCTCACCAACTTATTCGATACCTCATTGGCCTAAAGTGATCTATTTTCGGATCACTTAATTGTCATTTTTTTAAAATAATTATTTAAGTGTTAACTCTGGTGAGGCCGCTGGAACTTCTCGTTATTGGCACTAAAGTTATCATTTTTTCTCTAATTTGGTATTTAAGTGATCTAAAAAAAATATTGGAACCAGAGTGAATGCCCTACACAAATATTGGTACTTGAGGTGTCATTATGCCCATATAATTAACTTCCTTAAAAAGAGCTATCCACTCTTTTTGTAGCATGAAAGCATGAATGTACATAAAAGATAGATTATATCAGTGTTCTTTATTTACAATGCGCTTATTTCGCAAAAAATGAACTATTCAAAAAACATTTTTCCCAAAGATGATCACTTGAATCACTTATAAAAATGAATGAACGGAAATATTTTCGGCTTCAACTAAATTTTTTAGACGTAAATTATTGTTGATAATGAAATTTTTTTTCATTGGCTAATTATTTCAAGCAATAAAAGCAACTATTTTTTAAAATGTATTTTTGAAACCATCCATATTCGACATAACAAAAGAAACCATAATTTTACACTTTACTTCCACTTGTACATTCTTTTTTAGATACAAATTTCACACCTTTGTGTGTGTGATTACTAATAAATCTATCAAAATGGGGCCTATATCTATTTCTTAACACATACTTGATGGTCTGGGCTGTAATATGAGTTAGTTATATTTAGTAAATGGATCATAAATAAATTTAGAATAATAAAGCCCAAAACAATATAGATGTTAAATGAATTCACAACATATGTACACCAACCCACTTCTATGCCTCTCTTTTCATGCTTTCTTGCCCTCACCCGATCTTGCGCTCTCTCACTCCATGCTTTTATCTCGGTTTGGGCGTGAGTTTTACTAGATTGAGTTAAATATAAAAGTGTTTTAGCAATATGTATTGGGTTGAGTATGGATTGAATTGAATATGAGTCATCAGATTTGTATTGCAATGAAATGAGTCGAAACAGGTTACATGGTTTAATTTGGGTCGGATCATTCTTTACCCGACTTGATCCACTTGTTTGATGAGTCTAATGACTTCCCACCAACATTGATGTGTCGTGTTTAATCCCAATTTTTTTTTTTTTTTGCTACCCTAGAGTGTGGTTAGCAATTCCTTATTGGATGGGTGGAGTGGGATTAGTAATTGCGTGATAGAAGATCCTCTTGTAAAGGCATGTAAAACTTGCAAGTAAATTTTTTTCCTCTTCTAGATTTCATGGGCTCGCTTACAAGAAAGAAAGCCCATCGGTGTCACGTCCCGAAGTCCAGGAATGGATCTTCTTCCTGCTCCGAATTATGCAGCAGATACGAGATTTGCTGCCCAAAGAAACTAAAGCTTCGCGCGGCCATTTGTGTCCTGATCATCGTCCGTCTCTTGGCCTGGCCATCCTTACAAACTTCCCCTGCATTGCATTCTTTTCCTTAACCGGGTTGTGGGAAGGTTTTAGGGAGAGGGCACTCCCGTCATTTCAAACTTGCGATCGTCCCCTCTTCACGGCTCTCTCTCTCTCTCTCTCTCTCTCTCTCTCTCTCTCTGTTTCTCTCCCTCTTCCCCTCTTCACGGCTTCTCTGCTCTCTGTCTCTCCAGGCCATCCGGAAGTGGCAGACAAGCGGGATGGGGCTTCTCTCCAACAGGTTCTTCCTGTTATTCCTTTTCATTGAGATTTCTGTGTGTTTTTTTAGGAAAATGCTGGAAAAGGCCGGAAATTTTTGGACCTTTGGGGTTTATTAGGATTCGTCAACACTTGGGTCGCTCTATTTTCCTCCGTTTTTTTTTTTGCTGGATTTACCATGGATCTTGTTTGATGGTGTTTTGTCTTTGTGTTCTTTCTACTGTAATGGCGGATCTATTTGATTGGTTTGAGAAATGGAACTTGAACTGTGTGATGACAGAGTTGATAGGGCGAGCCTCAAGCCAGGGGATCACATCTACTCTTGGAAGGCCGCTTACGTTTATGCCCATCACGGTTCTTCTTCTCCTTCCTTCTGTTTTAATTGCCATTTGCATATTTTGAAATTTTTTTGACCGTTTTTTTAATTGTTGTCTGCTAAGTTGATGCAGTTATTCTATTAGATGGGGAAGTTTAGACTTTTATTATCCTACAAACAAAATTATGTGCATGTAATCCCTCTGTCTATTAAGGAATATGTGGTTTAAGAAAATTAACTCTTGTTTGAATGTTTTGTTCTTTTCCATTTTTGGTTTAGCTGGATTGTCTTTGTGTGCCTCAATAGGTTTGGGAATAAGTGGACAGTTTTTTCTTGATCAGCCCCTGCACAACGAGCGATATGGAGTAGTGCTACTCTATGTACAGACCTTTTCACTAGAATGATCTTTCTGGCGCTGCAGAAATGGTGGTGTGAGCACCATTGGAGCGAGCCACAATCTTTAGTAGGATTGTAAATGTAGTTGTCTTTTGCAGTAATACGTTTGTTTCCATGAATACTAATTTTGTTTGGGAGTCTATCATAAATCAGATTGCATAGGTATTGAGTAGTACACAAAGGATATTTCTCTGGTGAAGGTCAGGATTAGCATTTTGTATTTAGAGGAATTGAAGCAAACATTAGATGCTAACTAAGCTATTGGTGGGAGTAAAACCAGGGGGATCAGCTGTAATTACTGTTTTTTTTCTTTCTTTCTTTTCCTTGAACTCCTCCTGAACTTCAGAATCACAACTTCCCTCTCAAATGAAGTAAAAAAATAAAAACCTACTTTCCTAGATGCTCAGGATCCCGCTAGCTTGTTAATGAATATGCCAGAAAGGTTGAATAGGAACCTTGTGTCTCCATGAATTGACAGGACACCTTGTTGGTTGTATTGTCCAATGAACCAGTGGATGCATTGTCCTTCACTCAATGAGGGAATAGGATGCTGGTGGTCCTCCGCTTGCGAACAGCTCTGCTGTGTGAACATCATCATCTGTATAATTATGTTTGTCCTACCGAACCAGGCTCTTACATCTTTCCTGTTGTGCATCTGGTGATACAAGGCAGGATGCTTAACTGTCTTGTTTGCTTTGGATAAATGACCATATATCTTTTTCTGATTCAATTACATTTAGTTCCAATTTTCTTCTCACCTCTTCTATTAAATCCTAGACAATGCATGCTGTTGTATGACTTTGATTGTGGTTATCATGTACAATATCGAGCAATGCTAGGAATCGTAAGACCCGTATACAGAACTGGTTTGCAAAAAATGTGGCAAAGCGCGCGTGGGTACTTAAAGAAATGAGCCCCTATTTAACCCCTCAAAAAGAATCTCACTCAATTTTTATGACATTTTTGTTTACCAATCTGTGTATCTGTAGCATCTTTCTGCAATAGTTATTTGTATCAGAACACGGGTACTATGGGCAATTGTAAACTTGCTGTAACCTTATTTCTATCGTGCATCGAACTTCCCTGTGATTGAAAACCTTCTGTCCTTTTTCTTGGCATTAACGTACCTCTGTATTCTGACAACAATATTGTCTGTCTAAATGCAGGTATTTATATTGGGGATGATCAAGTGATCCACTTTACTCGAAGGGGAAGAGAAGGAGCAGGGACAGTCCTGGATTTCCTCTTGGTGAGCTCTGGGCCATCTCAATCCCTAGTACCTTGTGAAACATGTACTCCTCCTGAAGAAGGCCACGGCGTTGTCTCCTCCTGCCTGAACTGCTTCCTCTCAAACGGCATCTTGTACCGGTTTGAGTATTCGGTAACCCCGGCATTATTCCTCGCAAAAGCCAGAGGAGGAACCTGCACTCTCGCGGTTTCTGATCCCTCTGATGTGGTGGTGCACCGAGCAAAGTATTTGCTTGAAAATGGATTTGGTTGCTACAATGTTTTCAAGAACAATTGCGAAGACTTTGCCATCTATTGCAAGACCGGGCTGCTGGTTTTGGAGCAGGGAGCGATTGGGCAAGGTGGGCAGGCAGTGTCCATAGTTGGTGGGCCCCTTGCCGCCGTTTTATCTACACCTCTCCGCCTTCTCACGACAAACATTTATGGAATGGCTGCTTCAGCAGTGGTAGTCTATTGTGTGAGTAGGTATGCTGCTGATATTGGGAGTGGCGTGAGGAGAGATGTGGTGAAGGTTTCTGCAGAGGATCTGACAAGGAGGCTCTCAACTGGCCTCCTCCAAGTGATTGAACCCCCGAGCTTGCCAGCACCTGGATCTTAATATCTGTTTATCATGCCGCTGATCTTGTGATTTATCCTTGTCCATTTCTTTTATCATATATGGGCAACTTGACTGCTGTGTGATTCTACCATCAAGAAAACCTTGAGCGGCACGAATCACTGTTCTGTACTTTGCTCGATGTTTTGACGGTTCAGGTTGCTGCTTTCCTGATCTGTATCTCTTTCTCAGTGCTGTGCTATGGGTTTTGGAAGCCCTTAATTAAGTGATTGCCAATGGTTGCTTCATGTTTGTATTGTTTTTAGTATTTGTTGCATAAGCGAGTTCCAAGTGATTCCATGTCGGGTTATCACAAGCAATTTTTTAATGCTGGCATTGTAACTGACACAACTTAACAAACAGGTGTGCCTGCAAAAATTGCTTGTGATGGTATGAGGTAACGCGCTGCAATCTATCTCTATGTGATGAATCTGGAAACACACAGATCAGTTCTCGCACTTTCTCGTTCTCTTTCGAATTGCAGTTCTCATCAGATGTGTGCTCTCTTTCGAATTGCGGTAGCTGGCTATTCCAAAGCTACTAAAGCAACTACTAGCGTGGAAATGCTTCCACAACGAGAGAAGATGAGTGTGAAAGTACGTAATCCGGAGTCACTCCATATAAAGACAACTCCATTTTCCCGGTTAATCCGCGAGGGCGACATCGAAGATAACTCTATTTTCCAATCACTGATATACGTACACACCAAAGCATTGCCAGATATTTTGACCTTTGTTGTGCTGATCATGAAGACTTGGGATGGAAACAAACTTTGGAAGCCTAGACCTTGTAATAAGATTGAATCTTAGGGAACGTCCCATATAAGAAAATTAGCCGTTCATGCACGACATATTGTTTTAACACCGTTGCAACAAGGTCGTGGCGAACACAAGGCACAGACAGACAATACCTAGCTTCAACCAGTTGAATCATTTGAACTATATATTGGATCTTGAGTTTCAACGAACCTATCGTTTTCAGCGGTTCGCAAAAGAATAAATCGAGAAATAACCAAAGAAACGTCAGCCGATTCTGAGACTATTGGGGAGGATTTCTCATTTCCGAAGATCACCGTTGACATGAATTCAATACATGAAATACACGAATTGTCAAGACAAAAACTATCACTTGGTCCAATAAACCAAGTATAGCATCATAGGACGAACAAAATTGGAACTGCAGCAGCCATGAACATCATACAAGCAAAACTGCATTTACACAGCCATCATTCTCAGGATTGTTCGTCACCTGTGCGTATTTCCCTGCAACCCCATTCACAGCAAACAGGTTAAGCAACATGATTAGGACAGCCATAAAGTAAAACCATCATAAGACAGATGAAATTACCCCAAACAACTTTCCCAGCTGGTGTGACAAGACCAAGTTCACTCACATTAACCTGATATTTGCAGCAACTAAATTGTCAAAAACCATCAAATTTTATAAAGGAGCTCAAGAAGGGGGGAAATCCTACCTCAATGATAGTTCCTTTGGTCAGAACACCCAGAGATGTATACATTGGGCCATTAGGGTTTTTCTTAACTCCAATTATCTCGAGATTGAAAGTACACTTCAATTCCGGATGCGTAACATGGGCTTTGTTGAAACGCAACCCTGTCGGACGGATGAACCTCTCATACTTTGGAGGTTTTCTGGTGAAACCAGGGCCAACAAATGTGGCTTTTGTGACCATCCTCTTCCATTGTTTGGCTGAAAATAAGCAACCAACGACATAGGCTGTTAAAAAAGCACTGCATCTTCTTGATAATAATGCAATACTAGCAAGTTCAGGTAATGGAAAATTGATACTCTCAATGATACACTCGACCAGGTCTCTTTTATCAGGTTTAATCATATCCAATCAGATCGTGCCTATCAACAGTGTCTGGGCCACAATCTTAATCTACCAGCCCAATAGCCATCAAAGAAACTCTCTTCTCAAGCTGACAAGCATCCATCCCAGCTCAGTCAACAGTGATGCGCAGAAATTAGTTCGCTAAACTCACAATGTCTTCGAAGTAACAAACATTAACGAACAAAAAAGCAGCCAAAGAGGAGGTCAGGTATACTCACTCTTCCTTTTTCCAGATCTGAGCACTTTGAACATCTCATCTTCAGCAACAGGCCTAACCTGGAGTGGATGGCAATCAAGTTACAATGCCATCACGTAATTGAAAGTAGACATATATATTCAATTAATTGATCAACAATCTATCTAAAATAGAAAAACGGGATCCTTCCTGCTCTAGAATATCTGCATGAGACTGCATGAGACAGGAAGGGGAGATATGGAACAAAGAATCACAAGAAAATATAATAAAGAGCAAGCCCACAATGACAATTCTTCAGTTAGATACAAGCAATTAAAAAATGAAAATACCTTGGGCAAAGGAACTTCCCACTTTCCAGCTTTCTCTTTCCTCTTTTGTTTTATGGTGTTGCTAAGCACCTAAATTTTACAGGATGTAAACATTATTAAAGCGGAACAAAACCATCAAAATGTCGAATCATACCATCCATCCCTATTAGATACATACCTTAGCTCGTGTAGTTGTTTCACGATCAAGAAGATAAGCAGGAACTGCTCCTTCATGAACATCATCATCCACTTTGCGCCTACTTGAGGACTCCTCATGCATTGCCAACCTGATCCAACGAGAAGCAAATAATTAAAAACTGTATGGACGTCATGCAATAAAATGATGTGAGCAATGTACAGCATATAGATTCACTGAAATAAGCACGCCAAGACTACCAAAGCAATTTCTAGTGCTGTATCTAGACTCAGGAAAGGGACAAGGCAAATGCCGTAAAACCATCTTAAGCATCACCATGAACATCAGCATCAACAAAAGAGGATAGCGTAAAGGGCCACTGTGTTTTATAACTTACGAGACAATCTGGACAGCAAACCATCTATTGATAGAAGAGAGAGCAAAACACTCTCAAAACCTATTGTCCCTTGCAACTCCTCCCTGATAAAGCCTATAAACATAAGTCGAAAGACTAGGCAAACAATCAGACTGACAATACACAACACCATCAAGATTCGACAAAGGTGCAATATTGGGCTTCGACACAATCGAACCAACGTTATGTTTCAACCACAGCCAAGAATGCTCCATTTCCTGCCCCAGACAGAACTGATTAGATACCAAGGAGAGATGAAATACTTAGCCAACCCACTGAAACCTCACATCATTATAGGTTATCCAAAAAGAATCATGTTTTCCATCTATTAAAAGCAAAAGAAGTAGGCTTAAACTAAAATTAAAATAAAATAAAATAAATCTCACGTTTTCTTCATGAGAGCCTTCTCCGCATATCGCTTCTTCGCGAAGATCTTACCCTTAATACCCAGAGCCTGCGTCATTCAGAAACAGGGCATGAGATTATACATGTGACCAATTCAGCTCATCAAGAAGTTTATCAGCAGCGTAAGAAAAGAAATGGCAAAAATGAAGCTCAATCAGCAGGGAAAACGAACACGTACTTTCTGGGCCATAGCAGAGCGCTTGTGGACTTCACGAGCCTCCTTCTTGCGCTTGCGCTCGAAGTGGTCATGGCGATAGCCATGGAGCTTCCTGTGCCGATCGATGTAATCTCCTTGCGGCTACAAACACCACCGACCCATGAAACGGAACCACGCAAGATTGCGAATTGATGAGAAATTCAGAAGCCGGAAAGCTCAAGAACACGAACGGCGGAGAGAATCGAGAGAAAAGCTTACCATCTCGACTGGAAGAAGGCGGTAACGGTGGGCGCCCGGAAGAGAGTGCGCGAAAACCCTAAATCGAAACTTAACACCGTTGTGAATGTGGGTTCGGCCTCTTTGACTCACTGGGCTGGACTCTAAAGCCTAATTTAAGAGGGCAAAAAGGGAAATATACTTGGATAATTCTTATGGATGACTTTTGTTGTAAAACATCAAAATGTACACAAGTGAAAAACAGATTTTAATCACTTAGATTGGCCCTCCGATACGCAAGTTAGAAATTAGAGAACGAGAAAAAAATTATATAATTTAGATGTGAGTCAAGGGTTTTGCATTAGCCTCTGTACTTCCAAACGGATTATTGTAGAGTTTTCTGCTTTTATCTATCGGGTTAATGCTGAAAGTTGATCATCGGATCATGACAAGTGTCGGCTTGTAATGATAAATGTCAATAGATTGTAGTAAGTGTGACGTAGTATGACACGTGGCGGTCAAACCGTTCACATAGCGAATAAGTATTTGATTTTTCGGGTAGCGACCTCACCATTCATTCCCTAATTATGACATAACTCGGCAACCTCTGAAAGGAGAACATTTGCAATGATCCTTACAAGTTGGCGGATATGGCCGAGCTCAAACGAAGTTGGAGCATGCTTTATTAAGGATTGAGCTAGATTATAATGTGGAACATGATTTTGAGGCGCCTTTGTAAGTTTAGTTTGATGGGTGTAAGAGATTGGAGGAGAGAGAAGGGTAAAGGAAAGGGTGGAAGAGGAGAGGAGTTCGATATACACGTTGGGTGCCTATTATGGAAAATAAGTCTTTTTAGGCGTTGAGAAATACAAAATGTAAATTTCAACATATGTGAAGAGGTTTTTTTTTTTTTATGAAGGGAGTAAAGTTTTTGCAATTATCCTTTTCTCAAATGTACAATTTGCATCTCCGGACAAATCAAAATTAAAAAGACCAACATACCCTCAACCATACCAAAACCCTTCTCTTACTCTCTCAATTGATTTCTCTCTCAGTAGCCAACGTTGCCGCTGGATCCACCACTTCCGACCCACATCGCCTTCCTCATCGACGACGACAATTAACCAAACACGTAGCCGAACGCTCATGCAGTCGTCTAAAAGTGCTCACTGGGCTTCAAAACACATATGCTTAACACAGGAAATTCAGCTGTAGTCGGAGATGACGATGCTCTACGAAAGTGATGGTAGAGGATGAAAACACTCATGGCAGAGAGAGCATAAGAGATACTGTGTTTTGACCGAAACACATAATATAGCTTTCTAATGCTGAAAGGTGGAACTCATGAAGGGTAAAAAGGTCAGAATACTGTATTGAGGAGTGTTTTAGCTAAAGAAGTGAAAGAAGCACTGCCCTATGATAAATTTGGAGTAGAGTCAAATTTCAAGATTGAAGTCGCCCATTTCAAAAGTAGAATATGCCAATTGGTATAGATGCAAAAGTTGACGGTTTTAGAAATCTTTGCCCCTTTTTCCCCTTTCATTTCCATATCTCCTAATATTGCTTTCAGTGGAAGAGTAGTAACACATTTTCTCTCAAAGATTCCAGGGTTCTGAAGTGAACTATGGCTACAGACCTCTTGCTTGCTTCAGCAGAATCATCATGTCCAACTAATTGCTGCTATTCAGTAAACAAGTAAATAAAGTACATTTTTTTACCTACTTAAATCCAATTCCTCCTGCTCTGTTTCCAATTCCCAATCATCATGGTTTTCTGACCCAGAAACGCATCGGACAACAAAGCCACGTTGACTCCGTTGTTAATCTGGAAACAGAGACGGAACAGGGGACTGCTGTACAATATTTCTCCATGTTGGTCCTCATTAGGTAAACATGCAACTAGGATTTCCGGAAAATAAAAAGAGAACTATTAGATTTTGATGAACCTCTTGAGCCATGGGTACAGCTTAGCCTTAGATCCCATAATTTCACTATGTTCGTTCGGTGTAGCAACCAAGGTGATAAGCCTGAGAGAGATTGGTACTCTGGTCCTTCATTGAAGACACTAAAGTGTCCATGTACGGACGATGAACAGGCGGCAACAACAACGCTGATCGTGTGTCCATGGACAGCAAACGTCCGCATTTGCTGCAGAGATAGAATGCTGTTGTTCATCATACCAAAAAAACACAAAAAGAGTAATGAATGGAAAGGAGGAGAATTATACACCTGCAAACTTTTGTGAATAAAGTTTGATAGCTGCTGATCCAATGCTACAACAACATGAAAGAAGTCGAGAAAACATAGACATTTTAGACTGAGACAAAGATTGTCTAACAAATGGTAAAAGACACGTAAGCCAAAAAATCTTACCAAAAGAGATAACAGAGCTGTTTCGGCTTTGACTCCAACAAGATATTGTAGGGCCATGGCAGCATGATCCTGAAAAGAAAAACACTGCTAATAAACCATTGGAGAGACAGGTTCAAGCATCTAGCAACAGGAAAATATTATAAAAAAAAAAAACCAGCAGCCCTTACTGTGATATGCCTAAAAACATGATGAACTGAATGACCTCGAGCATGAACATAGCTACCTCCCTGTTAGATATACGCGAGTAAATACATAGTTATGGGCATGTATAGCCAATAGAGTCCAAAGAAACAAAAAGAACATCACCTAAAAAGGAAGGCTAGATACAAAAGATCAAAATGCGTCAGCTAGAAACTTGTCCTCCAGACTGCAGTACATAAGCCAGCCTAGCCAGGCCCCTATTTTGAGCAAAATCTTAAGCCTCAAGCGCTCAAAGCACAATCAAACTTGTGTAAAAAGTCTATCACAGGCTAACCAATGAAAAGGAAATCAACAGTTTTGTGTGTTGTGTCATGACATCTTGAGTTATGAAAAAACTTTGGGAACTTAGGTTTGATGATTGTGGGACCATTCTAGAAAGGTCATATATAGTGTACACAGTATATGACAGGCTGCAAAATTAATAAGTTAACCAATCAAGTATATGACAGGCTGCAATCGTATAACAGTGAGGATCAACAGTGGCTGGAGTGGATTCAAAAAGACTGCAAGAAGATAAGACAAGGCTTTATGAGTGAACCGGCATTTTTTGATGAGACTAGAATTGAAAACCTGTCTCCTTCCTATAATGTCTTGAGATTTTAATGATTTAGTTGCTTCAAGCAACAATTGCTGAAACTGGAAAAAAAAAATCATTGGGACACAAAATTATTCGAATCTCACCCATTAAGGCTTCTCTTTTGTTGCCACAGGCTTCTCTTACCCAATGCAGAAACCTGCTTTTGTAAAATTGCTGAAACTGGAACGACTCATCGATTCCATCATCCCAACATAAAAAATTTCTCTATCCCTTTTCTTGTTGAAAAAAAAAAATCATTTGGCAATTCTCTGTTTGTAAAAACATCTAGGCTTGGTTGTCGACACTATTCATAGCAGGGTCGAACTAATTCAAAGAATAAGTTACTGCAACATAAAGTAACCATTTCTTTCACGATAATTATATCGAGTCTGTCCACTTCAACTCTATTTCACAGCCTCAGCAAACCATGATGCAATTATTTTGCTATGTAGAAGAAACTTCACCATCAAGACATGTCAGCATTTTTTGGGACATTTGTGTTGCTGTATTAAGCAAAACAGTTACTGTGCTTTGCTGGCACCAGCAAGAGAAAAGTCAAGCAGCAATAAGAAATCTGCTTAGTGAGTGTTAAATAAAACAAGGAAATGCCTGCACTATCACCATCTTTCACAAACACACATGAAGGAAAAAAAGAAGTAGCAGCTTACTGAAACTTATGCAATTTAAATGATGAAAACATCTCAAGAAGAATCTTAAGGGAAATAATAGAGGACAAGCATGTCAGGGAAAACGGATTACCTCATCTGGAGAAAAGAAGGCCACTGCATCTGGGTCAACAGAACCGGCAGGATGCAATGATATTATAGCTCTGAAGACTGAAGGAACCAGCAACTCAATCACGGCAACCTTGTCAGTATTAACACTTACAGTTCCTACAGAAGACGGTCTTAGCCTATTTAAACTGTGAAAACTATGTTCTTTCGATGCTTCTATAAGATTTTCATTTGCAGAAGATGGGAGGGAAGAAGCTCTTTTCAGCCAATCCAATCGACCATGTGTGAAAACTTTGACATTCGGCATCTCTTTCTCCATATAAATAAGAACATCAGATAGTGTCTTGTAATTGTTACGGTCATCTTCCTGAATTGCTATTGATACTCGAGAACCACAATGCCTTTTGGGTTCTGCTTCGAGACTTTGGCCGTTAAGACCATCGTCAAGATGAGGGAAAAATCGTCGCTTCTGGTCCGTGAAAGCCTTCAGAGCTAACCTACAAAAATGTGGGAAGCGTGGAATAGTTATGAAATAGGATAATCAGTCACAAAATAATCAATCCCACTGGGATTAAAATTCCCAAATGAAAATGCTGCATTGGATGACTCTCGAGGAGTAAGTTCCTTTAGGCATCACACCTCAAGTTCCTAAGCACCGAGGTTAAGAGTACTCAATCATAATACTTACTAAGAGTTCCTAAACTTCATTCACTGTTCTGGATAAGAAGACAATCACATTATGGATGTTACTGAAAAAACTACTTCAAGAAGCAACGGTAAAGCTTTCTTATTTCAATTCAACGAATAGGAAACTTATTTAGTAGTGACAGATTATGGTTCTAATCAAATCCCATTGGGAGAAGAATCCTAACTCAATCAGGAATGTTATTCCCCTCAACAGGTTCTTCACTAAAAAAAACTAGCCATCACGTTAATATTGCCACTGACAGTTTGTCTGATTAACAGCCTGCATCAAATTATTATCATGGCAATGAAGAAAAGAAATATTGCATTACACACTATTATGCCATCCATTACGAACATGTAGTTATAATGACAGTACATTCACACCATATTGTTGATGGAATAGAACACTCGTAAAAAGCTGATTTGTCATTACTTGGCAAGTCTTACTAATGAGAAATGATAGTTTCCTTCTTAATCTTGATCCTATTTGTTCCAACTCTGCAATTTTTCAAAGAACTGGGGTTAATGTGATTATTATCACGCTGCTCACTCACAGTTTCAGATTAATTCAGTTGCTATTGTCAAACGATACTGCAGTTCAATCTGCTGCAACTCCACTAGGGAGTTCTAGAAATATCATTTTTCATAAAACTACCATTCTTTGGGCCATCATGGTTGACCTCTTTTCTGTATGAATTGACAATAGTAAACCATATAACAGTTCATTTGATTTCCGCCGTACTTTATTTTCAGTTTTAGAGTAAACCTTGAAGAGAAGTTTCTACATCTTATACTAGGAATCATGTTTTTCTGCATTAGGTCCATGTGATGTTCACTTGTAAATGAAGAATTTAAGAAATCTCTCCAAACTAATTAACAACTAAGGAGTGAAAAAACTAGGGAGATGCAGATTAACCTTGCTGTTTCAACTTGCAAAGAGAATACCAATATATCGGCATTCCAAAAGGCAAAAATCTTGAGTGAGTTTAACCAGACACTATAGCAAAATACTAGCAACATATCTTCAAAAAAAATTTGGAAACATATCGGCAAAGACGAGGGACACTATAGCAACATACTAGGGAAAAACCCAAGAAAGCAATACAAGGAATGCTCATCAAGCCCTTAAAGGCAACATGAAAAGAAAAGGGTAAACAAGGATATTATCTTGAAAACAAAAGAGAACAAAGAACAAGACCGGCATTTCTTTACAACTAAAACTGATTTTGTTATTGTTCTACCAAGGAAACAGAATTCTATCACACTAAAATCAGAATCTGTCGAGCTTCATATAGAACTCCAAATTTTTTGACATGTGTAAAGACTTCAAGCTAACTTCTGAGAACTGAAAATTCAAATTTGAGAGGAACGATCATACAACAAATTCATAACACCAGCAACTAAGCATGTTCATCCAAATGGAATTGGCTACATAGGTCCTTTGATGTTATTGTGTGATATATAGTGCTAAATATCAGCAAAATCCAGATGAGAAAGTTTGCTCTGTAAATTTCATAGCCTTCCACCCTGTCTTAACAAACCTTCAAAGTGAGCTTTCAGTTCGACCATCAAGCTGTTGACAGACATCAGTTGATTGATGCTACTGGTGACTAAAAAATTCTATAATTATATCCTATTATGAACAAAAATTGCTTCAGTCCAGCACAGATTCTGTTCATGCCTCACACCGTAGTCACTTATACGGCTTGGCACCTAGGGAGCCATATAACACCACTTAATGATGCAAGAAACCATGGAAGAGAATAAAATGGGGAATATTGACATCGCAACCTGGTCCTGTCAACAGCAGATGCACCAGCTTGTCCGGCTAACTGCCGCTTCCAAGCATACGCAACAACGGCACCGTCCGGGCAAACCAACGGCATGTGCAGACCCCACGAATTACTCCTTGATCGAAGAGACTCATTTAAAACCCCCGACTCTTCCAACAGCTTCCCTAAACAAAATTGGAAAAGGCAAGGTGGAAAACAGACTTTAAGAAACATTACATACGAATTCTTTTCACACCACCTACGAGAATCTAAGAGAATTACAGATTCCCAATCCACGCTTTGCAGCACAGACGCCCTTGTCGAACTGAAGAGCAGATGCAGTATGTGAAGCAGAAACTATGGACAAGGCTAAATGCTCGACAATTCTCATGTAGCGAGGACGTGCTGAAGAAACCCTAATTCCAGGAAAGAGAGAGGTGAAGATTTGGTACCAACGGCGCGAAGATCCTGGAGGTGTTGACGCATGGACGCGTCCTCTTTGTTGAAGGACTGGAGAGGCTTGGTGCTCTGGTGAGGCTGCGCAGCCACGAAGAGCGCTTCCAGGATCCGGTCGGCGCCGAGCCTCACGTCGGCGATGAGGCGCGCGGCCTGCGACAGCCGATCCATCGCCAGGGCCACCTGCTTCGGCGGCGCCTCGGACCGGGATTCGCTCGCCGGCGGCGGAGTCGGAGGAGCTGGGTTGGGCGGCGACGCCACTTGAGCCGTCGGCTGCTGTTGCATTGCTCTGTGGGAGTACCGGTTTACGCTGTTTCCGTCGGCCGGAAGAATCTCTCTCCGTCGAATCTGAATCCAAACCGGCCGTTTTCGCGACAGCTTTTGGGCAACAAACAAGTAACCTCTGACCTTTCAATTTTAAGGTTTGAGCAAAGGGTCATTTTCTTTTTCTCGTCTGATATCAAGAAGATGTTTCAAAAAAAAAAAAAATTGGGATATTTATTATGCATTTTTTATTTGAAAATATAAATTATTTTTAATGTGTTTATTGTGCATTACGTTATAAGAGTCAATTTTACAAAAATTGTAAATCTAAAACAATTAATTACTTAACGAGTATTTTTTGAGGATGCTCATGAATTAAATTATTTTAACATATATGTCTCTCCACAATGATTGGGATAGTCACACTAATATTGATGATTTCTTGGATTGCTACTTATTATTATGTTCGGACCGTATATTAAGATTGGGTCCCCCTTATAGTATCTTGGAAAAATGAAAAATCATCCCTTTGGAAGGGGAGATGTTCCGTGCCATTACCAAAGGAGCGAAGAACGAGGGACAATCCCATAAGTGGGGAGATTCCATCTTTTCTTTTCGTAGAGTTGACTTTAATTTCGATATTTTCTTGAAGGTGCATAGAATTCGCGAAATTTGAATGACTTTAAAAAAAATATTTTTTTGAAAAATGATTATTTATATCGCCTGCAAAAATAATGGACGAAAAAATATTTAATCACTCATGAAAATATCTAAATATAAATTGGTACCGATAATGTAAATATTATTAATTTTTTTAATTTTTGAATTAATTTGCGAAATAAAATGGGCATGTTATTTTCTAATTAAATTCCCATCATATGTAATCCTCTTTCGAAGAAATTGATGTCGGACCCTCCGACGAACTGGTCACTCATTTCAAAATTATTTACAGCGCGCGCAATGTTCAGTTGGCGGCAAAACCCTGGAGCGAGGTCTTCCTGCATCGGAGGAGCGCCGCAGGATCAGAGCGTGCGATCGTGATGCAGCCCAAGATCAGTTCCTTCTTCCACAACTCCTCTCCTCCGGCTTCGTCCCCACACCCATCAGCTTCGCCTTCGCTCCTCCCAGACGACGGCGACTTGGCGCTTTGGGAGAGGACCCAACATGCGTTCGTCGCGACGTACAAGCGGAGAGCTTCCAAGTCGCTTCGGTACGATTCCCCCCCGCGTTGCTTTTGCTCTTTGCTTGGGTCTTCGTTTCGAATTTGTTCATTCTGAACCGGTCTAATTCGTTTGAGTAAGAAAAAGGAATTATGGGGCTTTTGGAGACGTGAAAGTGGGGAGGAATGCCCAATGAGATGAAGCTCGTGTTCTCTGGAGAATTCATCTATGAACGATTCGGATACTTGTAACTGTGGGTTCAGCTGTTCAGGTCCCGAATAGCATTGACCCGATTAGAAGTACCCGGTCAGGCTCAAGTAGTTGATTTTTCCCGTTGATATTTTCTGTCCTTCTTTCTGGTGTAGATCTGAAATTCCAGAGGAATCGAGCAGCGGAGGGGTGATGAAACTTGACTCTGTGGAACCTTGCTTAAACCCAGAATCAGTAGTAATCAGTGGAACAAAAGTGGTCAACGGAAACAAGAAACGGAGCTATGCTCAGTTTCATCTGGAGTTGGGGCAGTCCGATTTTCTTCTCCGGACATGCCCTGAGTGCGGGATCAAGTACGCTCCTGGGGACGAAGGAGATGAGAAGGCTCACACAGCATTTCACAAGAATTATACTCAAGGACTACAGTTTAAGGTGAATCAAATTCGAACCTTGGCTTGTCCCTTTCGCTTCAACTGATGTGCACTTATTGGTCTTATATGTAATTTTTAAACAGGGTTGGTGCAGTGAAAGGGTCATAAGCACACCTTCCATTGAACGAGGGCGAATCATTATGGTATTGGAGAGTGACCCTCCTGCTCAAAGAAACAAGGTTTGTCTTTGAAATTCTCTTTTTGATATTTACAAGCTATTGACTATTTCTGACACAATGTATGTGTGGGTCCTTTTGCTAAAAGGAAAGCCTGCCAAGCAATTGAGATTCTTCACGAAGAAAATGGGGAAATAACAGTTAAAGCTGCATACGCTTTTGCAATGGGTTAACAATCAATATTCGTGAATCTTCATGCTCTAGAAAGACAGATGATGGTATTTGGAGATGGATCTCGCACCAGATTGTTTGCCCAAATACAAAGTGCATCCATGGAAACTATGCTCTAATGCTTTTGTCTCTTTTCGTTATCTCTTGACAAGAAAGATCACGTCTAATGAGAAATGCCCTTTTTGTGGGTGAACCAGAAACCACTGAGCATTTAGTTCTGCTATCTCCTAGGTGCGAGTGCATCTGGTCTGGTATGTTGAGTTTGAGAATTAAGAGGGAGATGATTGATCAATGGTTTTAACATTTACTTCAGGATATGAAAGGGAAAGCTGAATCAGAAAAGTACTCTAGCATCATTGCCATCTGTTGGTGCATTTGGAGTGGCACAATTGAAGCTCTCTTTAAAATAGTTAACCTCGATCCAGAAAGAGTTATGCAGGCTCTACAAAAGGCTCTAGCTGAGTACATCAGCTTAAAAAAAGTGAAAATGTATCAGAAAGTGTTAAAACTGAACCAGAAAAAACTACATGTGAAGTAATTGGAATAGATTGTGTTGATGGAGATGGTGTTGTTGTTATAATAGCTAGAGACAGCTTTGGTTCCTTAAAAGGAGTGGGTAGAAGATGGTTTATGCTTCTGACACTGAAACTACAGAAGCTCTTTCTATTTGCTAAGGTATGCAATTAGCTAAAAATGCTGGCTGGAGGCGAGTGACTGCGGAAACTGATGCAGATATGATATTTTGCAACCGGATTTGAATAAGTGATGGACCTGTGAGCCTGTTTTGGAGGAATCAGAGGACAGAAAATGTTTTCTGGCCTTAGCTTCCCTGTTTAAATGAGAGGGAAACGACTAATCCAATTGGGTAGCCAGTAGTACCAACTAGCAAATGTGCCCAAGCGATTGGATGAATTCAACCCCGTTTGGTTTACAAGTTTTACTAGACAGAGACATCTAGTCTAAAACTCCTTCATTGTCTGATCTTGTTTATTTGGCACAAAGAAGTTTATTTAGGCCATGAAAAGACTAAATCTTGATTGCTTTTCTGTTTGAAGGTACAAGAGGTTGTGAAGATGATGGAGGTGGAGCTTGGATCTGGATGGATTTACCATAATCAGTGTAAGGTGATTCCAGCATCAGTTTTCTGCACTATCATTGTTGAAAGTTCTTCATGTGATTTAATATACAAATTCACCTAAGCTACTATACCGACATTTCAGATGAAAGGAAATTAAATTTTCTTTTCTTTGGGGAAGAATTTGGATGTGGATGTTGACTTGTTCGTGAATGTTGCACTTGTTCATTTTTCGTACTGAGCTTTTGACATGGCACAAATGCTATCCAAGCAAAGTTGTTCTGTTGTATGCATGCTTTTCCAGGGACAAAAAGAATTTGAGCATTTCATATTCAGTTGTTAGCTGACACTTCTGGCCTTTCTCAACTTCAATTACCTTCCAGTTCGCTTTCCATTTTCTGAAATTCTATTGGACATCTCATAATACTTGAAAAATGGGTTCAGCCTTTGTTTTGTTTATCATTCGAAAAGAAACAGATTTGCACTCTTTTCCCCAATTCACCGATAGAGAAGAAAGAGATCCCCAGAAGATTATTTCATGTTCATTCTATGGTTTGCAGGTATATCTATTTGTAACTTCTCAGAGGATTGCTGGATGTTTAGTTGCAGAACACACAAAAGAGGCATTTCGAATCATCTCCTTTGGAGAGAACCGAAGAACTGAAGGTGCCACCATGAAGGATACTAGAGTAAAGTCAACTGCCCTTCAATTTGGAAATATAGTCTTTCAAAGAGAAACGGCCAAAAAAAGCACTTCCTTTAAAAACAGTAAGAAATTGGAGAACCCACTAAATGGAGTAGTCTGCTGTGAAAATGAAGCTGTATTGGCCATCTGCGGCATAAGAGCCATCTGGGTCACTCCCTCCAATAGAAGAAAGCACATAGCCACTCGATTACTTGATGCTGCTAGGTAACGCCCATCCTTATCTCCACATCTCTGATACTATTTGCTGCTAGACCTCATTGTTTGCGACATATTTTATGAACTTCTATGCGTTGATGGCAATCTTATGTAGGAAGTCACAAAGTTGACTTGGGAAAGTTTGTCATTGCTCTGACATGGCAATTGATCGCAAGATGGTTTCAGCTTTTTTACATTCAACTTTTAATCTGATGAATGTTATTTATGTTCTCATGCAGGAGTAGTTTCTGCGCGGGTACTGTTCTTGAGCATTCTAAGTTGGCATTCTCTCAGCCGACTTCCGCTGGAAAGGCATTGGCTTCCTGTTACATGGGGACTGAACATTTTCTTGTTTACAAGGCCAACAACTCGGAACCCTGAGCTGTCATCTTCATAGTCAATGATAGCATCTATGCATTTAATTGTAACCATCTGAATCCACAATACATTTGTTCTGTGCTTTTACTGATTCCAGCTATTTAAACTCAGATGGTTCTTTTGGGATGTTCCCCATATGAAAGCACGACAATTCTTTTCAATCTCGACAAACTTGAGTTGGCACTCTAGTGCACTGCATGCAATAGATATGGATAAACATAACTGCAGACAGAGCTAAAGTGATTCGACCCGCCATTCACTCAGCATTCAGATTTTCATCCACTAGGTATTTCATTTGTTCTGCCGAATAATAATTGGAAATGCCTCAAAGAAGTTCTTCCATGAATCAAAGCTACTCCCAAATATTTTCCTAGCTCTCTGAATATACACCACAACCAGCTATGTTGCTCAGATTAGATTTCAGCCCCAAAGAATGAACGTTTTTGTCCTGATCTGTTGCAAAAATCACCAAAACATTCCATGATGACATCCATTAGATCTCTCAAAGCATCTGCTGTTAGTATATCATCCGCAAACATTAGATGAGAAATTCGTGGTTCGCTCTTTCGAGAACAAGAAAGGTTCCACCGTTTTGAATTCATTGCATCATTAATAACGTGAGACGACATTTCCATGCATAACACAAAGATGCATGGTGAAGAGGGTCTCCCTGCCGTATTCCTTGGGAACTTTCCACAAAACCTGCAAGGGTGATGATGTGATGCAATTCATAACTAAACGAACCATGGCGTTGGGACACCTGACATGTGAAGAGTCTCATCAATGAAGGACCACTTAACTCGATCATATGCCTTCTCAAGGTCAATTTTGAGGATCATGTACACCCCACCCCCACCCCCCCCGGGTGTTTCCCTTGAAGTTTGCTCATCGATTGAATTGTCCCTTTCGTGATAATGACATTATCCTGAATACATCTACCAGAAATATGAACTGGTTTGACTATGCGAGACTGAGTTGTGGCAGCACTTCCTTTTGTCTGTTCGCGATCACTTTTGTGAGCATGCATATTTTGTAAGAGGCGTTATACAGACTAATTTGTCTGAAGTTGCAAATTGATGCTGGCTGTTTCACTTTTAGGATCAGTATTGAGAGGATTTTTTTTTAATCTCAGTCAAGTTACAATTCTCGGACCATGCCTCAACAATGAAATTAACAACTGTATTACCAACCAGATTCCAATGATATGATCAAAGAGAACTTCTTGGAAACAATCTAGCCAAGGGCGCTTTGCAAGGTCCTACATCAAACAGTGCTCCGCGGACCTCTTCTTTGTCGACTAGCTTAGCCAGTTTCGAAGCTTGCGAGGAACTCGAGTCTTGAAAACAGTTAGGTTGCGATTTCACGGTAGGGGTTGAGTCATCTTCAGTGAGAAGGTCCCTGTAGAAATCCCCCACAATGCCTTTCAATTCATCTTGGTCAACCACCCATTCTCCACTATTATTCTTTGGAGAAACGATTTCTATTTTTCCGACAGCTAACGACCGAGGTAACATGAAAAAACTTCGTATTTTTATCTCCGAACTGCGGCCATTGATGTCTAGATTGTTTTTTTTTTTTTTTTATAGCAGGGGATTTCTTCCTGAACTGAGACATCAAAAAACACTTTTTGTAATTTCTCTTCAAGTTTCTTAATGACTGTTTCGATGCTTTGTTGGCCAGAGGAATAATGCCTCATATATTTGTAACCTTTTTTCTTTTTCGTAAGGCATGTAATCTCTATTTCACATTACGTTGAAGATCTCATGCTTGAAAATTTTTGCGCTGAGTTTGAACTAGTGTATCCTGAACTTACTACTTTCTTTTACTCAAACCTTGCTCATTCTAATCTTGATGAAATTTTGTTTTCAGTCGGAGATGATCTATACACTTTCACTACTGAATATCTCTCCAAAATCATTGGAGTCAATCAATTTCATTTCGTTCCCATTCCTGCTACTCCTGAGACGCATATACAAGATCCCCCATGAAATTATTATCAGTTTCATCCGGCCTAAGGCATCCTCCACAAATGGCATTTCCAAATATGAGGAAAGGCTACTCTAGACCATTGTGAACCGTATTCCTTTTTCACTCCCCCGTAGCTTTAATGCGATATAGCATTGCATTTGAAGAAGTGATTAAGACGTTTCTTTCTCGCGAAATTCGATTCCCTTTGCTCGCAAAGATTCAAACTTTTTTTTCCCATAACCTTAATGGCAACCAAAGCGCCCTTCATTCCTCGCACGACCTATGCCAGTGTTTTATCAATCACAGCGGAGTTCAGTCACGGCGTCTAGGGCTTCCAGAGAAGGTCCAAAGCACATTGTTGTTTTAGAAGGATCAGAAAAGGAGCAAGAAATTGAGGAAACTCCACTGAATCATAGACGCTGAATATAACGTTTGGCAAGTGAAAATCCTACTTCTGGCGTGAACCCAACATCATTGACCTTGCTAGAAGCGCAAGCCGTTGAATCATTCACTAATCCAACTCGTCAGGGTAGTGCTCCTCCTCCTCTTGAGAAGTTTACTTTGGAAAATGTTTACTTTTTTTAAAGCGCGATAGCTTAAATGAGATCTAGGGGAGCATCTGAAGAAGTGATATTGAGGATGAACGTACAAGACCTCCAGTGACTATATGCTTCTAGAAGAACTCAGGCTTGAGTCGTCTTGGAAAGTAAAAGAAAATGTTGGGGAACCTTCTGCGCTCCATGTGGCTGAACAAAGGGTTGTGCAATTTGAAGAAGGCGAGAAAACTCTCATGGTTGCTTCAAGCCCTGACTCTCAGGGTACTAATATGGGAGAATCTGAATACGTTCAAGAGGAAGAGGAGCATTACATAACCAAATATTGAAAAACGCATTCATCTAAAAACTTAAGATTTTAGAACGGTTGGCTGTGGTTTCACAAAATCTCACACAAATCTTTCCGGGCTCCATTTGCCTCCCCAATTTCATGTTTAGTATTAGGTAAAAAGACGAGATTAAGTGCGAGGGGGTTGTGCTCCAACAAAATCTTAAATTAATAAATAGTTGATTTGCTTGAATCTCCTAAGCTACATAAATAATTAAAATAAGTGAATTTTCTATAAATAAAAAGGGAAATGAATTTTAATAGAATATGAGAAAACCGTGTCCTGAACGAACTGCGATTTGTTATTTATATCTTCAAGAACTTACTGAAATTTCATGATAAATCAACTTCAGAAGCCTGAAATGCTACTGTATGAAACTATAAAGCAATAAGTTAGGCGTAATTTACATAAATATCGTTTTTCATTTTTTTTTTATCATGTGATTTTATTAAATATCAAGTGGTAGCAATAAATAGGATAAGCTACATATATTCTATTTGTAGTTCTCAAGTAAGTGGACTCGTCTATCAAGTGGTAGCAATAAATAGGATAAGCTACAGACATTCTATTTGTAGTTCTCAATTAAGTGGAATCATCGTGGTTGACAAGGAATCGCTTTGTTTGGTAAGTGATTTCTCTAGGTGCCAAATTCTCTTGGTCCCATAGGTCGTCGTCTACTCTAATATTTATGACGTGGACGTCGAATGTCCTACGTGACACGATTGATGCATTTGTGGATAAATATCATAATTTTTTTAATATTTACGAGTTTTTTCAATTGTTTTCTTTCTTTTATTTTTTTAGGCCGGGCCCGACAAGGGTTGCTAGCGAACCCTCGCCGATTTTTATATAGAAAAAAGGAAAAAGAACAAAGAAATGAAAAAAATTATAAATTATAAATTAAAAAAATTGTCCTACACATTAGCGTCGACCATCCTACGTGACGCCACCAACTTCCAAAGGAGCGATTTTTGATTAAAATTGACCGGATCTACTCAATCGATAAAGTGTCAAGAGTTTATGACTCAATGGTCAAAATTGAAAAGTTCAACATTGAATTGGCTAAAATGTAATAGGGTTAGTACTTTTTGGACAATTTTCCCTTCTCTTATTTCTATCCAAATTGGGTGACTCATTCGTCCCTAGTGTCCAAGAGAATTTGGCCCCTACACGACTAATGCTCAAAACATGTCAATCGGTGACTGTGGCGTGTCACTCCTCATTTCTAAACTGGAGGGGCGCAACCCCCATCGTAGACTTGACCGTCGGTAAGAGGCTTGCTTGGTTACGGAACACGGTCGGGTACAATCTAAGGATGCCTTTTTCCGACACAAGCGAGCGAGTCGGAGCACGCGTTCGAACTCGAACCTTGCGATCAGGGCCTGGTTCGTTCCCCATATTCGGGCTAGGCCGAGCTTCGCGGCCATGGTCGAAGTTTCTGTAAAACCTTCCCCTCCACGAGCAGACCCGGTCTTTTCGTGTGTTGTCTCACTCTAAACTCTTCTTCTTCTCGTCCTTTTGGGATTGGTACTCATTTGGTGCCAAATGGAGGACACACTTCGCTCCTAGAAAATTCGCCTACGTGGCAGCTTCTGCCTACGTCGCCAAGAGATTGATCAAAACGCGGTCAAACCATATTAATTACAGCTAATTCCGCATTTAACTTTATTGAATACCTCAATGAAGAATTCAATCAATGTAATGACCAACATTGGAAACTTCCTTAAAAATCCAAATTATAGTATTTTAGAAGTTGAAGTTTCAAAGTTTCAAAAGTAAATTAATTGAGAATTTATATATATATATATATATATATCGATATATCGTAATAAAGATCACATCAGCCTATTTTTGGGCTTTATGAGGTCGCCACTAATATATCGATCAAGTGTAATCTTGAGAGATATATAAATCAAGAGAAGTATCTCTAAATAAGAAATTATTCTAAAGAATTCTTAATTATCTCTAACAATATTTGTGGTGGTACTTTAGATCACCAAATACAAAGAATTAAAGACATGTTTAATCGAAAACTAATCAATAACGTTAAAGGAATTTTTTTTTCATGAAATTAGATGAAAAAAAGTATGAGTAAATAGTCGCGATGACGTGGCTTTTTTTTTTTTTGGTCAAAGGGATGACGTGGATTCGAGACGCGATAAGACATCGGATCTTCTGCCCCGGAAAGAAGATGGAGTCAGCGTTCGGTCAAAAGCTTGGTCGCCAAGTCACCGTCCCACCGAAACAAACCGCATCATTCCCAGTAACCTTCACAGCTTCTACGTGCCGTGAGCTGTGGACCCTCCTCCGTATTTACGCTTTTGCCCTCGCCGCCTTCCTCCGCGTCCTCCTCCGCGCGTGTATATATAACAGCTCACGACGCGCTCTCTCGCTCTTCCCCGAATTCCCACCTCCGATTCCCCGGAGCACCCTTCTTCTCTTCCTCGCTGTGGATCGCCGCGGCATCGGGAGGCGCGGACGATGCAGAACGCCGCCGCCGCCGCCGGGGCGTTCTTCCCGGCGTTCTTCTCCGACGGCGGGAGAGAGACCCACATAGGGACGATCCTCGTCTACCCGTCGCTCCGTCTCCACGACCTGAAGCTGACCATCAGCCAGCAGATCGGGGTGCCCCCCGACCAACTCACCGTCTTCCTCGCCAATCGCGGGGACCCTTGCTCCTGGCCCGGGAAGGTCGCCGTCACCGCCAAGTTCGACTTCGCCGCCGCCGCCGCCTACGCCCGCCAGGAGGGCGCCCGCTGCTGCTTCCTGGTCGTCCTCAAGCGGTCGAGGAGGGAGAGGAGGAAGGCCGGGCGCTACGAGCAGGCGAAGAGCCCGCCGGGGAGCGCGATGCTCCTGAGGCGGGATCACTCGGTGGAATATCCACATCAAACCCACATTTCGAATCCGCCGGTTAACGGGTTGAGCCCGGCGATGGTGGATCAGTACAGGGAGCTGCAGGCGGAGAGGGAGAGGTACCTGGTGATGACCGCGGCGCTCGAGCAGCTGAGGCTGCGGAGGACCGCGACCCACGTGACCTGCCACGAGTGCGAGGAAGACGAGAAGTCGGGCTCTCCATCCGCGTTCCACTGCTGCCAGAACGACCCGGTTGTAGTCGGGTTCGGGAATCGGGCGGGCACGATCGCCCGGCCAGTGAGTCGGCCCGGCGAGGCCGTGACGGTTATTGTAGGCTCTAGCGAACAGAAGAATTAAAGATTGAATGCGGTCGAGAGTACGCTAGGAGTGTACGCCCGCACAGCTTTTGACCAATAGGGAAAGTACATAGAAGAAAATATATTTTCTTACAAAGAGATTTAATCCTCAACGTGGGGGAGAGACATCGAATAATATATTACCTACTATTTGCCTTTATGGTAGAATCGTGCACTCTATGTTTTTTTGACATCAATTACGACTTGTCATTATAGAGTTATAAGATAATTTTATGACGATTCATAATAAATTCGTAATAAAAAATAAAAGAATTAATAAACTCGATGATCGAATACAATAATGATATGTATAATTGTATATTCTTTTTTTTTTTTGACAACAGATGATATGTGTCTATTTCGGAAGGACCGAAAACATGTGAGAATCGTGGGCGAATTTGCAATGAATCATACCATTTTCCTAATTACTGGTTTTATACTCATCTTTTTCTTTTTTTTGGTCGAAATTTTCATCATCTTCAAAAGCTTGATTTTGTAATTTGAGTATCATTCATAAGATTCCGATGATTTCTTACCAAATATCGATAAGAACATATCTTTTACAATTGGAGATCTTTTATCAAGAGGTGATTTCTTCAAATTGACTACAATCGCGAAGGAAATCGTGGGATGGGGTCCAGATGGGGTGCATCAAGTGGGCACCACATAAGGTAAACAATCAATCGAGCCCAACCCATGGGTTCATGGATAAGTACAATCCATTCATACACATAACTACTAGAATTTTTTTTGTTCAAGTTATAATATAAAGATACGGCACTTCTAAGCTAATCGTACGGTTCGACTTGATTTCCAATTCTGAAAAAGCGTTCAAAACATATTGCATTAATATCAATTTAATTCTAAACCTTTCAATTGTGCTAATTTAATCTTAAATCTTTTGTATTTACGCCAATTGAGTCCATCGATCAATTTTGCCTTGAAATCGTTAATGTGGAAGCCGTTGTGGTGATGATATATTTTCTTTTATAATTTTTTAAATTTTTTTATTTTTTCCTTTTTTTAATTGAGGGCCGCAAGCCCTCATCTAGACCCCGCAAGGGTCGCGACGCCCTCACAAGATCTAAGCTAGGCGAGGGCGTCGCGGGCTTGCAAGCAAGGGTGGCTAGCCCTCAATAATAATAATAAAAAAGAGTAAAGAAAAGAAAAAGAAAAAAGAAGAAGGAAAAAATTATTAAAAAAATTTTCACGTCTGCGCCCGGTGATGGCATCCGTGTCAGCAATTTTTGGCCAAAATTAGCCGGATGGACTCAAATGACACAAATACAAAAGGTTTAAGACTAAATCGGCACAATTAAAATGTTTATGACTAAATTGATATAGATATAATAGTTTTAGGTCTTTTTTTTTAATAACATTTTACCTTCCCAACTCCCGATTCAATGAATTAGAGTTTGGGTTCCATATAGATATCTCGATCCGATGACTATGCTCTTATCGATTTTGTATTGAAAGCGTAGGTTCTTAAATAAGTTCTTTTGAACCTAACTTTCCAAGCTTTGCTGTTATCGATTTTGTATTGAGAATGTAGGATCTTGAACAGAAGAGTCTTTTTCAGCCAAAGTCTTCTTCTCCTGACCTAAAGTTAGAAACCATAGAGGACCCTTTTTTTAATATGGAAAGTCAAATTCACGTTTCCCAAAAGTAAATTAGATCAATTTTTGTTTTTGAAGTATTTGAATTTATATAGTCATCCAAATGGTATTTTCACATTGAAAATTATTTTCCAACTTTCGAAACCAAAAACATTTTTTTTTAAAAGTGACCGAACAGTCGATTATTGATCCGAATTTAGTAGTAGTTGCTATCTATCTAGATTAAATCCGTCAAATTAGTTAAACGAATTAGTTAAACAGGAACCCCTCAAAATTGTGACTAGCCAGGGCCAAGATGATTTGATTTTTATTGAGAAGTTTTATTTTGTTCATAAAATGAACTACATCTGAATTGTTATTTCACTGTTTGAAACAAACATAAATATCTAATTTTGGGTTTAATAGTGATGGATTTTATGGATTATGGGTGGGCCACCCATAATGGGCTAACCCAGCCCAAGCCCATAGGCTGCACAAGTGACTGCCAAAGATCTTAATTGATGTTCTTCCAATAGAGAAGAAAGAATATAGGAAAGCAGATGTTAATTTGGCTTCTTTCCAAACATGAGAATAAAAGAAGAACTCTCCCAAGGCTGCATTGGAAGCATTTAATGTGTGAAAATCAAAGAATGGTTCGTCACGTGATATACCATTTTCAATAAATAATTCAAGCGATTCTCTAGACACGTTTTTCGTGTTTTATCCGTTTTCATAAGATAGATAGCAAAATTCTTGAGAAAAGCGAAATATTTAACTCGAAAATTGAAAAGAGTGGTATGGAGTTCATCACTTATGCTTTGTTTTATCAAATATTTTCTAATTAAACATTTATATTTATTTCATTTGTTGGATCTTTCAAAGGAATTAAGGAAAAGAAGATGAAAAAATCTCCTTAAAAGTAGGAAAAGTCATGCATGAATTTTGATAAACATATATGTTAGGACAAGTTTATCTCATTCATGTATCTTCTTAAACGTTTGATAACAATAAGGTATTGATTTTTTTTTCTCGAACAAGTTGGTTAAGATGGTAAGAAAGTTTTATCCTCTCTTATTGATTTCGGGGGATGAGTTCACTCTTAGGATCGCCCAAAATTTGACCAATCAAAATGCACGAAAACTGCCTGACTGTTTATAAGAAAAAAAAAAGTCTCATCACTCATCAACTTTAGTTTGGTAATAAAGTTACACACTATATTTGGCTAACATGATGGAGTATGGCTGGGAAGATCTCTCTCTCTCTCCCCAAGGAATATTATTATTATTATTATTATTATTGTTGTTGTTGTTGTTGTTGTTGTTGTTGTTGTTGTTGTGTTGATATCGGGTTTTTTTTCCAATTTAATTCTTTTTTTAAAAATATTTGCGAAATTATTTTTTTAAAAAGAGTATTTACGAGTTTGGGCCTTGCTTGGCAGCCCGTCCGGGCCTGCCCCCAGCTTCTCGGCAGCCCAACCGCCGAGTAGCCCACTTGCTCGGCCACTGGGCTGCCGAGTGGGGTTTTTTTTTTATATTTCTTTTTTTAAAGTGTTTTAATTATGTATATTTATAATATTTAGTTTATTTCGTATTTTTTAAACATGTTTATATTTATTTTATTTATAATTTTTTTCTTGTGAAGCTTATCTTTATAACATAATTAGCAATAATTAATGTAAAAATTTATTAAGATCTATAATTAATAAATAACGTTGTAATTATGTAATTAATTTAAAATATTCATAAAATAAATTGGTAAGATATATGAAAAAAAATGAGATTTTCATGATACATTCATATATTGGATGGCATGAAATCCCATCGGAAGGCGAAACGGTGATGTGTTAAGAACCGGCGAATCGGGTCGACGACATCGGATTAGGCTCAAATTTGATCGGTTGAAGCGAAACGACATCCTAATCAATATTCACTGCCGTTGGCAAACCGATTTGGGGAAAGATTGAAAGAGGAAAGAGGGAAAGGAGGGTTCGTTCAATATTGAGAAGTAGCACCGAAGGGAGAAAATGTAAAATTGACAAGGAAAATGGCGTTTTTTGGGGAAAAAGCCGGGCCAAACCGCCTACGGCAGTTTTCCAATGGATTCGTCTTGAAAAATTACGTGAAATAAAAAAAAAAATCGTCTCAAATGGACGCCCGAGCGATGAGATATACTCTTCCAAAGTTTTATCCTTTTTTACTCGTTTCCACTCTTTTGCTACGGTTTTTAATTTTTCCATGCGATTTTTAACTCTTTTTGCTGCGGTTTCCCATCTATCTATTATTGCCGTTGGCGGTGACGAACGATGGATTTTGCGATTCGGGATCGTCTAGATGGGTTTTCTTATTTTTTTTAGTATTGTCGGGATTTATTAATGGCAATTTTTGCGATTCGGGATCGTCTAGATGAGTTTTCGATTGATTATGTTATAAAGATATTGAATTAAGAAGGGGTTCCTTAATTTCATATATCTTACCAATTTTATTTTATGAGTATTTTTAATTAATTACATAATTACAATATTATTTATTAATTATAGATCTTAATATTTTTATATTAATTATTACTAATTATGTTATAAAGATAAGCTTCACAAGAAAAAAACTATAAATAAAACAAATATAAACATGTTAAAAAATACGAAATAAACAAAATATTATAAGTATAAATAATTAAAACACTTAAACAAAACGAAATTAAAAAAAAAAAAACCCAAGGTTGCTCGACAACCGGGCTCTTGAGCAAGTGGGCTGCTCAGCGGTTGGTCTGCCGAGCAGCTGGGGTTGGGCCCAGCACACTTGCTCGGTAATTGGGCTGCCAAGCAAGGCCCAAACACGTAAATATTTTTTTTTAAATAATTTTGTAAATATTTTTTAAAAAAATTAAATTGGAAAAAAACCCGTTGGTATACGCTAGTTAATGCGTAAAATTGTAACAAAATCATAAAGCGTAGTATTTTTCTAATATAATTCAAAGGTGAGATTAAATTTGAAACATATTTTTTACATAATACATAGCTTATAAGCATATACAAAAAAAGGCCCAATAGTAAAAAAAACCTCCAACTTTAGCATTTGTGACAATTATATCCAAAACTTTTTTTCTCTCATAAAAAACTTTCAGCTTTTACTTTGTCCCAATTCTACTTCAAACTTTTACTTTTGTCCCAATTCTATCGGTCCGGTACAAAAAAAATCCTCAACTTTAGCATATGTCCCATATTATACCTAAAACTTTTTTTTTTCTCATGAAAAATATCAAACTTTTACTTTTGTTTCAATTCTACCACCATTCACCTTCCGTCTATAATCACCATTAGTTAATCTTACGTGACATTTTCACATCATTAATGAATTACACATTAGAAAGCTGATATGAAAAAATCCCGAACATCTCTTTTGTTTTTTGCTTCCTCTACATATTGCCAAGACACGCATATTTACTCAAGACGATGCATTTCGTATTCTCTTTGGCACTCAACAGCCCAAATAATGGCTAGACATGGAGATATTCAAATGAACTATCTAAAATGTTGTCGTCTCTAAAACATATTGTTTCTAAATTTTAAAGATTTAACGGTAAGTTTGGTGAGAAAATTTGAGTCATATAGGATTAATTAACAATGATTATCAACGTAAAGGCGACGGTGGTAGAATTTTGATAAAAGTAAAAATCGGTATTTTTTACGACACAAAAAAAGTTTTGGATATAATTGGGACATATGCTAAAGTTGAGGGTGTTTTTGGGTATTAGACAGGTAGAATTGAGACAAAAGTAAAAGTTCGTAATTGTTTATGAGATAAAAATTTTTTTTGAATATAATTACTACAAATGCTAAAATTTGAATTTTTTTTGGGTATTAGGCCTACAAAAAAAGGGAGAAAAGCCACCAAAAATCCTAAACTATGTCCATTTGATATATTTATCTAGAATCATAGTTTGGTATAAATTTGCAATGAATCGTACAATTTTCCTAATTGGCAATTTTACCCTCATCGTCTTCAAAATCTCAATTCTGTAAGTTAAAAAATAATCGAGTCCAAATCATGATTCAATTCTCAATTCCCTCTAAACTAAATTGGAGCATCGGTACTAGATAAATATCTCGATCCGATGATTATGCTCTTATCGACTCTGTATTGAAGAGTCAAACTTTTCAAACTATGCTCTTATCAATTTAGTGTTGAGAATGTGAGATCCTGAATAAAAGAGTCTTTTTGAGCTAAGTCTCTCCTTTCCCTAATCTAGAGTTAGAAATCATAACAATCACATTTTTTAATATTGAAAGCAAAAATTATGTTTTCCAAAAATAAGTTATATTGATTTTTTTAAAAAATATTTTAATTTATCATAGTCAACCAAACGGTATTGTCATATGAAAAAAATTATTTTCTTACTTTCAAAAACTAAAAAAATTGTTATTGTATATGCGACCAAACGACCGATGATTGATCCGAATTTGTTAGTAGTCACTATCTATCTAGATTAAATCCGCCAACTCAGTTAAACAGGAACAAGTCAAAATCGTGATGAGCCAGGGCGAAGATGATCCGATTTTAATGGAGAAATTTTGTTTTGTTCGTAAAACAAACTGCATCTAAATTGTTATTTTACTGTTTGAAGCAAACATGATATCTAATTTCTTGCTTTAATAGATATCAAAATTCTTGAGAAAACCGAAATATATAACTTGAAAAAGGAAAACAGTGGCATGGAGTTGATCAATTATACTTTGTTTTACCAAATATTTGCTAATTAAACATTTACATTCATTTCGTTATTGGATCTTTCAAAGGAATTTAGGAAAAGAAGATGAAAGAACTCCCCAAAAGTAGGAAAAGTCATGCACGAATTATTTTGAAGATATCTTCTATTACAAGTTTATCGCATTCATTTATCCCTTTAAGATTATGATAATAATAAGGTATTGGTTTTTTTTTTAGTCGAATAAGGTGTTGGTTTAAATGTTAAGAAAGTTTTTTCCTCTCTTATTGATTTCAGTGGACCAACGAGTGCACTCTTAAGATCGCTTAGAATGTGATGAATCAAGGTGCACGAAATAGATACACTAATATATTTAAAGATACATTATTTTTATTAGATATTTTCAAATTTAAAATCAATGACATGCATCCAAAGCGATAAGTTGTTTGGGAAGGACTATAGAAATTAATTTGAAGACAATTTGTCTTTATATTTACCAATGTTGTTGATCAAACACATTTAAAGATGATTTTCTTTATCCATTCTTAGATTCAAATTCTAAATTTCATGAGCGATAAAAGTATAAGAATGTCCTTACCAAAAAAAAAAAAAAAAAGTATAAGAATGATAAATCACCAAAAAATGACAATTGGTTGGATTTAGGCCATGTGGCACACGACCAATGTAGCAGTTGCTCTGACTTTGTCAACCGTTCCGCTGCAAGCGAAGCAATGCAGCGGAACGACCCTATTATACGGGCGCTGAACTCGACCGCCATAACCTCATTTTCTCTGCGCAAATCCTATCTCCGGTACCCTTCCCTACGCCCATCGCCCCAAAGCCAAAACCCTCAAAAGCCTCCTCCTTTACCATGGCATCTCCTCTTCCGTCCTCCGACCTGAAAACAGCAGTGGTCACGGGCTATCCTGCTCATCATACTCTGCCGAGGGGACACCGTCTGGGTAAACAGGCACCCGACTCGCCTCGCCGTCCCCATGCCTACCGCTCCAATCCCCAGCCACCATGCGCATGCATCGATTGGAAGTCTGAGCTACCGAGTCTTTGTCTCTTGGTGACTGCCTTGTTGACCTTTGGTATAGCATTTATGACCCTCCTCATCTTCGCTATCGCCCTCATCGGGCCTGAATACCCCGTGATGAAAGTCGCGGCGCTGAGCGTGTCCAATCTAACGGTTGCCGGGCCCCACGGGCTACTTGGAGAGTCGCCCTGTTGGTGGAGAAACCGGAGTACTACGGGAACTTGTTCTTCAGCGAGTTGGAGACCTCAGTCCATTCGCACTGGGATGCAGCGCAGCCGCTTGCGGTGGCGCCAGCAGAGCCGTTCATGCTGCGGTCTACCGACAGGACTGTCATCAAAGCAAAGATAACAATGGAGAGGCCTGCAGAGGCGGTCATCGAGGACATGAATCGAGAGCGGAGGTCTGTAGGGACAGTGACCGTCAAGTTGGGCGTCAGGATGCAGGGCACGTACCTGCTTAGCTCGTGGTGGAGAAAGGGCTACGGCAGCATCAAAGCATACTGCGACAACCTTACCATTGTCTTTGCGAATTCTACGGGAGAGGGAAGCTTAGTCCTAGGCAATACTTTAATTACCCGTGATAATCTTCCGTCCGACAATCTCCCCTCCTGTTCCTATATTGGTGTCAACCGCAGGGACACTTTTTAGCCATAATGTTCCTCCCATGATTTTGTGATCAATTATTTTATGTGTGTTTTGATCCTGAAATTTTGCAAGAAAATAAAATAACGTAATATGATAAATTTTGTATACAAATTCGAGACTTATCTAGATATTCGTGGCACTACCTTGTACTTATCTTGATTATTTTCAAATTCTAATCTCGTGCATTATCCCCAATTATGTGTTGGGAAGATATCTCATAGAACCATATTAACAATGAAATTCGATATTTCCGCTAATCACTCCACCCCTCTCTCTCTCTCTCTCTCTCTCTCTCTCTCTCTCTCTCTCTAAGTGAATGTGCAATAATTTGTGAACTAAAATTCAAGTCAGTGAACGCATTTTTAAATAAATTTATTATCCTTTATATTATTATCAATGATTTTTAACATGTATAAAATTTGGTGTTGTTCTTCGTTTTTTTTTTTTTTTTTTTTTGGGTCCAAAGGGTTGTTCTTCGTTGAGCATAGAAAAAAAAAGGAGTAAAAACATTTGACAAATTGGATTCATTAGACTTAAATTGAACTGAAATAGATATAATATAAAAAGAAAAAGTTTCAATATTATTAGCTCATTAACAAATTCGTTTTTGTTTTTGTTTTACAATATGTGGGTTTCAGTGGTATATTCTTTAAATGACATCTTAATTCAATCTCAATAACATAGAAGAAAAATTGTCACCTTACAAGAGTTTGGTTCTCAACGGAGGGAGTGATAAAACAAATAGAAAATGTGGAATATTATATATTGTATATTATTTATTTTTCGCCTTTTTTGGGTTTTCTTCATTGGTTTTACGTACAAGGGATTGATCTCTTTATGGGAGATTTCTTAACTATATGTTTCTTGGGTAACTTCAACAGCCGTTTGGATGCGAGTTAAGATCAGAGAACAAACTACAAGAACCCTGCTAGCTGATAATTACATGGGTAAAAGATGCCACCAAAACATGTAAACTTTGACTTTTGTCGCTCTCTCCTGAAAAATCTTTCATGGCTAATGTCTATAGGTAGTCACTGAGACAATTTCCATCCATAATCAACAGTCTAAACAAGAACTTTAAAGGTGAACGACACATGTTCCGAGTAATTTACTAAGTTAACTAGATGAAAAAAGTGTCTTAGCCAAAATGTGAGTGGAAATAGCGCCGCCCATTAGTAATTCTTAATAACTAAGTTAAAACTCTAAGATCATCTCTCCTCGTCAGTTATCTAAATTCTATCTAGCATGTAAGATTAAAAGAAAAAACCCCTCGAGCTATAAACTAATAAATCAAAACTCATGAATTCTCTCTAGTTTGATTTTTCTTAAATCAACTTCAAATTTATTTATTATTATTCCTATTTTAGTTATATTCAAATTTATTTCTATTTTATATTAAAATTTTAATATATATGTAGTAATTTTATTTTTATTTGCATTACATAATTTAGTTACTTTATTATTTCAGGAAATATTTTTCTAATTAATAAAAAAAAATAGAGAATGATGGAAGGAGAAAAGAAATAAAGTAATAAAAGAATTAAAAAAGAGAAGGAAAAATAATAAAAGTAAGAAAAATAAAAATGGAGTAGGCAAGAGTGTTGAGAGATTCTTACCATCTTCATTTGTACAATTTTTAAGTTCATTTACATTGATGTGTCATTCATACCAAACAATATACAAAATAGGATGTGAAAATGCTTGGCTTTATTATTGCGATTCATCGAATAATGGATATGATATAACAAAATTCTGGAATTTCATTTCCTATTATATTTAGTTCTATCCTAACTAAATATTGAGAAAACCAAATCGTACCTAAATTCATTCTTTTGCTTTCCACGCCAATCCACCAACTGCAGCACGTTCGATTAATCTAATCTGTCGAAATTTTCCTTTTCGCAAATTTCCGTCCTCATCTTTCCCCCACTCCTCCTCCGATCCCGATCCTAGGTAGCTTTTTTGACCTTTCTTTTACGCCTTCGTTTCCGCCACTATTTACCGAGGTTGTCCTCCTCCTCGTCTCGGACATCTAGAATTCCAATCGAGGAGGATGAGATTTGTTAGAAACACAATTGTAATAAGTTTATGAGTTTTTTTGACAATTTTTTTCTTATTGTATAATGTATATTTACTTTTGGAAAATTGACATAATTTTTAAGAAACACATGTAACATGTCACGTCCCGCACCCATTTGCATGCCAACATCCCTTCTTGGTCGTTCAATTATGATGTCCAAAGAAGCATTACCGACCCATTTATTTTATCTTTTAAATTAAGTGTATGTGGAAACGATTCACTTCCCCCGACAAACATAGAGTAGGGCTAGTCAGAAGGAAAACAGCAAATAGCAGATTGCAAAAGCTCTTTTTATTTAATTACAGTTAACCCCGAGAGGACTACAACATGTACGGGCCTACCACTAGGCCGCTCCCTACTAAACCACATACTCAAAAAGGGGTGGGGTGTTGGGGTTAACCTAACTCCACTACCAAATAGGACAGTCCAAAAAGATAAGCCTTCGTAACTTATCATCATAGCTGACCATAACCTAGGGGAGGCTTTGGAGACTCTTCCTTATCATCCGGACCGGTATCCGGACCAATAACAACTCCATCCGGAGGGTCAAGGTCTAGAGGGTTCTAAACCTCCTCTCTAGCGCCACCTACAGGGGGTGGGGGTCCATCGAAAACTCTGATGGGACCGTACGAGTCAAGACCATCCTTAAGGAACCATGCTAGGAATTCATGCGATTGCCATAACTCAAACCTCTCGTCAACCCGCACGGTTGTCATATGCTTCTGATACAACCTCTTCGGTCCTATTGGATAATCTACTACTATGGTACCCATGTCCATGGTTAACCCAAAATGCGTAAGCAAATGTGGACAATTCATGCTTGGGGGTCTGAAAAATATTGAAACAATAACAATGAAAATAATTTCAGCAAGTTAATGGCCTAAGCCTCGATTAGGAGGTCAACTCAGCTCGGATGCAATAAAACCTGCACCGCAATATAGTATACACAAGTATGCTAACACACAATCATAGGAAACCTTACTTTGCCTTGGCACACGGCTTGCACGTTATAATCCATTGTACATAATTCAATGCAATTAATTCAATAATGCAACTTTCTCGTGCACAGTGCACTCAAGCATATTCTCATTATTACTGCCACTCATGGCACGCCTGTCCTCACACGAGGGTCTTCCGGTTCTACCGAGCATATAATTATTCGATCAAGGGAATGCCCATCTTTCTACGGGGCTCTTCCGGCTGTACCGGGTATTTATCCTTTCGATCAATTACGGCCAATCGAGGGTATGCCCGTCTTCATAAGGATGTCTTCCGACTCAATCGGGTATTTATCTTCTTGATCAATTGCGGTCGATCGAGGGCACGCCCGCCTTGATACAGGGGTCTTTCAACTCATTCGGGTCTTTCTCAAATTAATGTAACTCTCATGCCAAATGTGTAGGAAATAAATCGTACGTGATTACATGCACACAATTCAACTACCAAACTCAGCATACTTTTATATCCAACATCATTGAGGATCGTCAACCATATTATTTAGTTATATAAGCCAATTTATATGGCTATTCCCGATAATGATATCACAATTTAATATAAAATATTTCACAAGAATACATTTACGAATATAATACTTAATTGCAGAAAATTAATTTAAGTAATTACAGAATATCAATTATCAAAATAATTTCATAGCTTATCATAAAATATTGATACCTTATCGCATAAATATCGACAGCTTTTCATGAAAATATCGATAACTTATCATAAAATTAGCGATAGCTTATCATATAAGTGTCGATAGCTTATCATGAAAATATCAATAGCTTATCACATAAATATCGATAGCTTATCATGGAAATATCGATAGCTTATCACATCTACTTATCACTTATGATGATAACCTATCATATAATCTCTAATTAATGATTAAGCATACTTAGCCTAATCTAATCACATCTTAATCAAGTTTAATATATCAATAAAGGGATTATGGCAAAAACACATCCGATAACAAATTCAAAGATATCGGCGTGACGGCGGCGGCAAGGGCTACATGTGGCTTGGTGCAAAAACCACATGAAGCCACTAGGGATGGTTGGACAGTAGTAAAAAAGAACCGGTAGAACTGTTTTAGCTTGACGAGGCTCGATCCGACGATAGAAACGGTTTGAACGAAGAGCGTATGATAACATGAGGTTACGATGGCGCTTGGTGATGATTCTAACTAGCAAAACCGCCACAAAGGGTAGCTGGTTGAAAGCAAAGGAGAGAGGGGAGGGGTTTTTGAATGAATGAATGAGAGAGAGAGAGAGAGAGAGAGAGAGAGAGAGAGAGAGATTATCACAAATTGGCTTCTTGAACAAGTGTAATTCAAGATAGAAATCCCTCATCAAAGCTTGCCCCAAAAGTCTTCATACATCATGGTATTTTGTCTTTTATTTATAAAGCAAGGAGGACATTTTGGTCATTTCACAATGTAAAGATATTTTGGTAAATTCATAAAGTATAGTATCAAATACTATATGTGTATACGGGCTAGTATTTTATACATTTTCGTATAAATTAAAATTAGGCTCAAAAGAGTAAGGTTTGGGCTTTAGAAAGGCTTATTGGGCTCAATTGGTTAAGTGGACTTAACAAGGCCTACTTGGGTTGGTATTGGGCCCAAATGGTCAAACCACACTTGGGCTTGAGGCCCAATGTGTCTTCGTTTGGCCAGCGTCCTTATGGCCTCCAAATCTCGGCCCGTTGATCCTTTTTTCGAGAGTCTCATAAAATTCGATAATACGTAGCTCAATGAGGCGATGTCCAACGGTTTAGTCCCGAGATCCTCGAAAATTCGATACCCACATTCCGATTGTAATCCATGGTCAAAATCGATTGATTGCGACTATAGTACATTTCTAGTTAACGGGCGGCTTCTAGGAGTTACGCGTATTTGACCCTTGGTTGATTTGACATCAATTCACGTGCAAGCTTTCTCGAGCCATGGATAACCTTGATTGTCATGTAATTGTGAGGGATCAATCACTAGTTCTAATGTACATGATCATAAGGGATTGGTTTAGGGTCGTTCGCAATCCATACAATAGTCAAACGGAATAACCCGCGATCCAATTGTATACTATCGTTGAAACATTCTATAGCCGTTCCTTGATCGGTCTTTAATAGCTCAAAATTATCTCTCGTCAATCCTTGTGGTCGAAGTGTCAATCCATGATTGAGTTCTCGGGTCAAGCGTACTTAACTCCTTAATAGCCTTTCCCTTTCGGTTAGATTCTCATGAGTGATCGGTTTAAGGCGATAATTACTAACGGTACATCGATTAAAATCGTCATTTCATTACATCCTAAATAGGGTCGAATTTGAGGATGTCACATAACAAGTACATTAGGCACTTGTTATCATAATTCTTTCATTTATCCACGGACAAAATCAACATCGATTAATTAGATTCCACTACCTAACTCTTGAATGTCAAATGTACATCCAATCCTTGTTTTGATGTAAGAATGCATACCCCCCTCAATTCTACCTCGACCAAGTGGGGGCAAGAGCATAAGGAAGGACATGCAATGCTATTTTTATTGTTCATGAGCTTATCATCTACGATATGAAACTGTATTAGAGAAACGATTCAAAAAACTAGTATAGAATTACTGTCTAATGAGACACCCTCTTGTATAAAAGTAGGAAATAGTAAAGTTTCAACTATGTGGGTGCGTGCATTTCTATCCTTTTTTTTTTCCCCTTTTTTTTGGGCTATCGTATGAATGAATAAGATGGGGGCAAGATACCCGATAAAGAAAATCCTTGATGATATTTTCGAAGATGACAAAATAATCAAATGCTACTAATGTATTTATTGGTTGAGTAAAACCAGGTGAAAGAAGTACAAGTCGTTATGCAAATGGTGTATTAACAATACGTTTTAAGCTTATGAGTTATCTATCAACAGTGAATAAGGCATTGAGCGTAGAGGTGTCTACAAGTTTGAGGTGCCTAAGTAGAGGGTGAACAAGCCTAGAACGAGAAGTTCGGTAAAGCTTGGAAGGACCTTGGATAGGTGAACAACAAGGTCGAGCCGCAATTGCCAATACGCTTAGGGGCCAGAAGATAGAGCTCAAGATATTGCATCTATATTGTGCATTCTCAAGACTGATTTCGTTTATGAGCACTGTTCGGATACAATGAAGTATTTAGATACAGAACAACGTTTCTGCTTCTGAAGTTTGTTTTTGAAGATTGTTCGGAAGCTACGAGATATATTGACTATAGATTACGAAGACCCATGTCCGACATATGTTCGTTGCTGCTAAAGTATTTATGGAAGTTTGTAATCTTTGTTTGATAGGATTATTCTATAGCATGATTGATAGAATATCCTTGATTGGAAATTATCTTCTATTGGATAAGAAAACTTCTATATTTGAAGAACTCCACTTATGGAAATCGAAGATTGAGTTGTATGTGCGCCCGAATCCGAGGGGTTCAAATTTAACATCAATGGTCACCAAATCTCCCTAGATACAATTTCGTTCAATCAAGATTGGTGGCGTCTAGTTAGCGATTGGAGAGCGATCCTTTGAAAACTTGTCCAACGGCTAATTTGGGGGTGAAGGAGTATTAAAGGAGATCCATGGTGCTACTACGGTAAACGATTAGAATCATAAATTCGAAGGTGCTAGAGTTATTCTGATTCATACTTGTTCTCGTGAGCTTTATACAATAATCATTGAGAGGCTTTGTAAGAGTAATTAAGAAAGGATAGTGTGATCTATCAAAGAGAAAATCATCACTTGTTGTAAACCTCCATTGATTCATCTAGTAGAATCTAACCAATTAGCCGCCAACGTGAGAGAGTGGACATAGGCTTGATCTAAATCGAACCACTATAATCGTCGCGTGTAATATTCTCTATCTCTAAATTTTTACCATTGTGTTTGATAGAGTATTGCATATTGATGTTCATATTCTGAATCTGCATATCTGGAAATTGCATACTCGAGTTCAGAATCAAAACTACACATATTTTGATTCGGATTCTATGTACATTTTGACTTGGTTCTTTTAATTCCGCATTTTCTAGTTAAAATTGTTTAAGATCACCTATTCACCCCCTATAGGTGATATTGCTAGATACAAAGTTGGTATTAGAGCAGGTTGCTCAATATTTTGAAGTATTTTTTCTTATGAGTTAACGATCTATCATGTTTAGCAATGTTTCTTCGGGATCAAGTGATGCACAGTTCAACTACAAGCCTCCTTATTTCAATGGAAAAGATTACAATGTTTGGTGCAATAAGATGAAGTGGTTCTTCAAGGCATTAGACAATCAAATGTGGGATGTTGTGATTAAAGGAGTAAATCCTACCACTACTGTAACTTCTGGAAATGGGAACAATGCTCATACTCCTACCCTATCGAATACTGAAAGAGCAAAAAGATAAGAACTCAATTCCAAAGTTGTTTATGCACTCTTCTACGCGCTATTTACTCCTTTATATAATCGTGTTGCAAAACAAGAATTAGCAAAAACTATATGGGACGAACTTCATGTCACATTTCAAGGAAATGAGTGAAAGAAACAAATCTTAGCATTCTGCTAAGTGATTATGAAGCCTTCAAAATGAAGCCCGATGAGTCAATTGCTGATGTGATTGACTGATTTCAAATTCTAGAAGTGGTCTTGCAAGGCAAGTGCTCCTATTTCTGAACCTATGAAGGTTTGCAAGATTCTTCGAGGACTTACGGATGATTGGAACTACATCAAACCGTCCATTCAAGAATGTCAAACAATCAGATCATTATCCATTGACGAACTTGTTGGGACTCTACAACGAGATAGAACGAGTCAACAACGAAAATGATACAAAAGGTAAGAAGTCGATTGCTTTAAAATCTAACATTGATTTTGATGATTTAGATTCCGAAGATGATGAAGAGGACGATGAAGAGCTTGCTCCATGGTAAAAAAGTTTAGAAAAATAGCCAAGAAGGGAAGAAAATTCAAAGGGAAAAATCCATTCAAACAAGTCGATCAAAAGAAGACTTTCAACGATAGAAAAGAAGGTACGGATGTGATTTGTTTTGAATGTAGGAAAAAGGGGCACACCAAACCAAATTGTCCTTTGCTAAAGAAAAAGAAAGGCAAGTAAGAGAGGTCCAAAAAGGCTCTAAAAGCGGAGATTCGGAGTGATGCCGAATGCGAAGACAGCGATGATGAAGAACTCGCACATATTTGTTTAATGGCTGAATCTGATTCTGAAGAAGGTGAGGTGATTTGCTCAAATCCTATTTTCAATGATGAAGATCCTTTTGAAGAATTATGTATGGAACATGAAAAAGCTTTGAAAAAGATCTCTAAATTAAAAAAATAAGTCTCTAAATTGAGACAACAAACTGTTACGATTAAGAAAAGGGTCGTTGAGTTGGCAAAGGAGAATTCCTTCGTTAAGGAAGAGAAGGATCTTCTGCAAATGGAGAATAATTTTCATAAGGAAGTTGTTCAAAAGATCCGAAAGAAATTTTCTCTCGGCTCAAAGACGTTGGAGCACATCCTCTCCATACAAATGTCGTACTACAACAAATCCGATCTTGGCTACGAAGAGGTAAGTGAAATCAAGAATGTTTTTTCGAAGGTCAAGGAGCGATTAAGTTGTAGGCCTTCAATCCAACATTATAGAAACCACTTCAGTAAGCATTTTGTCAAGTCTATTGGATTTCATTATTATAGTTATTCGAATTGTGGTGATCCTAATCACAATAAGCAACAATTTCCACATGATTGGGAGAAATCAAAATCAATCAATTGGAGATATGATGCTTTTTCTAACAGAAATGGACCCATTTGGGTACCTAAGAAAATATGAGTTGTTTTTCTTGCAAGGAATAAAATAGAAGAAAAAGAGAAATTGGTGTGTTGTTATATTTCAATTTGCTTTGCGAATATACTTCATTTATCTAAATTCTCATTGTACTTGATATGGTACTTTGGTTGATTCATTATTTTTTTATGTGACGTGTTCAATAATTAGTTGTGCTAGAAATATTTTTTTAGAAAACTCGTGTGGTGGTGTCTCATAAGATGAGATTAAGTGTTTGGTTGATATCTTGCATAGAGTTAATGTGATTTATTTGATCGATGCTCGCCGATCTTATCTTGCATAAAAAAAATTTCAAGAGATATTTTTATACATATTATTATGGTTGAGAAAGAATCTTATGCTATCATATTTTAAATTGGACGTTATCTTTGTGTTATGCATGATATTATTTCCCAAAATACTTTATTAAGATGTTTTTACAAAATCGTTGGCCATCTCAATATGAGTTAGACTCAGTCTTTTGTGTTTTGAAAAGTTGTGATGTTTCACATCGTTAGTTGTGCTGCAAGGTGAGATACTTAAGGTATGTTGTTTAATTACATTATTTCTTGTTATGCCATAAGATTATGGAAAGAATCCTTGGAATTTGAAGAAGTTTCCTTATTTTACGCTAATGTAAAGGAAAGGATCCATTTCATTGGATACCAAAAAGGAAATGAGTTTATTACAGGATTTTCTACAAGGAAAGATTGATTGCAAATGAACGCAGATCATGATGCAATCGAAGAAGGATCTTAATGAGGAATATTTTCTAAGAAAGAAAGTTTATTCTCTTCTCTATAAGAAACGGTCGCTTCAAACATTTACATTTCTTTTTACGAACATCATTAGCAATATATTCTCGATATGCATATGAGATTCATGCTTAAGAAAATTCTATTTGTTTTTAATAGATTTCATTGCAATACACTTATATATATATTCTTGCTTTATTTTAAAATTATATTTTAGAATTGGCAAGTTCAATCTGCAATTCAAAGGAAGGTATGCATGTGATATTCTTCATATTTTATTTGCAAAGATTATTATCTCTTCTACAAGAAATTGCAGGTTGTAAAAGAATCTTTCCATATGAAGTTGGAAAGTTTGTTTAGAATCTGAAGAAAGATGTCTGGAAAGTTTGATCTAAATATTGGAAGAAAATTTTGCAATATTTTGGGAGGATCAGAAATTCTCTTTTTCGCTTACAACTTTCACAAATCTTTGAAGGCATATCAAAATATAATGAGCACGCCCCTAGAGTATCATGTGAAAGGTTAAGTGATATCTTCGTTGAAATACTTGAGATGCTTACAATTATTACTCTATTTATTCAAAAGGGGGATGATAGATTTATGCGCGACATCATAAATTTAACGCAAATCAGTGCAAGAAGTTTGTTGAGTTTATGCAGATTTAATTCAAGATGAGCTTGATTGAAGAAAACCTTCTATTTCATGAGCAAATGAATGTTGAGGTTGATTAGAATCCCATAAATCAGCATCGGAACATCATTCTAGAAATTATTCGGACTCGAGGAGAACTTGAGAAGAAAGACAAAATCTCCCTTCTCGGACGCAAGGGGAGTTAGAAAAAGTGCACAAGGATGATAGTATTGAGGATACTCGGATCAGTCATTGCATTCTTGAAGTTGCAATTGAAGTGAAAATCAGCAATATTATGGCACATCCATTGACGCACTCTTAATGGCCGGGGGAGAAGGAAAGAAATGATTGGATTCAGAGGGAGTTTACTGATCAAATTCAAGAGGAGATCATTGATTAGATTCAATGGGAGATATTCAGAAACTGTTCAAAAGAACGATACTCCTTGAAGATGCAACTAAAATGGAAATTGATATCCCTATTTGGCATGTGATTATTGATGTTTTCGAAGTTCATAAATCCATCTCTCACACTTAGGGAGAGCTTTAAATAGAGGGAGAGAATCATCTCTTAGAAGCAACAAATTGAGAGGAAGCATTGATCAAGCATGGGAAAGTCTTGTTGAATTTGAGCTAATTTCAATCCCAATCTTGATTACTAGTCGGACAATGGAAGAACATGTAAATGTACATTAGAACTTGCTAAGTTCTACGTAATTTGGTTAGTGGATTTTCCATTTCCCTTACTTTTTGTCATTACAAATTTGTAATCTATATTATCGTTTTATTATGACAAAAAGGAAGTGAAATTTATTCGTGCTCATTTGATATAAGTTCATGAACATACATGTTGATTGACTTAGAAATCATGAGCTATATTTCATATCTTTTATGTTAAATTCAGAGTGTAGAAGATGCTTTGCAAGCGATGAAATATTCTCTACGTGATACCCTTTCCATTATTATTGCTTTTTGATTACGACAAAAAAGGGGATAGAATATATATATATATATATATATATGCATATGTGCCGATTGATTATATATATGTTTTTATTTGATGGATAATATTGAGCTGCAATTATGTTTCTATATATTATTATGCTCAATTTATCCGTTATCTCCTAATAACTCATGTGTTTATCTCAAAGTGGAGATTGTATTATGTACTTATGTTGCCTTGATCTAAATTATTATTTTTTGGCAAATAAGCGTATTTCGTTTACTTTTCAAGTATACACAATTGAATATCACTGAAACAAGTTTGCACATCTACATATTCGGAGATTGTTTTGTCATCATAAAAAAGGGAAGATTGTTAAAGAAAATCCCTTGTGATGTTTTTGAAGATGACAAAATAATCAAAGGCTACTAATGTATTTATTGATTGAGTAGAACCAGGTGAAAAAAGCACAAGTCGTTATGCAGATGGTATATAAACAGATCGTCCAAAGGTTATGAGTTATCTATCAATGGTGAACAAGGATTGAGCGTAGAGGTGTCTGTGAGTTTGAGGTACCTAAGTAGAAGGTGAACAAGCCTAGAACGAGAAGTTCGGTAAAGCTTGAAAGGACCTTGGATAGGTGAACAATAAGGTAAACCCGCAATTGCCAATACGATTGGAGGGACCGGAAGATGGAGCTTAAGATATTGCATCTACATTAGGCATTCTGAAGACTAATTTTGTTTATGAAGATTGTTCGGGCATAGCGAAATATTCAAATACGGAAGACTATTTCTATTTTTGAAGTCTATTTCTAAAGATTGTTCATAAGCTGTGAAATATATTGACTCCAGATTTTGAAGACCTATGTCTAACATATGTCCGTTGCTGCTAAGGTATTTGTGGAAGTTTGTAATCTTTGTTTGACAGGATTATTCTACAGCATGATTGATAGAATATCCTTGATTGGAAATTACCTTCTATTGGACAAGAAAACTTCAATATTTGAAGAACTCCACTTATGGAAATCGAAAATTGAGTTGTTCAGGCGACTGAATCTGAAGGGTTCGGATTCAATACCAACGGCCACGAAATCTCCCTAGATATAGTCTCGTTCAATCAAGATTGATAGCATACAATCAGCGATTGAAGAGCGATCCTTTGAAGACCTGTCCAATAGCTATTTTGGGGGTGAAGGAGTATAAAAGGAGATCCATGGTGCTACTATGGTGAAGGATTAGAATCATAAATTCCAAGTTGCCAAAGTTATTCAGATTTATAATTGTCCTCGTGAGCTTTATATGACAATCATTAAGAGGCTTTGTAAGAGTGATTGAGAAAGGATAGTGTGATCTATCAAAGAGAGTATCATCACTTATTGTAAACCTCCATTGATTCATCTAGTGGAATCCAACCAATCAACTGTCAACATGGGAAAGTGGACGTAGGCTTGATATAAGTCGAACCATTATAATCGTCATGTGCAATATTCTCTATCTCTAAATTTTTATCATTGTGTTTGATAGAATATTGCATATTGGTGTTCATATTCTGAATCTGCATATCTAGAAATTACATACTCTTGTTAAGAATCAAAACTGCACATATTCAGATTCAGATTCTATGTACATTTTGACTTGGTTCTTTTAGATCCGTATTTTCTAGTCAAAATTGTTTAAGATCACATATTCACCCCCCTTTAGATGATATTGCTAGATACAACAATACCAAATGCTTCTCAAAGTGATACCATTCGCTTGTGGACAACATTAGAAAGCTCGGGATACCAAATTTCTGAATTGTGTGTTTGTTATCTTAAGCCAAGAAACCCCGTATATATGCAACCTTCAACGCAAAGTTTAGATCACAAAAACTTGCCAAAGTCGATCTTCAAATTTGGACTATACTTCTATTCGAGATTTCAAAATGCCCCTTTCCTCCTACTTGTCTGATTTCTCAAACATTGCATGGCATGGTGGCCACAAAACAATCTACTTAAAGAAGTCTTGGTTGCACTCTCCATTCTTGCCCTCATTTGCTACTTAATCGATACATGGGCATGCAGTATATGATGTCCTGGAAATTTGGTGTCCGTAAGAAAAATTATGAATTCCAACGTGGAAAATAAAATTTGGATTTTGAGGATTTAAGAGACGATAATTGGCCGTTCCGGGACATCCGTCGGAGAAAGTTAAGTTTGAATAGTCAAACGTTGACTTGTAGTGTCAAGACCCTTCACACGTACATTCAATCTTGTCCGAACACTAAATGTTGAAATACCATTTTTGCCCTCAATCAATTGAGCCAAATGTCCACCAGTCCCCATTTTGTCAATTTACCAAAATGCCTCCAGATTTTTAGTAGTATAAGACAAGGTTATTTATGTGAGTTGATTTATTGTGGCCTCCATGTGTCAATTCGGCCGCCCAATTTCTTCATTTCCCAAAGCCGATGACATCATTGCTTACATCATTTGTCCTCAAGTTTTTCCGCCACCAACCCATGTACTCTCTCTTCTCTCTCTCTCTTCCCTCATTCTTCACGTGACCGGACTCCACCCCTTCTCCGGACCTCTTCTTCTTTCTTCTTTCTTCATCTTCTTTCTCTTTCTTTCTTTTCTGCAGCAACTTCCTCGCCCGACCACCCCAGCTGCTCCGACCATCGTCGCAACCTATACCACCTAGCCGCCGCGGCCCGTCACCCCGGCTCGTGTCCCGCTGGCCCCCACCGACGCCTTCACCTCCGGTCGTTGCCAAGCTCCGGTAGCCACAAGCCCGACACCGGCTCCTCCGTTCCAGCCACCGAGACCCCCATCCGAGCTCGTCCCGATTGCCACACTAGTTCCCGAAGCGCGCGCCCTACCCCAACCCGGATCCGAACCACCCACGACCTTCCTTCCGCCAATTGCGCCTCGCCCAAGATCCACGAGTCACGGCTCCGCCGCTTTCGGTCTCCCACGGACCGTCACCAACCAGCACCAGCTCTACCCGACCCCTTTCGGTCTCTGTTCAGCCCAATGCCGCCGGAAACCAGCAGCCCGAGACCCCGACGGTCCAAGCGAACTTGCCCGAAGTCCCTTTGTTAATGTGAGCCCTAAAACCTAGAGACCCGACCCTTGCCACTGAATGAACCCAACCCGAAACCCACTTATCCGACTCAAATCCCACCGACCTGACCCGAACAGTACCCGATTTGAACCGACCCGACCCAAAAACCAATGACCTGACACGAGACCCGAGATCTAACCCGAATCGCCAACCCCGACCAAACCCGAACGGTAACCGGAGACCCGATTCAAATAGTGTCGCCGTTTTCGTCACCGCTGCGCCCGACTCAACATCGAATACCGGAGTTGTGAGTCTACCCCTAAACTCTGATTAGGGCATTAAGCGTGTTCGAGAATTAGAATAACTAATGTGGATTGCGATTAGAATAATTAGCGGATGCTAGATATATTTATTTAAATTATAATTGCATTATTTACATGAAATCGAATTAGTTTATTATTAAGGTGACAATTAATCGAAGCATGGATTAATTGATCGAGATGGATTAATTAACTAAATCCGGGTTAATTAATTAAGATAGATTTAATTATTTATATTTGAGATTTATTAATTGCTAATTAAGTCTTAATTAAATCAATCAATTAGGACTGCAATAATTATATTAATTAATCGTAGTCGGGATACTTAGTTACGTTAATTACTTGTTTATTGGATTACTATTTTTGGGTGATTGTCTGATGACCGTTTAGTGTCTTGATTGTTGTGACTGGTCATCCTATTTATATAGATGCAAAGTCCGGTGGACAATATGTGTATTTATGTGATCATGTATGGACTGACATTTTAAGCATGAAAATGGCCTTGAGCCAAGTTTTGAGCATGATTGTTTGTGTGTGTGCATTGGATTAAATACAAAAATATAAAATTGGCTGGTTGTCCGTCGTGCGTGTGCGGTCACATAATGGATACCATCTTCTCGAGTACGTGAGGACGAAACCCACCCCCGAGTATGAGGGTTCGAGCCCGGTAATCGTGCCGAGGGTACTTGAAACCACACGACTTATTAAATACCGGTCGCACTTTATGACGGACCGACACTCCCTACGGGAATGCCTGATTGTTAATTCATGCCGAGAGTACTTGGAACCACATGGTTTGTCGGTTACCGTTGCCGAAGGAATGGAATGGTACCTGGTCCTACCGTAAGAGCATGGTTTTGCTAAAACCGAGAATAGTCATTAATAACTGGAACACGTGTGGCGCATTGTGCATGCAATTTATGATGAGTGTTCTAGTTATGTGCCTTGATTGTATGCATTTGATTGCATGTTATATATGAATTTTTTAATGTGTGGACCAAGGTGGGGTAAGCTTGCATGTGCTTGGTGGTGGACTGTTGATTTTGGATATGATTATGTGATAGGTAAACCGTTTGCAAGGATCGCACGCTATTAGTTTACCATCGTTATTGTATTACATGCTTAGGATGTCTTAAGCGAGTCAATATCCTACTCAGACTTAGGCGTTTACTCACTAAGATTTTATATCTCACCCCGTTGTTGTTAAATATTTTTCAGGTCTTTAGCTAGAAGCTGGAAGTGTTCGCAAATTCTTTTTGAGTAGCACGGAGTAGTATTAACTCATAATCCTGATTTGGTATTTTTTGAGGGTTGTGGGAAGTGGCTCTAAAGTAGGGCTTGTATATATACGTTCTTCCTAGGATTAACAGTAAATAAATAAAAAGGATTGTCTGGTGTGATTTCCTACTTTTCTATCCCTGTTAATTTTATAATTATTTGGGAGTTACACGTTTCGTATGCGCTTAATAATAAGATAAAATAATGGATCGGTGACGTGTCTAGGACATCGTTCTTTTATGACCTGAGGCGTTTTAGGTAGGGTTATTGCAGGCCTAGGGATCGGGGCGTGACACAGTAAGTCCGTGAGACAGAACTCTCAAGCATCGCTACTGCCGCAGGGCCCCCGTGGGCTTCCCCTAGTGAGGAACCTTCCTTTATCGACCCAATGTTTCATACCTACTTGACCCTCCTGGCTCAGAGCTACAGCTCAATCTTGAACCTTCGACTAGGTCGGAAGACCGTCATCGTGGTAAACTCCTCTGTGGCTCATGAAGTCCTCAATGAACACAATGTCATCTTCGCCAACCGCGGCAGCCGTAGCTGGGACCTACCGGGGGACGCGACGTGGCTTTTAGCCCGTACGGGCCACATTGGAGAACCCCAAGAAAAATTTGCACCCTAAAGATGTTAAGCAACATCACTCTGAACTCGGTTTAGCTGCTCTACAAGAAGACGGTCCGGCAAACTGTGCAGTATTTGTACAACAGGGTTGGGTTGACGTCAGGCACCAAGTGTTTGCGACCGCTTTCAATGTGGTCATAAGCATGATATGGGGTAACACTGTAAAAAAAAAATCGAAGAGATGGCGAGGCTTGAGTCGGAGTTTCAGGAGATCATAACGGAGATGATAGCTTTGGCAGCCAAGCCGAACATCTCGGACTTCTATCCCGGCTTGGCCCGGTTCGACTTGCAAGGCATAGTGAGGAGGACGAACATTTTAGCCAACAGGTTTGATAGTTTTTGCAATATGGTGATTGCCAACAGGTTGCAAATGGACGAAGAAGGTTGGAATCAAAACGTTGGTGATGAAGTCAATTCAACTCAGGACTTTTTGCAATATTTGCTCAGACTAAAGACAGATGGGGACTTGGATGGGGGTGCCCCATTCACCATGACTCAACTCAAAGCCCTACTTCTGGTATGTGCATTTATTGTTTAAAAACTAAATCTCCTCACATAAATATATGACAAAGAGATGAACATACGTAAATTAAAGACTTTGAAGTATATTAAACAAATCATTCTGTATATCATCATGCGAATGGAATATTATCAATTTTCACTCATCCACGTCATCCAACTCCGCATATTTCGACAAAAGCTCCAAGATAAATTCCATTGAATGTTAGACATAACTCTATCATGAGTGTTTAACTAATAGAGAGCGCGTTACTCTTCAGCCCCAGTTTCAGTAACTAATCAGAACATCACTTGTATATTAACATAGTAAAAACATGGTCCCCAAAGACGTAAATATTTTCCTTGAACATCACTTGTATATTAATGTAGTCCTATATTGAAAAAGTCGTCCCTAATGTTACATCAGTAACACACCATAGTCACAACAAGAGCTTATCCTATACTCCGATTTTATATACCATGATTTGATTATTCTATAATCCAATTCTATATGGTGATGATTGCCCATGGATAGGACATGGTAGTTGGAGGGACTGAGACGAGCTCCAATTCGGTCGAGTTCGCCATGGCCGAGATGATCAAGAACCCCGAAGTGATGTCCAAAGCCCAACGAGAGCTTGAGCAAGTCGTAGGCAAAGACAACATGATGGAAGAATCACACCTGCACGACCTCCCCTACTTAAAAGCAGTCATGAGGGAGACTCTAAGGTTACATCCCGCCCTTCCGCTATTGATGCCTCATTGCCCTAATGAGACCTGCGTCGTCGGGGGATCCTGATCAACACATGGCCATCCATAGGGACCCTAGCTTCTATCTGGGAAAACCAGTTGAACTTTGACCCGGAGAGGTTTGCCGGTGCGGACAACAAGTGGGACCTCAATGGGAGTGCCCTGAATTACAAACCGTTCGGGTCGAGCCACAGGATTTGCCCTGGGACGGTGATGGGAGACAAGGTGGTGCTGTACTCCCTCGCTACGCTTGTGCACTCCTTCGAATGGAAACTGCTGGGCGGTGGTGAGGAGAACCTGGATGTTTCAGAGGAGTTCGGCATAAATCTGAAGAAGAAAGAACCTCTTGTCGTGATTCCTACGCCGAGGTTGTCCAATCCTGCACTCTTTGAGTACAAGATGAGTATTAGAATGATGAGTACTGAATGGATGAGAAGGATGTTTCCAAAGAAAAGAAAGAATATAATGAAGCTTCCGTGTTGTAGAGCACTAGCGAGAGTTGAGCCGCGGTAAATCTGTCTATACTAGTGTGCCCTAACATTGTAAATGTATGAGTGCAATAATCAGCAATAAGTCTGAAAGGTGCGTCGTAAATAATTGTAAGATTGTAAATGTAGCCAATCATACAGTGTGTTCTTTATCTTCTTTTGCGTCGTTACTCTTCATTTATTTCTCCTTTTACTGGAATTATCATTGCTCTCGTAAGTGAGGTAGACATGGTTACTGCTAAGTTTTGAAGCATTTCAAAATCGGCTAATTATTTAACGTTAAGCACGACACTCTTTACAAATCGGGATTAACATTCAGTATTATCTGCAATCATAATGATTTCTCTTACTAATTTTTAAAGTTAAAACTTTTTTTTAATGTTGTCAAGAGAGTTAATAAGTAACTCTTTTAGATTTAAGAAAGTCAAAATTGATGTAATGTAGAGCAATTAATATATTCCATAGCTTATTGGCTTAAACTTTTAAGTGAAGGTAAGTCACACTGAATATGTTAACGGGCTCGAACTTGAGCTCTCTCTTAGTGATTAGACAAAGGCATCCATGCTTCTACTGCACACTTCCTGACATATGCATTGATCACCGAAGACTTCAAATCTGCACCAGCAAGAATAAGGATTGAAGTGCACTACGCAATGTATGTAACCATATAAACATGAATTAACTGAGAGACCATCTCCCCCTGAAAACTCAAACAAGTAAACAAATCAAAATCAACTTGGTTCCTTCAGATTGTAGAGAGCAGAGGCGTCTAATTTTCTCTCGGGAAAACAAGCGGCCGACCATGAACAGCAACATCATCTACCCTCCAACTCTTTACGTGAATTCTCTCCTAGGAAGCATCATACGGAATTACCGACTAAAGTTGTGCCAGATGTTTTGTCGTGCTCATTGTCCGGTTCAAAAACTGCTCCCTTGGAGATAATTCATATGAAGAGTTTTCACACATATTATTTAAGCATCATGTATCTACTAACCCCATTAATGTACTCATTGCCCCATAAAAGGATAGTCAATTGACACAGGAAAATTGTCTAAAAAGTCCTAAACCTATTACATTTTGGTCAACTCAGCTTTAAAACCTTCAATTTTGCCAATTGGCTCATAAACCTTTTTCACATTTTGTTAATTAAGTTCATAGGTCAATTTTAGCCGAAAATCACTAATGTGAATGCCGTCCGCCCTACGTGGCATGACCAACACCGACGTGGACAATTTTTCTAATTTTTTCTTTAAATTTATGAATTTTACTATTTTTAATTTTTTTTATTTTTTCTTTATTTTCTTCCAACCCCTTGCAAAGTGATAGTTGTGTCTAGGACACAGGCAGGTCCATTTGCCTGGCCATCAAGAGGCCCGATGAGGGTGCGACAAGGTAGTATAGGCTCTAGCGAACTAGGAAGTATTAACGATTTCCAAGGGCCTTCGTGTCGTGTTTGACACTCCGACACTCTTCAATATGTGATCAACAAGTGGTCAACACTCTAGACACACCAACCATATGCTAATCTAGCATATCAACAAGCTATTTCTACAAGCATGGGGTCAATTTTAAGTATTTTCAATAAATTAGGGATTAAAATATAAATTTATCAAAAATATATACATTTATGTCATATACCTAGCTAGTAAAAAAAAAAACTAATTGTGAATCCCTAACAAAAGAATAAGAAGAAGAAATTCACCGCTAATATTTTTATATATTTATCATGTATATAGAAAAATATACATTTAATATACAAAGTGTCAGAATTTTCTATTTTTTTTATTTATAGAAATGACGTGTTAGCATGTCGCGTCGTGTCATGCCATGTTATGTGTCACTTGTCACCTATCGATGTCGTTGTCTGTGTCGGTGCTACTTAGCTTGCGAATAGGTAGAGTTAAGATCGAACGCAGTATAGAGTATGCAAAGAGTGCATGCCCGCACAACTTTTGACCAAGAGAGAAAGTTACTTACGAAAATTTGGTCCTCAACGAAGTGAGTATATGAACAATTGAAATGTCGAATAATATATATTGCATATTAATTGAAATGTCGAATAATATATATTGCATATTAACTATTTTTTGCTTTTGGGTTTTCTTTTCGTTATTTGTTTTACAAGAGTTTGGTCTTTTTATGGTAGATTTGTTAACTGTATGTTGTTTTGGATAACTTTTTCGGTACATCAATTACGACCTGTCATTGTAAAAGTATAAATTTATCTTATGAAGATTTATCATAAATTGGTAATACAACATGAAAAATCCACAATGGTTAAATACATGTTAATGGACTTAATGATTCGACGCTATGATTACTAATTGGTGGAATACTAGGCAATCGTTCTTTTTGGTTAGAGATGATATGCATATTTCGAAAGGACCAAGACATGAGAATCGTGAGTAAATGTGCAACAAACCATCCGATTTTCCTAATTGGTGGTTTTGTACTCATTATCTGCAACATCTTGATTTTGTAATTTGAATATCAAACATAAGATTCCAACTATTTCTTGCCTGACTATCAGTAAGAATATATCTTTTACCATAAGAGATCTTTTTTCAAGTGGGAATTTCTTCAAATTCACCACAATCCCGGAGGAAATCATAGTATGAAGTCGAGATAGTGCGTCAAAATTGAAATGGGTACCCCGATGGTAAGCAATCCATCAAGCCCACGTCAAAGGTCTTTCAACTTGTATTGATTCGTGATGGATGAGCACTATCCACAAATTTATTATCGTGTCAATTCATTTCTAAATCTTTTTTTTTTTTGTCAATTCAGTTATAAACATTTTGTTGTGCCAATTTAAGTAACACCGACATCGACACTCGACACGAAACGACACGACACATCACAACACAACACTCCAACACGTTATTCTAAAAAAATATAGAATTTCGAGGGCTTTTTTTCCATAATATGGTAAAAAAATAATTACCAATTTATGTGTATTTTAAAAAAAATTACCAATATAAGGTATGTGCACCTCTAAGGGAGGCGCACAAATGCTAGAGGCGCACTCATCAAAAAAAAAAAATTTGCGGCACATTTTTTTAATTTTTATTTTTTTTCATTTTATATTTATAATAATCGTTTATTTATAACGTTTGTATTTATACAACTTTATAATTAATAGATATATATAAAATAATAGATAAAATTGCTAAAAAAAATAAAAAGCAAAATGCATAAAATAAATTGGTAAGATACATAAAAATGAAATATCCAGATTAAAAGAAAGTACAACAGTAGATAACAATCCACGAAGTGAAGCCACCCTATGCCGACCCACTGCCCGAGAACCCCTTACACCGCAAGCCCATGAGCCCTGTACCACCGCCATGCCCGCGAGTTGCCGCCGTATCGTCGTCGCCAAGTGTTGTTGCCGCCATGTGTCATCCCCAACCATTGTTAGGTTGTGAGTTAAAGACCATCTCTGATTAGGTCGTTAATTGCACTTAGAATTAGTTTAATTAGTGTTAACCATGGGTTAAATTAGTATAATGACGGTTTGGTTTAGTTAACCGTGGTCGGCAACGATGGCAGCGGTGATTACGACACATGGCGGCGACAACACTTGGCGACGACTCGGATGACGACGACAACGACACGATGGCAACTCGGGGGGTGCGACGGTGGAACGGGGCTCGCGGGCTTGAGGCACAAGGGGTCCTGGGGTGATGGGTCGGCGGAGGGCGGCTTCGGTTTCATGGATTGTTATCAACTATTGTACTTTCTTTTAATTTGGATATTTCATCTTTATGTATCTTACCAATTTATTTTATGCATTTTGCTTTTTTTTTAGCAATTTTATCTATTAATTATAAAATTGTATAAATATAAATGTTATAAATAAAGGTTATTATAAATATAAAATTAAAAAACATGTGCCACAAAAAAAAAAAAAATGAAGAGTGCGCCTCTTATAGAGGCATCCAGGGCATGTGCGCCTCTATAAGAGGCGCACATGCCTTATTTTGGTAAATTTATTTAAAATACACGTAATTTGATAATCATATTTTTTACCATATTATAAAAAAAAGCCCGAATTTCGACATGCTAGGATATGTATATTAAATGTATATTTTTATATATACATGATAAACCATATCAGCTGTGAGTTTCTTCTTCTTCTTCTTCTTCTATTCTATCACGATTATTTTTTTTTTGTTGCTAATTGAGTATATTAATTTTGGGGCGACTGGATATATAACTTAAGTATATATTTTTTTGATAAATTTATATTTTGATCCATAATTTATTGAAAATGCTTGAATTTGACTTGTGCATGTCAAAATGGTGTGTCGGGCTACTGGACTCGTATGTCGCCGACATATCTAGAGTCTTGATCAAGGGTCAATCGCATGTCGAGAAGTGTCGGAGTGTCAAAAAGTGTCGGATACAACACGTATACCCCAAGAGAGTGTAAGTGCCTCATAGGTGCCAGTGCATGAAGTTTTTTGAAGATATATTTTATTGAAACTTTATCTCATTCATATATCTTCATAAAAGTCTGATAATAATAAGGTATTGATTTTTCTTTTGGTCGAACAAGGTGTCAGTTTAGATGGGAAGAAAGTTTTATCCTCTCTTATTGATTTCTACTGCATTGTTCTCAAGTAACTCTGCACCGACTAATCTGGATGATTCTGCCTAGTTTACAGAAATAGAATCTATACTCTACAGTTTCCTCTCGATTCTCCTTCGTGTGTAAATCGTGATTCTCTAGTTTACCGCAATATTAGCAATTTGCATACTAATAACGTGATACGCAAGTTGCCGATCATGCTCAACAGTATTTAAAACTAATCAACAATAAAAGCTTCACTTTCCTTTATGTACATCAAAGTTGACTGAACAATCAAATATTAGAGCAGAGACGTCGACTCTGATGAGAGTGCAAGAGATGAGAGCCGGTACCTTGGGAGAGTTAATAGTTCGTGCAGAGAACAGGTGGTATCGGTTTATTAGGTCTTTGGTTAGTGCCGCAATCTAATGCGCAGAATGCGCAATTCATCGACGCGGCAGCCAAAGACCTAGCAAACCGACCCTGCATGTTCTTTTTGCACTAACTGTTAACAGTCCTGAGAGTTCTTTGATTCTCTCAAAAGTCTGCTCCATGAGGTCTGCTTGCACCACTGCAACTCTAGCTAGTTTCTTGAAGGCTAGGTGAACTTGCAACCAAAGAATTCCACAGCAACTCTCTCTCTGGAGTTTATTCTTTAGCCTATCACTGCCTCGTCTGCATCTAGACGTTCGAAATTCTGGCCCGCACGAGTCATCTCTTCAACTTTTGAACACATGAACACTCAGTTAAAAATTAAAGATGAGATTAAATTTGAAACTGTTTTTTACATAATACACAGCTTATGCATATACAAAAAAAAAGGGGGAAAAAATACCAAAAACCTTAAAGTATGTCCATTGTGACACTTTTACCTAGAATTATTTTTGGTGACATCAAAAGCCCAAAATTATCTTCACGGTGATATATTTACCCCAAATTTTTTCTTATGACACAAAAACCTAAACCTCTGCCCATGTGACACATTTACCTTTCGTCAATGTTCCATCAAATGATTTTCTAATCAAAACAACGTCGTTTTTATTTGACTTAAGCCATGTGGGGGCTATGTCAATATCGTTTGCCTTATTTTGTCTATGTAGGTAAATTTTTAATGGTGTCCATTCATAAAATATTTATGGAGGGTAAATGTATCACATGGATACAAGTTTGAGGATTTTGGTATGACAAAGAAACGTTTAAAGTAAATGTGTCGTAGTGCATAGTTTGGATTTTTGGTGACTTTTTCCTACCAAAAAATTTGAGGAAGAGCTTATATATCTTAGAAGAATATAATTTGGAATATGTAAATCAATGTTCGAAAAAGAATTTAGATTTTTATCACATGAGAGCTATTTGTATGGAATTTATTCATGGCACTACCTTGCAGTTTTCTTGATTATTGTCAAACTCTAATCTCGTGCAAAATCTCTAATTATGTGCCGGGAAGATATTGCATGTAGATATATTCAGAGAACCATATATAACGAAAAATTTACATATTTTCGTTAATATCTATCTTTCTCATCCATTCGGCCACTGTTTCACTCCCAAATTTCTTTTATGAACCACAAATTATTTGATGAATGTTTAGCAGTTGGTTTCAATTTCAAGTTAAACGCTTCACCACCATCAGCAAAATCCATGGGAAATAAGTTGTGGACTGAAATTCAAGTAAGTAAATACTCCACATACAGAGTTCTCTTGAACTTTAAGCAAGCTACTTGGTCCCGCTATAGTGAAATTATTTTAATGTTTTTTCTTCTTTCTGTTATTGTCGTCAACAGTTTTTAACATGTATAATATCTGAGGTTGTTCTTCATTGAGCGTAAAAAATACCAAGTACAAACATTTGTTAAATTGGATACGTTACACTTAAAATTAACTGAAATAGACATATGATATAAAGATGTACGTTATTAGCTTATTCACAAATTTGTTTTTATTTTCATTTTAGAGTATGTGGATTTTAGTGTCATGTTCTTTAAATGACATCTTAATTCAATCTCAATAACTATGCTAAAACTCAATATATATATATATATATCTCCTCATCCGTTATTTAACTTACATTTGACATGGAGGGTGTGTTTGTTTCATAGAGAACTCCATGAAAAAGAAAAATGATTTCCCGAAAATCGTTTTTCATGACAAACATTTGTTTCCTTTGTTAGGTGATGTATGACAGAAAATGTTTTTTGATGTTTGGTTCTCAGTTGAAAAATGATTTCAATCTCATAACTTTATCTTAGGTAAAAGAAATTTAAATTGTTAAATTATTTTTAATTTTTAATTGTTTCTTTTTCTTTTATTTTTTTCTTCTACCTTGTTAGTTGCTGGGCAAGGCTCAACCTCGCTCGAGATTGGCGAGGCCGAGCATAACCGGGCGACCTTGAGGCCGAGCCTCACCGAGGCTAGGCAACAAACCGAGGGAAAGAAAAAAAAATTAAAAAAAGAAATAATTATTAAAAAATCAAGAATAGAAATTTCGAAAAGGGTTTTCACCTATTCAGATTGGGGAATTCACTTTCATGATTTTATGCATGAATATTTTCATTGACTGAAAAATATTTTCGGTTGACTTGTCATTTTCGGCGAATCAAATGAGTGGAAATTCGAAAAAACGAATTCCAGAAAAACACTTTCTCTCAAGCAAACGCACTTGTAAGATTAAAAGAAAACCCTCGCAAACTATAAAATCATGAACTTTTCCCTTATTTGACTTATTTTATTTTAAAAAATCGCAACATAAAATTAAGCGGCTTTTGGAAAAACTTAGTTTCACTTTGGTTGTTTGCTAAATAAATTTTCTTTGAAGTATATAAGCTAATTTAAATTAGGGAATAAAGCTAACTGAAATGTAAGCATGCGTCTTTCAAATTAGAGTTTTGTTCTTTATTGTAGTGTATAATATTTAGTGAATGCCAAGTGAATCTTATTCAAGAACTAAATTAAGTTATCCACCAAATTATGATGATCTAATTTGAAACTTATTTGAAGAATAATGCACTTATCACATTATTAACAGAAGCCATATTATCATTTATTAACGTATATTTCTAGTTCTGAGATGCGTTATTTTTATTTGCCATTTCCAATTTTAAAATCAATGAGATAAATCTAAAGAGATAAGTGTTTCGGAAGGATTATAGCAGTTTATTTGAAGATATTTTATCTTTATCTTTATCAATGTTATTGATCGAATACATTAAGAGATGTTTTTTTGTGGTCCGTGTTTAGATTCCAAATTATATTTAATAAGCGATAAAAGTGTAAGGATGGCAAAATACTAAATTAATGATAATTGGTTGAATGTAAAGCTGTGTGGCACATGACGAGCGTAAGAGCAGAACTGACTTTGTCAATGCAGCGGAACGGGTCCTCAACCGAATTAGGTTTTGGCATCCCCATTATTATGGGCGCTGAACACGACCATCAGATCACTGCCACAATCTCACTTTATCTACGCACATCCTCTCTCCAGTACCCTTCCCCTCGCCCATCGCGCATCGCCAAAACCCTAGAAAGCTCCCCCCATGGCATCTCCTCCTCTATCCTCCGACCCGGAAACAGCTATGGTCATGGGCTACCCCGCTCCTCATCCCCCGCCTAGTGGACATCGGCCGGGTAAACACGCACCCGACTTGCCTCAGCATCCCCATGCCGGCAGTTCCAATCCCCAGCCACCATGCAGATGCATGATCTCCGATGGGAAGTCCGTTCTATGGTGTGTTGGTGCTGCTTTGGCCGTTGTTATGGGACTATATGTTTCCATCTTCCTCTTTTCCGTCCTCAATGGGCCCGGAAACCCCGTAATAAAAGTTGCCGCGCTGACTGTGAGCAATCTTACAGTCTCTGCATCCGCACGGCCTAGTTGGAAAGCCTCCCTCTCGGTGAAGAAATCGCTGGGCTTCGGAGCTTATTCTTAGGCCAAGTTGAGTGCTTTCTTTATTACCAGTGGGACGAAAAAAACCCCTTGGGGTTAGAATCCGTGGAGCCCTTCATGCTGCGATCTAACGACATTGCTGTGATCAAGCAGACGATAAGTATGGAGACACTCACGGAGGCCGTCATCGAGGACATGAATCGAGAGCGGAGGGCCGTAGGGACAGTGGCCGTGGGGATGGGCCTGAGGATGCAGGCAAAATACGTCCTCGGCTCATGGTGGACGAGGGACTACGGCCGCATCGAAGCATATTGCGACGACTTAAGGATTGCGTTTCCGGATCCCAAGGGGGAGGGAAACTTAGTTACCCGCGATGCCGGTAGATCGTGTTCCTATAATCGTGTTGACTACGGGGAGACTTTTTAGCCATAATGTTCCCTTTCTTTTCCATTTAGTGATCAATGACTTTTTTCCTTCAACTTTATGTTAAATGGAATTTGATCCTCTATGGAATTGTTACGATGGCGGGAATATACATTGCGTGTAGCATATTGTGCTCTTATTAAACAGAACATTTGTCCGACGCGTGTCAATGGATTAAAGTTTGGAATGTTATCTAAATCGTTACTATTTTAGCCGAGATAAAACTTAATTAATTTATTTTAAGAAAAATACTTTGAATTATTTTACGTCATTCCCATATGTTAAATGACAGAGTTAGAGAAGTAGACAATGGAATGTTTAATTACAATTAGGCACAATGACAATATAAATATACATACAAGGAACAGTGTAAACATAAATACATACACTAAAAGTAAAACCCTAATCTAATATATACAATATGTATAAAACCCCTCTCAAACTCAAGGTGGGTCAACCAACGAGAGCTTACTGCAAAAGCCACAAAGGGAAGAGAAATGATGTGTGATTGGAGCTCATGACGCGTGATGTGACAATCAATGTTGATATGCTTGGTACACTTATGAAAGACCGGATTTGTAGCAATGTGAATAGCACTCTTGTTGTTGCAATGAAGAGGAATGGGAGCATATGAGACAACACCCGGATCAGCAAGAAGATGATAAAGCCAAATAATCTCAACCGTAGTGTCAGCCATAGCATGATATTCGGACTCGGTAGAAGAGCGAGACTCGATAGGCTGTTTCTTGGCACGCCAAGAAATCGGAGAATCACCTAGAAAGACATAAAATCTTGTAATGGACTTGCGGTCAAGAACATCCGCTATCTAGTCAGCATTAGAGTAAGCATGAAGAGTAAGTGAGTAAGTCGATGGAAGAAAAACAGAGCATGTCAGAGTATCACGAAGATATCGTAAAATCTGAAGCACAACAGCATAATGAACTGTACGAAGAGCTGCTACAAACTCACTAACAAGATGATCATCATAGGCGATATTAGGACGAGTGGTTGTAAGATAGACAAGATCGCCAACCAGAGCTTGGTAGCGAGTGACATCGGATAGAGGCTCACCATCATCCGAATGAAGATGTAAATGAAGTTCAATGAGAGTAGCTGCAGTACGAGTATCGGATAACTCAGCACAAGCTAGAATGCTAGCCATGTACTTCTGTTAAGAGAAAAGAATACCACGTCAATTGCGAGCAACTTCAATACCGAGAAAATAGCGCAAAAAATCTAGATCCTTCATAGCAAAATGACGGTGAAGATGTTACTTAGTAAAAGCAATATGAGTAAAGTCATCCCCAGTAATAATCATATCCTCAACATAAAGAGGCGGAATAGTACAACTAGTAAGAGATGTGTGAGTGAACACAGCATGATATTCTTACTTCGAACAAAACCAACCGACTAAACAACACCTACAAAGCGTTCAAACCAAACTTGAGAGCTTGTTTAAGACTATAAAGGGCCCGACGAAGACGGCAAACCCGACCAGGAAAATGAGCACGACTAGGAGGTGACTACATATACAGTTCCTCATGAATGGCCCTATGAAGAAAAGCATTCTTCATATCAAGTTGAAAGAGAGGCCAATCACGAACCGAGGCTATAGCAAGAAGAATGCGGACAGAAGTCATTTTGGCAACGGGAGCAAATGTCTCGTCATAATCAATCACATACTCCCGATCAAAACCATGTGCTATGAGATGCGTTTTATAGCACCCAATACTATCATCAGAGGGAGTCTTGATTTTGTAGATCCAACGACAAAATATCAAGGATTTCCCTCATGGAGGAGGCACAAGATTGCACGTACTTGTGAGCTCAAGAGTAGACAACTCCTCAAACATAACATTACACCACTCGGCATGTTTTACTACCAAATGATAATGTGATAGTTCTTGCAAAGTGTGGACAGTAGCCATAAAAGGACCAAATCATATCCACCACATACTTAGCCGGATGATGGCGATCTCGCGGAAGATTCCGTCGAGGGGACGATGGGCGAGAATCATCAAGAGGCGTCAGAGTGGTAGGTGAAGTAGAGGAAGGAAGAGGCAGAATAGGATAAGGTGGTAACACTAGGTTAGAGGAGAAGATATAATAGTAGGAACAAGAGATGAGCTTGGAGATGAATGAAGAGAAAAATCTATAAAAACAGATGAAGAGGACTGTGAAGAAGTAGAAGTGGTGGACAAGAAAGGTAGGTACTCAAAGAACTAAACGCTACGAAAGATACGAATACGTTGTGAAGAAGGACATAACACATGTAGCCTTTATCTTCCGTGCTATAGCCCAAGAAAGCACACCAAACCGACTTGGCAGAGAGTTTGATACGCTCATGGGGGTAGAAGAAGTATATAACACGTATAGCCAAAAATACAAAGTTGGTGATAAGTGGGTGGTTTCGAGAAAAGACGTTGGTGAGGGGTGGCTTTGGAGAGGATACGAGAAGGGAGTTAATTAACGACATAGATAGCAATAGAAAGTGATTCGGCCCAAAATTTAGTGGGAACAGAATTGGACAACGGGGCAGCATGAGTAATATCCAAAATATGGTAATGTTGTCGCTCAGCAAGATTATTTTGAGCAGGAACACTAGGACAAGACAAATGAAGTAATGCTCTGTGAGAAGTTAAGAAAGAACGAAAAGCTATAGAAAGATACTCTTCACCCGAATCAGAATGAAAAAACTTTATTGGTTTTAGATAATTGAAAAGAGATCATGGCTATAAAATTTTTATAGATAGAGAGAAATTCATCACAAGAATGCATGAAATAAACCCAGGTATAACAAAAATAATCATCAATAAATGCTTCATAATACTTGAAACCACTTTTAGAAAGTTAGAGAGCGGGACCCCAAATATCTGAATGTACTAAATCAAAATAGGTACTGGAAATAGAAGAGCTAACTGGAAAATGAGGTGCAGCCAAAGGACACCTAGTACGAGCACGCATAACAGTGGATGAAACAGGACCAAGTACACCCCGCTAATGCGAAAAAGAAATAAGGTGCCCTTCACACAGTGAAAAATTTAAAGAACAACAGCAAAATGTGTGGTCCGCGACATGGTCATGAACTGGGCGATACTATGAATAACGTAAGCGATGTTAAGATGAGTGACAATGAGATATACAAGACTGCCACCTTGCTTTCAATAAAGAGTAGGACTAGGAAGAAGAGTCACATCTTTGTCCTTAATTTGGCATAGTTTCAATGGGAGTTGTAGTAATCTTGTTAGCAGTAAGTTCCGCTTGAGAAAGAAGATCAAAAGCATATTTAGCATGAGAAAAATAATACCCAAGCCTAAAAAATAAATGAGTTTCCCAAGATCTTTCATTTCAAATTGCTGACTAAGATACTATTCAAGTTTTGTAATGCCGGTATGGTCATCGCCAATGATAACTATGTCATCTACATATAAAAGGAGTAGAACATGCCCATAAGATATTCGTTGAATAAAGAGAGCATTATGATCAAGGCTGGATTTAAATCCAAGGCGTTCCATGGTAGAACCGAACTTAGAGTACCATGCACAAAGAGCCTACTTCAACCCATATAATGCTCGACGTAATCGACATACTTTGTCAAAAGTAGTATATCCAAGAGGAGGTTCCACATATACTTCCTCGGAAAGATTACCATTGAGAAAAGCATTTTTAATGTCCATCCGCAATATAGACCATCTCTTGATAGAGGCGACAACAAGAAGACTTCGAACGGATATAAGATGTGCAACTGGAGCAAATGTCTCATCATAGTCAGTCCTATACTTTGAGTAAATTCTTTTACTAATAATCAAGCTTTGTAGCATTCCACCATTCCACCTGCCTTAATTTTGATCTTAAACACTCATTTAGAGCCTATAGCAAACTTTCCATGTAGCAAATCGATCAAATCCCAATTATGAGATTTATCTAATGCTTGCAACTCATCTACCATTGCTTGCTGCCAAATAGGATTAGTAAGAGCTTCTTTATACGTACGAAGCTCATGAAATAACGCAATAGTCAAATAACAATGAAAATCACAAAGTCGATAGAAGGTTGACTTACGTGGGTGGAACAACAAATAAGAGAAAAAGGCATCACTAAGTATGAAGAATCCACGGGAGGTAGCGACGTGTCGGGAGCTACAGAAGTGGGATTGCTAGATGTACCTGCATCAAGATTAGATGAAAACAATTCTGAAGAGGAAGATGCAAGTGTGTCATATTCGGGAAATAGTTCCACAGATAGATTGGTGAAGAAGTGAACGCTTGGAGGTAACTCAAAATAATAAAGAGATAAGAAAATTTTGTGTTCCCAAAAAGTAACATGATGAGAAACACATAGACGATTAAAGACTAGATCCTAACATCTATAATTAGGAATGTTGCCATATAAGGATTTGTAGGCAGATATGTTACCTATAGTAGGTGATGAAATATGATTGATTGCATATACAGTTTAGTATAACAAGCTTCTCCCCAAAACTATTCTAGATAATAAGCTAATGTTAGCAGAGTACTTACAGTTTATTAAGATATGCCTATGTTTACGCTCTACTAGACCATTTTGTTTTGAAGTTCCTGGACAAGAAAGATGAATGATAGAACTGTTTTGGGAAATAATTCGAAGAAACTCTGTATCTCTATACTCCATGGCATTTTCAGTATGAAAAACCTTGATTTCTTTAGAAAACTGTGTTTTGATCATGGAAACAAAATTACAATAGATATAAGTAAGTTCAAAACAATTTTTCATAAGATAACGAGATCCTCCCATAGTTGAAGTAGGAGATGACCTCGAAATATTAGAGTGAATAAGATCAAATGGAGTATAAGAGACATAGTCACTAATATCAAACAGTAAAGCATGATGTTTTCCCAACTTACAAGATAAGCAATCAAAATTTTATTGTCAACGGAACCTAGATGACCACTAGAAATCAAAGAATCCTATCAGAGAAGAAAGCATGACCCAAATGAGAATGCTTAATTTTAGATTAAACTATGGCAAAACAAGTAATAGAAGAGTTTTTGTTGGAACTCTTAATGATAGCAGCAATGGATTAACGTGCGGGTTGAGGTGGACCTCTATATTGGGATCAATTGTTTACCCATACAGGTTGCTTAGGTTGTCGTGTATAATAGTTGGATGCAAGATGACCAGATCGAGACAATTCATACAATAATGCCTGCGCAAGGAGGATGGACCTAGAGTGGCAAGCACCGTATCTATATGTGAGGGAAAAGAGCATTGCACCTTCAAGGTAGTAAGTCTAGTCTCCTCAAACAGCAACTCTGAGACAATTGCCTCAAGACGAGATAATGGATTTCGATATAGAAGTGAAGCTCGGACAAGCTTAAATCTATCATTAAGTACCATAAAAAATTCCATAACACACATGCGATCGCGATATATAGTAAACTTGCGAGCATTAGAGTTTGCGTCCCATTGTGGTTCAAATAATCATGCATGGAGGATAACAAATCATTGATTAACCGACCTGTCTCCTCATACGGGTGCTGCAAATTCCCTAACAACCGATATTGATGGGCAATATATGAAGTAGACTATCAACCGGCAAGCATATCACATGCTTCCTTTGTTATATTAAGACAACCAAACTGAAGTCCAATAGAGAGAATCGAAGTGTTTCAAAACTATGTAAGAATATGATGATTCTTGTTATCCGAATCCTCCAAGCGTTCATTAAATTTCCCCTCGGTTTCACCGGTTCTCCTAGTTCACGAATATTACAAGTGACATAACGTCAGAACCAATGTCCTCTTGGCAAATTGGATATTCCTTGGGAAAATAAAATATAATTAGATACATTCAAAATGGTTTAGAAGGGAATTGAGACTTCCAATTTATCTATGATATGCAACTAGTATAAATCCAGTAAATCTATATTGAATGTGAAGAAGACCGATACTTACACAGCTAATATGGAGAAAATAAGGCCAAATTATGTTCAGAATGTCGAATGCCTTCGGAACCAGTTTGAAAACACCAAGGATCGATCTAAAATAGGTCGAACCGGTCAGAAAAGTAAGCAAACAGGTGCGGTAAACGTTTAATCGACACTGATCAATGAAAGACAAAGTTTGGTTAACGATGAGTTAGCAAGGTCAACGGATAATGACGTAGCGGATAGCTGGCGCTGAAGTCACTTGTTGACATGTTAATGATGTCACTTGCTCGGCAACAGATCATGTGCAAGGCACGCGAGCTCATCGATCTCGGTCGCTGAAGCTATATGCGGCGTGTGAGTGCGCATGAAGCTTTGGGATGGCAGCAGCATTTAGTAAGTTAGACTTGTATGGTGATGAGGAGGAACTTGATGGTGGTATTTTGTGTCAAAACGGAAAAGCACTTACACACGTCGGGTTCCGGTGAGTCCAAGATAGAGGCGCGTGGAGGCACGTTTGACTATTTCTGGTGTCTATTCATGACGATTATGGTCGGTTGGTGCGGCTGGTGTGGTCTAGCCGATTCCAATAGGTTAGTGGAGTCCTGGATTAAACTCTATAGCCTGGGCCTTTAGGCCCGCAGACAAGGCTCCACAATCGGACTGGGCTTAATCACAAGCCCATCTTCTAGTCGGCTTGTTAGAGGAATTGGGTCGAGCGAGATTGGCCTATTTTGTTCTTTTTTTATATAATTTTCGAGAAAGAAAATTCAAAAAATGTTTAAGAAATCAGAAAAATTTCTAAAATTTCTAGAAAATAAGAAAGAAATAAGGAAAATGGGAAAACACCTTTTATTTCTTTTTTTCTTATTTTCTGGAAATTTTAGAAATTTTTCTAATTAGGCACCTGTTTGGCGATGGCGATTGACTAGTATCCACTTCGGTCTTGATTTCTATATACGCAATCTTGCCTCGGGTTTCATATTTCGAGATTGTAACTAACATTGATTATATTGCATGTTTCCATTCCAGTCAGTAGTTAGCTACTTTAAATACTTGAGTGTTTATTTACCGCACTATAAATTGCTTATTAATCACTTTTCTAGTATTAAGACAGGATTGGGCTAGAATTTGCACGAAAATACATGATCAACTAGTGCTGGTTTGATAATTGCAGTTTTGAATGATGATCAAAATGCATGATCATCTCGTAAAAAATGACCTGGTTAGGTACCCAAAGGCATTGATTAGACAATTAGCGTAAACAAGTCCCATATCTAGATTCTTTGGTTGCGTAGGAATCAAGATAATACTCCTACGATTGGTTTCTAGCCAATCTTAATAGGCTAGTGGCAACTCCTAATTAATTGTTAAGGTTGCTAATCAAAAAAATGAAATTTGTCACATAAGGTATGGAGTTGGAAGAGTCTGAGCTATGGATTGATGGTGATACCTCTAGACCTACGGACCCCCTCGTGGTGAGGGAAAAGAAGGTCGCGATATGTGGCAAGCGTCATGGCGATCACCGTGGAGAAACGCGGCCTAATCGACTATCATTTGTTAGGAACAGATGCTCAAAGATGATTGGCTCCGATACCAAGAAAAGAGTAAAACGAAAAAGGTAGTTGTGGAATTTCTTTGTGTATTTCAATGTCTATACAGAAGCCATTTTATAGGCTTTATAGAACAACTATCTATAGTAACGTAACATTACATTATCAATTACAATCGATCACTAAGAGATACACAGAATCGTAATATATATCTAACAAAATCCTAACATTCTAACACATAGAGTGCGGTTAGCATAAATAGAAAATCCATTAACGGACATTCGATCAAATTGCAAGATTTTACTTATTTTATCCCCTTTTCCATTCCTTTTTTTTTTTTTTTTTGTTGCTCTTATGAGTTTGATCTGAGCTTGTTTTGTCAACTTTTAGCTCTTGATCATCCTTAAGTCTAGTTCATGCTTTTTTTTTTTCTGTAGTGTAATTGTCTAATCTATTATAAAAAGGACTACGTGTTTTTCATATTTACCAATTCTAAGCTTGGTCTTCCTTAATTCCTTTAGGGGTCTGGCATCCATTTGTCAAATTATAAGGAAAACAAAAGCATACTGTTTCTCTATGATGATTCACCCTAAGCACGACGTTACTATATAACCTTATCTGGCGGTAGCCATTCGAAGATGACGTGGAGTCTATCTTCCCCACCATCACCTCCTAAGTTGAGAGAAAATATTTTTCTTCTTTTCATCTCAATGAATACCTCCGAATTTTACGCTTTAGAGTTCAGACGAAGCAGTTTCAGAACTTTACTTAGGTCCACATGTATCTAAACTATTAGTGAGTTAGTTTTTTCTTTAATACGAACATTAATGGACTGGCAAATTGTGCATCTTGGGGCAAAAAAATCACCGCACAGTCCAAAAACCGCAGTTGATGCTACTCTTGGAGTTGACGATGCAAAAGCGCCGCCCGCAACCAGACAATCCTTCCCATTCCATGGTGTGGATACAGGAAAGAAACCTATTTGGCGTTTAGCAACTACATCGACATTTGCCGATTTAAAGCTGTACATCTCATAATCACTCTTTCAATGGCGTCTCCGTTGTCGTTTCCCGACCACCCCAAGCGAGACTCCCCATATGAACCTGCGCCAGCCGCGACCTTGGACCACCCGCCGCCACCTTCACCCTGCCGGCGCCTCCACCTAGAAGGCCAACGGGTTATGGGCTACCCTCCGGTGATTGGATACCCGCACCCTTACCACGAGCCGCCGCAGCCCTCCCCCGATCCTACCCAGAGACTCACCGGCTCGGGCTTCGCTCGCTGCATACTGGCGGCGTTTGTCATGATCGTTGTCCTCCTGTGCACTATCAACATCATCGTTGACGCGGTCCTGCGGCCAACGCTCCCCCTCTTCATGATTGCTTCGCTCTCAGTCTCCGACTTCAATGCGTCAGGCTCAGTGTTGACGGCGATCTGGGAGACAAGCGTCGCTGTGGACAACCCCAACAGCAAGCTGAAGGTCCAGTTCGATAAGGTACAGTGCTCCGTGTACTTCAGAGAGCCGAAGGACTATCTGGCACGGACGACGGTTGAGCCGCTCTTGGTGGGAACGAAGGGCAGGGGGGTGATTGATTTGACGATGGCGACTGCAGGTACGGAGGGGTGGCCGGAGAGGACGGTGGTGGAAGACATCAGTTGGGAGCAGCGCTCTGGGACAGTGAGCTTCGCGCTAGATTTGGAAATGATGTGCACGTTCCGGCACGGGTTGTGGTGGACGAGGTACGTCCGGTTTAGGGTTTAGGTCACACTATACAGCAAGTTAAAAAAATTGTTTAGGTTTTATTTTACTCTCTTTTCTTTCTTGAATCATCATTTATTTTTTCAAAATGTTTGATCCATGCTGGTACTGGTACGAAAATAACATATCAGTCTTTGATAGAATTGATACGACATGCACGTACTGCCGTTCGAATCTTAAAATTTTTTATCCATGTACAAAATGACTAATTTGTTTAAAAACACATATTTATACAATCTTACGATATTTAAATAAAATCTTTTGAGATAATTATATTATAAGTCCTAAAACTTATTGAGCAAAGGATAGTTAAATCCTAAGGTTCCATTCGTTTTGCGGAAAAGTGATGTTTCGGAAAAAAATTTCTTGAAAGACATTTTTCAATGATTGACTGAAACCCGAAAATGAACTGAAAACTATTTTTCTATAAGGAGAATATTTTTCTTCATTTGATTTTCAACGTCGTCCATTAGTTGGAAATTAATGAAGTGGACCCAGCCTTGCTTCGCCGGATTTGGTGAGGCGAGGCCGATCCTCGCTTGTGGCCGATCACCGGCCGTTACCACAACCGGCGACCAGTAGAAGAATTGAACAAGGAAAGAGAAGAGAAAATGAATTTCTTTTTTAAAACAGAATAAATCAATTTCCGCACTTTTGAAGGTGTTTTTTCCATTGACGAAAAAGATTTTTCTTAAATAGTTTAAAACCAAATGCCTGAAAATACGAAAAACTTATTCCTGGAAGTTATTTTTTGTGAAACGAACGAAGCATAAAAATTACAAAAAATGTAATCAAGTCTTAAAATTTGTCCAATTTTGTGCAATCGAGTACCTCCGTTGGTTCTGTTCAATTTGTCTGATGAAAAATGATGACTTGTCTTTTCTTATATTTTCTTGGGCCACGTAGCATTGACGTGGAGACAAATGGGAGTCACGGTAGCAAAATGTAAAAAAAAAAAAATCGAAAAACCAAGAACTTAAAAGAAAGAGGGCTTTTGAGTAAAAATAAAAGTAATTACCAAATCGGGTGTAAAAAAATATATATATTTACCGGACTAGGTACGGCTCGGCAGTCTTACTACCGAGTAGCACCCGGCTCGGTAGTAGGTTGGCCGAGTGGGTTGGGGAGGCCCGCTCGGCACTTAAATTGCCGAGGTAACCCATCACCGTTTTTTTTTTTTAAGTTTTTTTTATTGTTGCTCGGCACTTTGAGTGCCGAGCAACAATCCTTTTTTCGGTAAATTTTTTTATTATTTTCTTTTTATTATTTTTTAATTTCTTTTTCTTGTTTTCTTTTAATCTTTTTTATTATTCAATTTATTTTCATTTAATCATTTTTTAATTTCTTTTTCTAGTCGCTTCGTCCGCGGCCTCGTCGTCTCGGTCACTCATGCACCACGATGACGCGCCTCGACTCCGCGGCCCCGTCGCCTTGCTTGTTCGTTCGCTTGCTCATTCTTCTTTTTCTCGTTTTCTTTTAATCATTTTTTTATTATTCAATTTGTTTTCATTTAATCATTTTTAATTTCTTTTTCTTGTCGCTCCGCGGCCCCGTCGCCTCGCACATTCGTTCGCTCGCTCGATGATGCGCCTCGACTCCGCAGCTCCGTCGCCTCGCTTGTTTGTTCGCTTGAAGACGCGCCTGACTCCGCGGCCCCATTGTCTCGCTTGCTCATGCGGCCTTGTCATTGAGCGAACGAACAAGCAAGGCGATGGGGCTACGAATGAAGCGATGATAAAAAGAAAGTAAAAAAATAATTAAGTGAAAGCAAATTGAATGATACAAAATGATTAAAAGAGAACAAGAAAAAGAAGAACGACCGAGGCGATGGGGCCGCGGAGTCAAGGTGCGTCATTGTGGTGCACGAGCGAGGGAGACGACGGGACCACTGAGCAACGAGAAAAAGAAATTAAAAAAATAATTAAATGAAAAAAAAATTGAATAATAAAAAAAAGATTAAAAGAAAACAAGAAAAAGAAATTTAGAAATGATTAAAAGAAAATAAAAAAAATTACCAAAAAAAACAAAGGAGATGGTTGCTCAGTAGTTTAACCGCAGAGCAACCACTCGCCTAGGCAATACAAGTGCCGAGCGGGCCTGTCGAGCTCCGCCCGGCCGTAAGACTGCCGAGTCATGTGCCACTCGGGAGTAAGACTGCCGAGTCGGGTGTCGCTCGGTAGTAAGGCTACCGAGCGGCACCCGATCTAGTAATTTTTTTTTTTTTTTTACACTTGATTTGGTAATTACTTTTGTTTTTACTCTTGCTTTGGAAAAAACCCCAAAGAAATAAAAACAAATCTAGAATGATAAATGCCATAAATGGTTCTTGAAATTTGATCCAATAGGCAATTTTTCCTTAAATTTTAGCCTAATGTGCAATGTCATCCATGAACTGTTAATTTGTTTAATACATGTTCAATTTAATCTATGGACAGTATCGAGATATTCAATATTGTCTGTAAACTTGAGTTAATAGAACGACAATATGGAACATTTTCATATAGTCTACGGACTAAACCGAACATATAACAAAAGTTCATGAACCACGTCGGCCAAATTCAAAGTTCAGATAAAACATTGCACATTAGACTAAATCTCATGAACCACATTGAACAAGTTTAAAGTTCATGGATCAAATTACATATTGAGATAAAGTTCAGAGATCATTTATGTCGGATATGTATGCGAGCTGGGTGCTTGATGAAGAGGCGGTCACATTTGCAAGAGTTGTCAATCATCACATTGCACGGTTGCCACCGGCACCGCCATGCGAGGGTCGGTTGGCCCTCACCTCACGGTCGCGAGGGCCATGCAGTGGATAAAGTATCTCGGCCCTGACCTCAAGCATGGCAACTTCACCGATGAAGAAGACAAGCTCCCCATCAAGCCCCCACAAATTGCTTAACCACTACCGTGTTTTCCCCTCCATAAATTTCAAATTTTCCCCTGATTTATCGTTTTGCTTTTTTCTTTGAAAATCCTTACTTTAACAAGTTTCATGGTCTCTATTTGATATGCCTTTTGCAATTTCCGGGAAAATCCTTACTTTGAGAAGATTCATGGTCTCAATTTCTTGCCATTTGGGTCGAGTCACTACCAAGACTTCATGACACTAGAGCTCCAAGCAGAGCCTCGCGAGGGAAAAAAACCCTGCATAGCCGTCACCCCACCGCCCACGAGGCGCAGAAACCGTAGAAGCCACGAAGTCAGCCCCACTCACCACCGCGTAGCCCTCGTCCACCACCGCCGCATGAGGGGTTGGTAGCCCTCACCATCTGTCCTCGAGGGTCGCCGGCCCTCGTTGAGTCCCTAATGAGGGTCGACGGCCATCGCCAGCAAGAACGAGGTGACGAAGGCGGCAATGTCCCTTCACGAACCCATTGAAGACACCTCTGACGAATCCAACAAAAATTCAATATAATCATTCCGGTCAATATTTGCCGAAAAATGTTCATGTGGTGGTCCAGTTATCACCGGTTGTCCTACATGGCACATTGCCACATTTAGCTTCCAGCAAAAATTATATTCGCAAAGGTTTAGAATTATATTGGCAATGTTAGAAAATTTAAGATTGGATTGACATCTGTACAATAGATTTAGAACTAATTGAGTAATTCCCCCATTTATTTTGTCATGCACTTGTTGATTGGTATCATAGAATCTAATATCATAGCTTGGTCTAAGTACTGCTAGAAAAAGTATTTTCAGATGCTACTTTACCTGTATGTCAATTCATAAAGAACTCGTAACTTTTTACCACTATATTTTCCTTCGTCTCTAATCAAATAAAACTTATTTCGATCACATATTTAATTAATGAGTTACACGTCATGAATTTCACTTAATACAATAAGGGCAATATCCAAATATGAAATCCATCAATTAAAGATCGGATGTAGATTCCGAGCAGGGCTGAAGGAATGGAGACGCATAAATCTCACGAACCTACCTACCATAAAGCAAACTTTTTTTTAATCATTTCTATGGATAGAATACTAAAGCAAAGCTAAAAGTTATTCCACCTACTCTTTAAAGTGATTAATCTTATGTGGTGCCTTAAGAATAGAGAGTGGTTTTTTTTTTTTTTTTGTTCAAAAGCCATCCTTTTCATTTCTTTTTCACATTGCACCAGCCGACCATTTAAAGTTAGGGACCCTGTGTTCATCTTGCCTTACTCATATTAATAATGATAAGTGCGCTAGAAGTTCTAAAACTTATCGGAAAGTGCAATTGAGCACTAAAACTTACAAGAAATGCAATCAAGTCTTAATATTTGTCAAATTAGTGAAATCAAGCCCTTCCATTGATTGTAGTTTTTGAAAATTTTAGGACTTCGGATGCACTTATCTTCATATACTATTAGACTTCCTTTAAGCAAGAACCGCTCTAACATGAATGAGGACCAGAAAACCTTTTCATTCCCCTGTTCTGACAACAATGACCCCCTCGCCTAAAAATAATAAAATAAAGGAAGATAGAATTTTGTAATAGGAACTACATCAGCATGATATACTGTACAATACTGTGCAGGATACCATCAATTGCGCAACCTTTGAATCGCAAGCTATTTATCGGAAAGATCAACTAGTTGCTGGAGTAAGACTTATCAATCACCAAACCAATTTCATAATTGTGTTTTAGCGTTTCAAATATCAAATTACGATCGATTGAACACTTTCTTGGAATTTTTCCGTCCCAAGCTTCTTGACCAATTCCTTTGAACACTTCTCTCGGTGTATGATCCATTTGTCCTTTGTTTGCTCTACTTGGAATCCTAGAAAGAAGTTTTGTTCTATCCATCATCCTCATCTTGAATTTTACGTTATTCTTGCACATATTCTCGTCAGTGGAATAGAAAAATACATATATATATATATATGCATTAACATAATATGTCCGCTTTCTTCCTTATAAACAGAGTTGTGTTTAGTTCACATTTTTCGTAGTCTTTTTCAACCAAGAAACTTCTTTGTCCCTCGTACCAAAATCTAGGTGCTTGGTTTTAGACCATATAGAGTTTTAGAGAGTTTGTCAACCACAATTTCTCCCTTGGGATCTTCTGCACTGGGTGATTGCTCTGAATGTCCTAGGTCTTGAATAAACCATCTGAAAAGGCACTTTTCATATTCATTTCTTGTTATTTAAAATCACAATTACATGGACAGACAAGTGACAGACATCTCGTTTTCAAGTTGTGCAATAGTTGCATATGTTTTATCGTCTTTTCTATCTTCTCCTTTTTAGAATACCTTTTGTACAACAAGTTTGGCCTTTATTTCTTACCACATTACCTTCGTCCCTAAGTTTGTCTTGATGGACCCACTTCGTGCCGATTACTAGAATAACGCATTAGGTCTCTAAACAAGTTTCCAAACTTGATTCACTTTGAATTAGTAAAGTTTCTCTTACATTGCCTTGATTCAACTTTCACGAGGTAAAAGCTTCCTTCAGAGATTTTCATTCCTTTCCAAACTAGTTAGGGCTTTTATTTCCTACCACATTATCTTCGTCCCTAAGTTAGTCCTGATAGACCTACTTTGTGCCGGTTACTAAACGATCGTTAAGTCTAGAAACAAGTTCCCGAACTTGATTTACTCTGAATTAGTAAAGCTGCTTTTGCATGGCCTCGATCCAACTTTCATTCAGATAAAGCTTCATCCACCAACTTTTAATAAAACGGATGCACCCCCATTACATGCGTGCTGTAAACCAAAAGATGCCAAGATGCTGGCAGGCCCACCGACTACAGTTCTGAATTTTTCTCCTCCACAAGATCCTCAAGCGCGAATCCCTAGAGGCGACACTATTGCCGACTTTCACACTTTTTACTCCAAAAGAAGTTGATAAATTCCAACTTTACTTCTCACTTTATATTGTACAATCTTCTGATTCCTTGTACATTATTATGTCTGTCAGGCATTTTAACAAATCATGTTCGCTGCGCATTTAAAGCGCTTAAACTTGTTTATCATCATCATCACGCTTAACGCATCCCCAACTTGAGCAAAAGCAAAAAAGGAAAAAGGAAGGTTCAAGAAACCTGCCACTTGCTACATAATAGTACCACTGCGTTTCCCATCTTCTCTCAGTCCCATTATTGAGTCCTTTGCTCCCTCTCTCCTTCCTTGCACAAATCTCAGCTCTCCTCCGCTGCCGCCTCGCCGCCCTCGATGTCGACCGAGTGCCAGAAGCACTATGGGGAGGGCCGGAGCACGGTCCGGCGGCTGTGCGTCGGCCTCCTCGTGTTCAACTTCCTCCTGCTGCTGATCATACTGGTGGTGTGGGCCGCCCTGAGGCCCCACAAGCCCCGGTTCGTCCTCCAGGACGTCACCGTCTACGCCTTCAACGCCTCCGTGCCCAACTTCCTGACCACCAACATCCACGTCACCATCTCGTCCCGCAACCCCAACCACCGGATGGGGGTCTACTACGACAAGCTCGACATCTACGCCATCTACCGCAACCAGCAGATCACCCTCCGCTCCTCCATCCCTCCGTCGTACCAGGTGAACTGAGCTCAGTCACTCCCCTGATCTGTTTTTTGTGTTTTCTTTATTTCTCTTTCTTTTTGTGGCCTGGCCACTGTGTGGGATTACTAGTTTAATATACTTCTCCAAATAAAATATTCCTAATCACAGTATTCATTAGTTGCAAATAAATTACTAATAGCTGCGTGAATTTAATTAGCATGATCACTATCTGCGGACTTAAAAATAATTTAAGGCGGTGTCTATGGAGATTGGAGATTAACGGTGAATTTTTATTATTAGAAATGTTTATTCTGGTCAATAAAATAGAAATGTTTAGCCAAATAATGATTTTCGCAGTAGAAGGAAAGTCGCTATATTTAGAAAGTACGTCCGATTGGTTCAATCGATTTTATTCCAGATTGAGTTATAAACTTCATATAGAGCGACACAGATATGTATGTATGAAATTTTCCCCAGGAACATACAAATTACAAACTGTAATTTACCCGACATTAGCCGACGCATACAATGTAAATGTGATAATTTTTTTTTTTTTGGGTCTTTGTTCGTTTCGTGGAAAATAAGATGTTTGAAGAATATATTTTATAAATTGATAACTTATATTGCATATAGAAATGAATAAACGAAAAATATTTGGATCGAAATGAAAATATTTTATATTGCTTAATTATTTCAAGCTATGTAGGCAATCACTTTTAGAAAAATATTTTCCGAACCATTCATTTTCGATGAAATAAACGGAACGTTAATTTAATTTTGGATAAAATGAGTTCAGGGGCACAAGGAGGTGGACGTGTGGTCTCCCTTTGTCTACGGGACGGCAGTGCCGGTGGCGCCGTTCAACTCGATGGCGTTGACCCAGGAGCAGGCGGCAGGGACCATCTTCCTGATGATCAAGATCGACGGGCGGGTGAGGTGGAAAGTCGGGACCTTCACCTCCGGGCGCTACCACCTGTACGTCAAGTGTCCGGCGTACATAATTTTCCCCAAGAGCACGGCGACGTCGACGTCGACGCAGGTGCCTGCTACCTGCGGAGACGGAGACGGACACTGCGCCGTCAAGTTGCAGATGGCCCAAAAATGCAGCGTCGCCGTGTGATTCGGGCTCTTCTGGTAGCCGTATGTAATGCTCCACTATGTTGTTCACAGCTATAGACAGGGGTCAGCTGCCTGAATTGTACATTTTGTGGAGGAATAAGCTGGGAAATGACATGTTACGGGAAGCTCGATGATCTGAGACAGAAAGAGCAAAATAAAACGGGTGTGAATGGTTTATAGCCAGAAAAGAGGAGATAATAATGGAAAAGTTATACGGAAAAGGGTTGATTATATCGCTTAGAAAAAATTAATTAATGGAAGGTATTTTTATTATCGATTATAATTTACGCATCCTTATTGTCGTAGATGATGGGTATATTTTTAATTTAGTTATTTTTTAAGCAACATAAGCGATACTTTTTTGAAAAGTATTTTTCAATTTTTGAGTTTTTCATAAAATGAACTCGCTTTGAGACTGGACATGTATTGTGTATGGGGTCCTCATCTGTGTCCAAAATGTGTAGCAAGGCCAAACCATGATCGGACCAAAGTCTGCCTGCTGACTGCCACTCTTATCCTGCCTACAAAGAATCTTTTTCAGGCGAGGAGTGGGAAAGTACAATATATTAATATTTTCTTTAATTTCGTGAAAAATAAATTATTTAAAAATTATTTTTTAAAAAATGATTATTTGTATTACTTAAAATAATTGCTTAATGAAAAAGAGTTTTTGTTACCAATAATAATTTTTTAAAAATATTTTCATGAGCGATAAAATATTTTTCATTCATTTATTTTCTTAAAAGATTCTACCATCATTTTAAAATTATATATATTTCAAATTATTCATTTTTATCAAACAAATGGAATTTAAGTGATATGATAAATTTCTAGCGTATTCTAAAAGAGGATATATTTAGACTAATAAGAAGTTACATCATATACGGGGATCAATGGTCCTTAGCAATATGAGTCTATGATAAGGTACTTCATGAGGCTCCTAACTTTCCGATCCAGTGGAAGAAGGTATTGCAATATTGATTAACAAACAAAACTTACCTCCGGATTGATTTGAATGCTTTTGTCCCGATCAGTATACATATTGTCTTCACTAAATATTGTAAAGAAGTTTACAGGAAAATTGCCTAATCAGTTCTTAACTTATTGTGTGGATATTAATTTAATCATAATTTTTTCAATTTTGTTAATTTCGTCCTAAATATTTACGCGAAATTTTAATACATACTTCCAATTTTTGCTCGAAATTTTAGACGAAAATCGATCAAAATAATTATATTGAAATTTCAAATAGATGATTAGAACGAAATTGAAAAAATTGAATAATTTAGAATTGAAATGGGATATCCATAATACATTTAAAATTGATTGAGAGGTTTCTCAAAAATTGGCTATGCTATAAAGGATCGTGCGGGGGGAGGGAGTGACGTATTTCTCACGTGGCTTTTTATTGGCGGTGATTTGCAGCCGTCACTTTAACTTGATCTCGTGACCCATCATGTGATCTGAAAGAAAGGGACTCACAGTCCCATTCAGCTCGTCGTCCCTTGCCGTCAGGACATTTTGAATGTATTCGACGCTTTAGGAAACTGCAAATATAACGTGAGACCGATCAAAATAGAAGAACGACGACGAACCTTAAGGTAATGTATTTAGTAACGTGGCCGACATAGAGTTAAACCGGTTGATGAGATAGGTATTGGTGATGAAAAGGCTACCTCTTGGCATCGCGATGTACCGAGCAAAGCGAAGCGAGTATTTTATCGCCATAAATGCCTTTGAAACGCTAGTTCGTGCAAATAATAATACCTAGTGATGGGATAATGATATAGATAGTTTCTGAATTTTAACTCAGCATATAACGTGATCTCCGAATTTTTAATTCGTTCGGTGTGATCTATGAACTGTTGGTAAATATTCGATATAATTACGAGTCGATGGATCGCATTATATGCTAAATCAAAATTCATGAACTATTTATATCACTTTCCCATTAGAGAAAGCACTTTTTAGCTACTTGGACAGTCCGCGTAGACATTGCCAAAATGGAACCGGGGCTCAGAACCAACCCATTGACCCGCTTAGAACATGCCCGTTTTTTTTTTTAAAAAAAAAAAAAAAAAAAGAGAAGGCCCGGGGGAAAAGAGCCGTTGGGCCTAAGAACCGGCGGTTCCGAACCGGAACCCGAACCGGCCCAGAACTAGCGGTTCCAAACCCGGAACCGGCCACGTCTAAGTCCGCGTGCCATCAACAAAAGGACTAACCCTCCGTCCGCGCTCGAGCGGTTGCTTTCTCATCACCCAATTAAAATTGGGATTACGTAAATTTTCAATTTTTGTTTGTTTGAATTCATCTTTACTTTGTTGGGTCCTCTTGCTAAAATCTTGTGCATTCGCTTCTTCAAGCAATCACGAAATTTTGTCTCGGACCACTCCATTATGTCTTCCATCTAGCGGTGTCCCATGCCGAGCCGCGGGACCCATCACTGTTGGCTCAGTTCTTTAATTAAAATTTCAAAAAATAATATGAAAAAAAATCAAAGAAACAATTAAAAATTTGAGTCTATATATTATGATATTTAATGAAAATGCAAGAAATGGTAACATTCATATTTTTAGGACATCTAAGACATTGCATTATACATTGTAAAACACGACACATAACTTATAAGAGAAAAATTACCAAAAAAATCATAAATGTAGTATAATTGTGCCAATTCGGTCTTAATTTTTTTTTTTTTTTGGCCAATCCAAGCCTAAACTTTTTAGAATTGTGTCAATCTAGTCAATTTGGTTGGCTAGCGCTGAAGTGGCAAACTTTTTAATAGTATCTTAATATTTTTAATAACTTTTTTCTATCTTGTTTTCCTTTTTTTTTTTTTTAGGGTTTGGGCCGGCGCCCTGCCGGCCTTTGCCCGTAGCTAGCCCTTGTCCGGATCCGGACAACGGCTATGAGCCCTCACCGCGACTAGTCAAGGGTCACGAGCCCTCGTTCAATGCTGGCGAGGGCTCGTGGCTGTCTCCCGAGGGCCAATGGCCAGCTGGACTGCTGACGCAAACCCTAAAAGAGACAAAAAAAAAAATAATCAAAAAATTAATATGTTATAAAAAAAAAATTGCCACGTTAGCAACAACAAGTTAAATAGATTTAATTTGCACAATTACAAAAGGTTTAGGACTCAATTGATAAAAGCAAAAGTTTATGATCGAATTAACATAATTGCAATTGATTTAAAACTTTTAGGTAACTCTCCCGACATATAAGCATACTAATAACATTTGAAATTTCATTGGACATCACATAGGTACATTCCGTGGGACCTACTCATCAGTACTCACACGGCCCACTTGATGGAAATTGGGCTCTTTGTTCCACCACAAAGGTCACGGCCCGTTGTTTGGCTGACACACAAATGTTTGATGACACTGTTTGCAGACTGCACGTTGGCCCAGGTCCGGGAATAAACAGCCATTTCTACATCCCTCAAGGTGAAGCTAAAGCCATTGGTCTTCCATAATCTTTTGGCAAGGAATGAAAGTGAACTCCCATGGCATCATTGACGCCAGTAGGATAAGTAGGTCATGCTCCATGGTGGAAAAGATCAGAAAAATGCAATGCGAAGCTCTGTTCTTCCATCACTTCCGAGCTCGACGTTTTCTCTGCAATCTCCTTGAATGTGTACGGAGTCATTCGTTATCAAATACATCTCGACCTTACTCGGTAGATGATGACGAAGACCTAATAAAAGCCATACCGATTTCTGGGCATTGCTCGATGAGCGCATCATCTCCATCCATGGGTAGAGTTAGTTCATATTCAATCAATTGGCGTCTCCATCATGCATATTCCAGAGCCAATCTCACCATCCCAATATCTTCTTCATTGAAGAAGAAATCACCCTCCTTGTTCAACATCTTATACGTGGAATTCCACCCCTTTTTAAGTCTAGAGGGAACTTCTCGACTTGCTTCCTTTCGGAGATGTAGAGGACCTCCAACTGTCAATGCCTGATTGAGGTGGATCTAATGTACTTAACCTACCACTCATGTGTTGGTAGTTTACTTGTAAAATAAATTAAGAGGTGCTTTGTCCCACATCGAAAAGATGTGAGTGTGCATGTGAATTAAATTTAACACTAATCAACAATTACCATTATGCCATATTGGAGCAGTGCAACTGTTTACAAAGTGCTCTTACAATATCTAAAAATGAGTGTTCGAATTATGTCCGTTCGAACATAAGCGCTTAATCTTTAAAGGTCGTGTTTATTTGGACATAACTCTTTAATCTTCGAAAGGTTGTGTCTGTTCAAAGATTTTCTCTATCAATTCATGAACATTTCTCGTTCATTAGATAATTTCAATTTTCAGAACTTTCAATTTTCGCTTTTCTGAAAGAAAATACATTTGTCTTCTCCAATTGTTTCCTTTGAGAGATCCTGGAGAAATATTGGAATTTACATCTGCTATTTCACCCGAGACTTTGTTGTATCCTAGAGAATGTTTGTCGAAAATCATTAGCAACGTTGTGCGGCAAATAAATCTTTAAAGAGAGTGTTATCACACCTCAAAGTCCAATTCCATTGTTCATCCCATTTGAAGCTATTTTCCAACATCATGGTGCCACAAAGCAGTAAAACTAGCAAAGATTGTCTTGCACGCACATATTACGGACATCGTGCATGAAAAACAAAATTCTCATTGCAAACAAAATTTAGTAGTTGGACAATACTTCATATTAGAGAGGTACTTATGATGGGTATTATTTAGGTTTAATACCACGAAAAATCTCAAACCGACACACCTATAACAAATTTACTCCAAACTATTTTTTTGACCATAAAAAATCCTAAATTGGTACAGCTTGGACAAATTTATCCCAAATTGGTATATACGTGACAAATTTACCATTCGTTAGTTTTTGTTAAATTTTATCGTCAAATTGCTGAGTTGATGAAATGTGGCGGTTGTTGGATGTACACGCTTGGGGTTTTTACCTACTATTGTATCAATTTAGTATTAATCCAATTTAACGGAAACTAACGAATGGTAAATTTGTCACATACGTTACGGTTTGAGGTTTTTGTTGGTCGGAATAATTAGTTTTTGGTAAATTTGTTACGGATGTATCGGTTTGGAATTTTTAGTTGTCAAAAAAATAGTTTGTGATAAATTTATTACATGTGTATCGGTTTGAGATTTTTTGTGATAAAAGAATTAGTTTGATGTAAATTTATCATAGGTGTATTAGTTTTTGATTTTTTGTGGTATTAAGCCTATTATTTAAGGTGATGCTGAAGATTCTTTCGGAAATGCCAAACTCAATAACTCATTGACCGCTCTCATAATTTTAGATGCCACAATTGAGGAATCATGTGGAGATTTTGACATTCTATCAAAGATGAGAGAACCCCCCGATGATTTTTTAAAAACTCTAGACATCACTATGTGTCACTATGAAAGATTCCCTTGGATAAAATTATGACAGTCAACTTCGCCTTGAAATTTGGGATGTTCTTCTATAATCAAAATGAAAACAGTCGGGAGCAAAATAAATTATGTCAAAACTCAGAGCATCCCTCGCGTGTGAACAATCAAATCCTCAATCCTCTAAAAAAAGTAAATCTTTTTCCTTCAAAAATGAAATATGGCCGGCCCTTAATCTCACCCTCAAATTTTGATGAACCGTGACTGCAATCACAACGAAATTAAACGATTTCAAAGATCTAAACCTTGTACTATCACTCATTTTAAATCGAATGTTCCGTCACGAGTGTGGAGCTCTTATAATAAAGAATGGATAAGTGTAATAGAAACTTTAAAACTTGTCATGAAAGTTCAATTGAGTTCTAAAACTATCAAAAAGTGCAATCAAGTCCTAAAATTTTTAAAAGTTGTAATTAAGTTCTAAAACTTATCACGAAAGTGTAATTGAATCCTAAAATTTTCAAAAAGTGTAATTAACGGAATGACTTGATTTTACTAATTTGATAAATTTTAGGATTTCATTACATTTTTTGAAAGTTTTAAAATTTAATTATGCTTACATAATAAGTTTTTGAACTCTCGACATATTTCTCCCAATAAAAAAAAGGACTGCCTTGGAGTTGAGTGCAACTTGTCTGGTGAGGAAGTAAAGTTGTACTTTGTCTTCCTTCCACTCTGTGGATCTATCGTCCGTCTGAATGGGCACTCTCGGTCGTATCTGTGGATCTCGGCCTATAGCTTTCACATCTACTATCATAAGAAGAAAAATAAGAAGATTCACATGGGGTTATATTAATTTATTTGGGATGATTAACTGATTACATAGAAAAACAGGTTAAATGAAAAGATAATTAGATTTGTTCACTCATAAGTAAATTTCTTTAAATGATGATTAAGATAGTCGAGCTCACAAAATTACAAAATACCCACAAAAAAAGCATAATCAATGACTAAGCACGGTGCAAGAAATCAAGCTTTTTGAGTATGGGAGATTTTTAGTTATGTCGGAAGCACGGCGTCCCCGTCAATCGAAGCCAAATCATCCCACTCGTCAATAAGTTCAATCAATTTTGAAGGTGAGAAAACCAATGGGTAAATGACACAAATAGTCCATGAACTTTGGTTCAACATGTAATGTGGTCCATCAACTTTAAATTTATTCAATGTGGCCATGAACTTTAGTATAATGTGCAATGTAGTCCTTGTACATGCTCAATTTAGTCCTTGTACTGTATGAAAATAATCAATGTTGTCCATGAACTTGAATTGATGGAATGACAATATTGAACATTTTTGAGCACGTGCCAAAAGTCTAGGGATCACAGTGCACAAATTAAAAGTTCACGGATAACATTGCACATTAAGTTAAAGTTAAAAGATCACAATGCATATAGAACCAAAGTTCAAATATTATTACTTAATAAGCAATAGTTGGGTTGGCGTGGTAGAATGATCTTAGTAATAAATTTACTAATCTTTGAGTTTTGCTCAAGTATTTCTGATGTGTGGTTCAGATTTCGAAATCATGGAAACTCGTTGACGGCAAATTCGTCGACACAAACTTTTGACTTGGGGCGGACAAAGAATCCGCGATAAGGTGCCAGATTTCAATGAACGCAGCTACACGCCAAAGCAGCACATGCGACTTCTGGCATGGAATTAGGAAACGCAACTTAGCCGTCACCAGCCGTTGTTTTGGAGCAAATAAAAATCTTAGATGTATGTTTCATTAGATAGAGCTTGCCTCATTTTGGAGAAATCGAACAAATACAACTGAGGATGTTAATTTTCGTTCACATTATCTATAAGCCTGATTCAGAATTTGAATGCATAGTGTTTTCTTGATAAGGCGAATGCAAGGTGATGCATTCGGTCTCTCATTTTATGTTTTAGTTAGTTTGTACGTGACTGATGTTCAATTGTTCATATTCATAGTTCGTCAATCAGAGCCATGGCAGGCAGAAATATCTTCCCCCTACAATAGATAGAGGAAAACACAATCACGTGTTGTGTCATTTGTAGTGCCTCGCTCCCATCGAGCCGCAGGGTGAAATTTTTTGTGGGTTTTTTTTTTTTTGTTGTTGAAAAGAGGAAAATTTGGAGCTTCGAAAAATTCCGTCCCCAGATCTACGACCTAGAGTCTTCCCTGCGCTATGTCGGGGTGTGCTACCGCGAATCAAATATTTAACCACTCTAACACTCGCCACAGTTATCCGTATGTCGATTAGGAACATAAGAAAAATCCTATGTATTAGAGGGGAGTCACTAGTCACCTAAGGTGGTCACCCGATCTGCCAAAACTAAATATCTACATCCAAGAATTTGGTTAAATGTGAGGAAAGATTTAGCTTGCCCCCACATCGCCCTTTCAGTACCACATTCCTCGATTAAGTTCGGTCATGAAATGTCATAGAGTTTCCTAATTTACATGTACACATATTTTTTCGGTTTTGAAAACATGAAAAATTTGGCCAACCGCCCTCGAGTGAAACCGTCGCATCATTGGGTAGACAGCGACTCGACGCCGTTTTAGTCTTTCCAAAAATCAAATCAAATCAACATGCACAACATATATACCTTGTGCATATTCTAAATTGTCAAAACGGGGATGAATCCAGTCCATCGTGTAATATAGACAATTCTAAATCAAACAGGAGGTCGCAATCGGTGCATACAATACACCTTGTGAATTCCAAATCAAAACGGTCGAGATGAATCCAATCTCATCCAAGCCAAATTTAAACAAACGGGCATGGATCCAATGCTAAATCTATATGTAACGTGTACGAATCACTAATAGTGATAAATCTAATCCCAAAATTCAGTTTCAATATTAGCGTGCATTATCCGACAACATTTAATCTCATTAGAGCATGCGATTTTGTCATATTAGCATGCAAATTTCCTAATCATGACTAAATGTGTCAAATGGGTGGGTCGGGTTAAATATGATTCGATTTATATTGAACCGTTTAACACATTTTGACCTATTTTTGTACGATACAAATTTAACGACTCATACCCGACCTAACTCATATCCGACTCGATTCGTATTACTTGAATATTTCTATATTTGACCAAATCATGGAATATTTGTTTTTTATAATTTATTAAGAAAAATGATATTGCTAAATCACTTTCATGCAATTGAAATTTTTTATAATTTTATTTTAAAAATTTATGAATTTTTTTAATTTCATTGTTTTTTTAAATAGTTATTATTAATTTCTTTTTTCAAAAATTAGTTTTTTAGTATTAAAAAATTATTATTTATTCTTTTAGAAAAGTAATTTTATTTTATTTTTCTTTTCCTTTTTCTCTAGCGGCCGAAGATGGCGACACGATGATGGCGGACGACGGAGGCAGCCAATTGGCAGTGGACGGCTAGCAACGTTCCTAAATAGACTTTACATTTCGGCGTTGGCCGGTTCCACGTAAGCGTCCCTCCGGTTCACATCGGCGCCGGCCGGCCGGAGATGGCCGGATGGGCTGAATTGACGAAAATGCAAAAGGTTTAGGATTGTATTGGTACAAAAAAAAATTTAGAATTAAATTGGCATAAATACAAAAGATTTAGGATTGAATTGGCAAAAGTGCAATAAGTTTAGGACTTTTTGATAATTTTCTCATAGGTTGTGGAACCTGGAACAAGTCTTTGTATTTTTCATATTCTATGTCTTCGCGTGACTATAAGATATTCCATGTCGGCCAATGATGAGTGTAATTTGGCACAATTAATGTGAGCTTCCATTTTTGGTGACATTCATGATTGAGACTTTTATTTTGTTAATGTTTCATATTCTTTGTTTGTCTAGATATGAGTTTTGGTTAGTGCATTGTAGTGCAAATGGTGGTCATTAAAGTTGATAATTCACTATAATCGTTCAAATAAGAATAAATGTGAAACCCGAGTATACTTTAGAACATGTGACATGGTAGGTTTCGAGTTCTAAGGTATGCATGATAAGTTTTAAGTTCTAAAAAATAGGGAACTAGCACCAACGGATAGGCTTCCAGTTCTAGGTAGAACTTAGAAGGAACTTGGAATTAGGGGTAAGCAAAACGGAAAGACCAAATCGAAAACTGTCCGGACCAAACCGTATCTTCTAGTTTAATTTGATTCTCAATTCTATAAACTAGAACCGATGATCTTCGGTTTGGTACACGATTTAAGAGGAACTAGATCGCCCAAACCAAACCGGTTATATTTTGTATTTAAGAAATGAAAATCTAATAATCCATCAATTTTTTTTTTAAACTTCGAAAAGTTGGGAAAGACTCAAGCTTCACTAAATTGTTGAAGTTCATTTCTATCATATATAATTTGGCCATTTCCCGTTTCCATTAGTTCAAGTTCATTTATAAATTGGAGGTTTCAGAGTTTATGTAGATAGAGCATGCGATCTATGAAGGGTTTCTTTTTTTCTATTCGTGAAAACAGAATGGATAATCTCTTTATTCTAAGAAGAGTTGAAAACAATGTGCTTTATCGCTTGAAAACCAATTAAACTGCTCTTGGTTTTTTTATTATCGCTGTTTTATGTATGTTTGCCCTTCGATGCCTCCTAAACTAAGTTGCACCTATTAATAATCCATCAATTCCGTTGGACCGTCCATAAATCAAACCGAACTAGTTAGTGCAGTTTCAGGACCATCCGATCCGAGATTGGATAAAAAATCGATCACTCTTCCTTAGAACCGCTGACCCCCCGGATAAATGAGATGGTTGTAATGAGGTGGGGACAGCGCATGAGAGCAGGAAACTCTCTCTCCCATTTTGCGATTCCTGTCACCACGCGGCTTAAATTGTCCAACCAAACCATGTATGAAACGCACTGCACCATCTTCTTCCTATCAACGACCCCCCACCTTATGGTCAACTCTTTGGAAACTACCCATCCCCCCAAAAATCAAGCATTTTCTTTGGCGAGTGTCCCAAGATGCATTGCCTACTGCTGTAAACTTAACGAAGAGGAAGATCTTACCAGATTCTTCTTGTGCCATATGCTGTCGAGCTCCTGAAACCCTCGAGCATCTCCTGCTCCTATGCCCTTGGACAAAAAAGGTGTGGCAGGATCAGCAACTTAATCTAAAAATTATCCCACGAACAATCACTAGAATTGAAGACTGGCTTTTACAGATGTTGTCTGGGTGCTCTCAGTCATCTCGGCCTTCTAGCGCTATCATTGCCCACACCCTCTGGCAAATTTGGAAGGCACGGAACCAATTCATTTTTCGACAACAGCCTCCCAATCAATGGCATGTTCTACAAGCAGCAAATGCCAATAATCTCAGCTTCTTGCGATGGCACCCTCAAGCTACTCGGGTGAATGACAGACAGAGCAATGCAACGAATAAGGGACAGAGGTGTGCTGATTTACCTGTTTTGTGGATTCCTCCTCCAGCGGGAACAAGGAAATTGAATGTGGATGGATCGCTCGTTCTAGGTGAGAAAACTGGCGCGGTGGCTGGCCTCCTACGCGATTCACAAGGTCGTTGTTTGGATGGATTTGCTCTAACAGTAGCTGCTTCAGATCCAGAACAAATTGAGGCTATTGCCTGCCGCGAGGCCCTTCGTCTATGCGTTAACCGCCGACTTCGTGATCCGGTTGTTGTCGAATCTGATAGTAGTAATGTGGTTGCTGCTCTTCGACATCTTCAACGATCGCCTCGTTCCATCGATGACGCCCTCTCTCTTCAAACCGCGTGTACGTCATCTCCTATTCTGCAGGAATGTATTCTGCTTTTGGACCGGGTTATGACCTCAGTGTCGTTTGGGCAATGCCCACGCACTGCAAATCAGGCCGCGCATTGGCTGGGCCAAGCCCAGAGGCACGGCGTTTTACCTTGTAACTGGCTCTTGTACCCACCCCCTGTACTTATGGTCCTCCTTTGCTCGGAGGTCTACTTCTCTTGTAACATGACTTAATGTTTGTTTCTAATAAAACGTGCCTTTGATCAAAAAAAAAAAAAAACCATGTATGAAACGCCAATACGTGTGACGTGAAAGACTCAAAAAACAGAAATCGAAAAACATGAGGAACCAAGTGGAATCTGACTCGACACGTTGGCTAAGGAACCGGTCGAAACCGAACCACAATAATTGACATAGATCGTTGACGATGAGTAAGTAGGGGCCACCTGCGAAGTTGTCTCAATTTGACGTCATCCGCTGCCGAGTCTTCCTTCCTTCCACGAAGAAATCTTCTCCCATCTTTGCCATGTCAGCATTGACGTCGCAATCCGCCACGTGCGACGGGTAAAAAAGTCAAGCAAGGCAAGTAATTTAGGACAACGAGACGTAGAGCAACCAACCAAAACAACAACATTGACCCAGTTTTGCTTCGTTTCCCGGATATGCCTTTTGAAATATGTTAAGAGCACGCATTGTTAATGGAAGGTTTCTTCCGCCAAAAATAAAATAAAATAAAAAATAATTTATAGTAAACAACTAAATTGTATGTGCTTGTTTTATAATTTAAAGATTTTAATGTAACTATAAATCTTTTTAGTCCGATCACATCCTATTTCTATTTTATAAGTCATTGTGTGTGCTATTATACGTAGGTAGCGAAATCCTACTTCTTCACTCACGTGTCTCCACTCCCAACCTCCCGATATATTGATGGATTCGATGTTGGGCCTCCCTTTTCGAGATCTCTCCGGTCGTGCTTCGGCTTCGCATTCCATCATGTAAAAGCTCTATCCAACTTTGAGATGCAAAGGGTAAAACTTTGGAATAAGGCCAAAACTTTGGAATAAGGCCATATAAAATGATAACTTCGAAATCAGTGCGCGATTCTTCTTCATAGGTTTTCTTTTATGTGCGGCTAACTTTAATTGTTATAATGAACTTCGACTAGAACAATATTAATAAATACCGAAACCGACTCATAAGCTTAGTTTTACCAAACGGATGCACCGCTCTTAAATGAGCATTCAACTTCCAATTCATATCGAAGTGACGAAGATCCTCTACTCCGCACGGTGTCGATAAATTTTCCAAGGGCCGATTCAAGAAACCGTAACTTCACAAATCAACGGTCGAGATTTAATTGAAATGTCAAGGGTGGGGAAGACCACGCGGGATAGACCTTGGAGGTAGGCCCCACTCTCAGCACAATTTTATAAGATGAAACCTCGACCTCGTCTTATTTCGGACAACGACTCGTCGGAAGTTACCGCGCAGCGTCGTCCTTTCCTCAAACTCGCAGCAAAACCGCGTTAACGCGTGAGAACTCCTCCTACGAAATCATCAACACTTCGGCGAACGCGAGTTCCCACTTCGTACTCAACCCTATATAACCCGACGGAGTCCAAGACTCATACCTCATCTTCCTCCATCGTCATCTTCATCGTCATCTTCATCTTCATCTTCTTTTTCATTTTCTTCTGCAACTTGCCATGGCGGAGAAGCAAGGCCACCTCAACGGCGCCTACTACGGCCCCGCCGTGCCTCCCAAGCAGCACTCCTACCTCCGCCCAGGCCGCGGCGGGGACTGCGCCTGCGGTTGCGGCTGCTGCCTCCTGAAGCTCGTCTTCAACCTCATCCTCACCGTGGTCGTCATCGTCGGCCTTCTCGCCTTCCTCTTCTGGCTCCTCTTCCGCCCCAACCTCGTCAAGTTCCACGTCACCGACGCCGAGCTCACCCAGTTCAACTTCACCACCAACAACAACCTCCTCAACTACAACCTCAAGCTCAACCTCACCATCCGGAACCCGAACCGCCGCATCGGGATCTACTATGACCGGATTGAGGCGCGGACATTCTACGGGGGCCAGCGCTTCGATTCTGAGGACCTGGCCACGTTCTACCAGGGCCACAAGAACACGGCCACGCTCAGCCCGACGTTCGAGGGCCAGCACGTGGTGGTGCTCGGATCGGGCGAGGCTGACGACTTCAACACCCAGAAGGCGGCTGGGGTATACAAGATCGACATGAAGCTGTACATGAGGGTGCGGTTCAAGCTCGGCAGGATCAAGACGTTCCGCATGCGGCCGAGGGTCAAGTGCGGGTTGAAGGTCCCTCTGAGCTCCTCCTCGGCCACCTTCCAGACGGAGAAGTGCGAAATCGACTGGAGGGTCTTTAGGTGATCATTCTACGGGCGATGGATCGATCTTTTTTTTTTTTTCCCGGGGCCGTCTATAGTTTTTGGTCATGTTGATCGTGTTGCTTACGTTATTCTTTCATTATCGGCGCATTAGGATACGTTTGTTCCGGCCATCGCACTCTATGTTTCTGGTATATACGGATACGTGCTTGTATTGATGTTCGTATATAAATAAGGAACTCACCGAGTTCATTTTCATAGCACTCAGCTCGGCTCGACTCAACCCGTTACATTACAATGCCATAATTTGAGAATTGAATTTCGTCATGCTTCTCATTCGTCAAGAGATTATGGCGTGGAATGTGGGAGTTGGTGGTGGGACTCCTTGGAGCGCCATTTGTCGATGTTTCCGACCATTAAAAAATGAGAAATCGGACAAAGAGGAGAAGTTGAGAGCTCGCGTTGAAATTGTGGTAAGAGGACTTTTGGAAGCTTCGATCGGGGACAAAGTGAAGTGAAGATTGGGACGTGGAGCCATGTGGCGCTCAGTGATTGGGCAGGGTCCACGGTGACGTGTTACCCCCGCCTACACAATATTTTCACATTGCAACAAATTTTAAGACTTAAGTAGATGAAGTGAAAATTTTAGAATTTAAATGTATTATGGTAACTAGCGTTTGGGTTGTCTTTGCAGTTGCAATTGTCCTTTTAAATTGAAATGGAGAGAGGACACTCAAATTTGGCCGGGAGCTTGCACTCGAAGACTTCTCCGTTGTGCGTGCTGCGAACAATCATTTCAGTGAGCTCAACTCACAAGCAATATTAGATCGGGTGAGTCCCACTTGGATCCCCCCTGAGCTTGCACTCGAAGACTTCTCTGTTGTGCGCGTTGCGAACAACCATTTTAATGAGCTCAACTCACATGAAGCATTAGATCGGGTGAGTCCCACTTGGATCCCATATGATCCAATGGTACATAGAAAATTAGGCTCACATGCATCGAATGCAACAAAGTCAAATAGTTCTTCCATCCGGCCCAAAAAGAAAAAAAAATAGTAATTAGATTGAAATTGCAATTCTCCTTTTAAATTGAAATGGAGAGAGGACACTCAAATTTGGCCGGGAGCTTGTACTCGAAGACTTCTTCGTTGTGAATTCTGCGAACAACCATATCGATGAGCTTAACTCACATGCACTATAAGATCGGGTGAGTTCCACTTGGATCCCACCCGAGCTTGCACTCAAAGACTTTTCCGTTGTGCGCCCTGCGAACAACCATTTCAATGAGCTCAACTCACATGAAGCATTAGATCAGGTGAGTCCCACTTGGATCCCATATGATCCAATGGTACATAGAAAATTGGGCTCACATGCATCGGATGCCACAAAGTCAAATAGTCCTTCCATCCGGCCCAAAAAAAAAAAGTAATTAGATTGAAATTATAGTTGTCCTTTTAAATTGAAATGAAGAGAGGACACTCAAATTTGGCCGGGAGCTTGCACTCGAAAACTTCTGCGCAGCACGCACTGCGAACAACCATTTCGGTGAGCTCAACTCACGTGCAGTATAAGATCGGGTGAGTCTCATTTGGATCCCACCTAAGCTTGCACCGGAAGATTTTTCCGTTGTGCGCGCTGCGAACAACCATTTCAGTGAGCTCAACTCACATGAAACATTAGATCGGGTGAGTCCCACTTGGATCCCATCTAATCCAATGGTACATAAAAAATTGGGCTCACATGCATCAGATGCAACAAAGTCAAATAGTCCTTCCATCCGGCCCAAAAGTAAAAAAAAAAAAATAGTACTTAAGATTAGTACCAAAAAGAAAATTAATTATTTGACTCTATTCACAAGTTTTCACAATATGATATTTCGGAATATCTTTTCATTTCAATCCAGTTTCTTAATCAACAAATCATATATATATATATATATATATATTCCTTTTTGGTCTTCGTAAATATTAAGGTAGCTCCAAGAGTATTTATCTCATGATCTCTATGATGGTAGAAATAGAATATCTAAATTCTACTGAAAAGCGATGTATATTGTCTTAAAAAATTGGAGTAAAATTCATCCCCTTCCATGCTGCGCATTGATCAGGAAAGGGTGTGCAAGTGTTCTTGTCAAATCCAAAGATACATCTCAAGAAGAAGCTAAAAGGGGAAGAAAGTGATGGTGAGTGGAGCATCCATGGAGATGTCCAAGAATTAAGGAGAAGAAGCCACACAGCCCCACAACCAGCAAGGCAGCAATTCCATAGCCTGAGCAAAGTCTCGAGGCCCAAAGCGCACGTAAACGCCTCTTGCTATCTTAAGATCTAAGTGTTTCCATAGAGATATTTTTAAAAATAATATTAATTACCCATTGATGCTCGGATTTTTATCGCATAGATTTCATCCATAACTTTCTAGCTAGATAACATGTTTGAGCTTTTGCGTTTCGTATTTTCTTAATTGATTTTGAGAAATCATGGTGGTGTTCCCTATTGAGATTGAAAAGCTCAAATTACAAATTTTGATTACTGGTAAATTATAAATTCAATCTAACATAGATCCTGTCTTTGTTTTTTCAACTCGATAAAGTCGTTATATTTTTGTGAATAGAATGGCATCAGAAGTGTCGAAGTTTATGTACGATGTTCACTTAAGTGCCAACAACGAGAGATTCCAGCCAAATTGATTACATGACATTTACTATTAAAGTTTTAATGTTACGTGAAAATTTTATTTAAAGAATAAGTCCACGTAGCAACTTTTTTTCAAAAAAATAGGTCCACGTGGACAATTAAACTTAAAAATGAGCAAAAAACTAAAAAAAATTAAAAAAGAAAAGAAAAGGCGGCTTGTAGCCGGCGATCCCCGTCGATCATCTCCCACCCATTGCCGGTGATGGTAGGGCGACGTGTAACGACCCAATTTTCCACCGGTTAAGTTTACCGTAACACTTTGATGAGAACACGGTGCAAGAAATCCTCACAATTCCGATCAAACCCCAAACAGAGAGTGATCGGATTGTGTGGCCGGATACATAGTCGGGAAAGTACATTGTTAAAAGCGGATATCATTACATTCGTGCATCTACAACAACTCAAATAGAGAATCAAGCATCAAGTTCCTACATTCCCCCTTGCACCCTCCGGAAAGATATTTGGAAACCGAGGGTTCCCCCAAAAATCAGATTCTTCATGTGGAGTTTGTGCCAGAATGCTCTCCCCACCAAGGACAATCTCTACCGCAGGAAAATAGTACCCGACCCTGTTTGCCCCTTGTGTAACCAGAGCGGCGAGGCGCTTGAGCATTTATGTCTCCTTTGCCCGTGGACCAAAGAGATTTGGGCAAATCCAAAGCTGAACCCGCGAATCTCAAGCAAAGGGTTATCTCAAATTGAAGAATGGGTATGCAATTTTGCGAAAATTCAAAACGACTCACCATATCTAGCCACAATTTCTGCGGTCCTTTGGGGAATGCGGAAAGCAAGGAATGAAAACATCTTCAAGAAGAAGAAGCCTGATCCCCCCGCCATCGTGGAGACAGCGTTAATTACCCTACATTGCTTTCAAAAATGGAACTTTTCAGCTTGCAAATCAGAATCAACGGAAGGAACATCCTTGACTACCTGGAAGCCCCCTAAAAACCAAGCTTTTAAGGTTAACATTGACGGAGCTTTCTTACCCGGTTCGAGGGAAGGCTCTATCGCATGGCTCTGTCGCGATTCCACCAGCTGACCGATAAACGGAGGAGCGAAGACAGTGGTTGCTTCGTCGGCCATCATGGTCGAAGCCCTTGCTTTAGTTGAAGCTTTGAGGTGCAATCTTTCTCTCCAATCTAAAGAAGCCGAAGCCCTAGATGTTGGCGGACTATCTCAATTTGATGAAGTACAGATAGAGACAGATCGTCAGCCCCTTGTGGAAGCCCTCTCATGCCCACTCACAACCGCGTGGGAAATTCACGTGCCAATCGGAAGATGCAAGGATATTTTAGTCCATTTTCCTAAGTGTCGGGTATCCTATGTGTCAAGAGAAACTAATCGGATTGCGGATTGGATAACTAAAAATCATAGCAAAAATGTATTACCTCTGGATTGGGTTTCCTCTCCCCCTTTTGCTCTTTGGGATTTACTTTGTCTTGAAGCCCACCCGTCGGGCTCCTTTGCTTTGAGTTAGGTTTTAATGAAAAGTTTATTATGACCCAAAAAAAAAAAACCGGCGCCGACGCGAAATTTGATTCGCAGTTGAACTGCAAAGGCACTTATTAGATTAAATATTAAAGTGGGGTCCACGGGAGATACGGTGTGCGCCCATGCGAGCAACCACACCCCATTGAGCGGTTATCTACTCAAACGTGAAAGATCACGTTGGTTGGTTTTACATCAATAGCTGACGTGCTCTCCATCGTTCTCTCACGTTACTTCATTCTGTCACTTTCAAGAAAACAGAGAACGTAGAACGCTCCTCCCCATTGTCGATTGTCGATTGTCGTTTGTGAGAAAAAAACTCCGAGATCGCAAAGGGCTTCTAATCGGTGATCAATAAGGTATGTCCTCGTGATGTATCTTCGTCGATCGGTGAATCCGGTGATCTATTGGGCATGTTTCCACTGTTTTGAGTATGTATTAGATCGGATTATGTATCCTACATTGGTATCGGAGCATTGATTTACTAGTTTCCTGATCGTTTTTGGTGTTGATATGCTGTATTTTAAGGTTTTTAATCCTAATCGCAAAGTTACTGTTCATAGCCTTTTGATTATGATTCGTTCATCAAAATAGTAAATTGAACGTACCATTAGAACGGGCTCGTCGAGACGATCGTTTTGAGTGGTCGCCGGCCCCGAGGGTCCACCGGACGCCGCCGCATGCGCTCCACGCGTCGCGACGGGGCGGAGTCCCGCGGGGCCGTGGCGTTTCGTCCCTTTTTATGCCATTTTTGTTCGCCATTTTTGAGTTATGAATATACTATCATGTTCGTCTCGAAAAGACGAAAATTTTGGCGGAAATTTGGTCGCCGAAGGAGGCCGGACAGCCGGCCACGCGCCGGCGGTGCCGCTGCGCGCGGTGAGCCACGCGCCGCACGTGCGGTGCACGTGGGGAGGCCCGCGGCGAATTGGGCTAGGGCCAGCCCAATACCAAACCCATTTGTTTTATAAAAACAGGCCCGAAGCGACAAAGCCCAGCCCGACCCTTTTGTGTTTAAAAAAAAAAAAACATTGGGCCGGCCCATTCCGTTTTTACTAAGACCGGCCCGCGACCCGAGCCCGTGACGGACCGGACCCGGTCCGACCTTTGACCCGGGCGACCGTTGACCTTTGACCCGCGACCGTTGACCCGCAACCCTTTGACCGTTGACTGTTGACCGTTGACTTTGACCGTTAACCGTTGACAAAAAAAAAAAAAAAAAGGGTCTTGTTGGTCAATATTAAGGGGTCTTGTTTTACCTATTATTTTATTTGTTATGATATGTTCATAATAATTACAAAATAATTGGATTTTCGTAATCCATTTGTGTTCTGCATTTGTTGCGGGAACAATGCCATGGGTAAGACGAAATGCGAGAACACCTCAAAGGTCAAGGAGAGCTGAAGCTCAGCAAGCTCTAAGGGAAAAGATTACAAAATTGGGTCTTTATAAATGGGATAATGCTTCTGACATTATAACCCATGTTATTAAGGTCAACGAAATGATCTAAGAAATCGTATGGTTTGGACAAGAAATAACTCCAGTAGATGCATTTTATGCACTATAGAACACTATACCCGTAGAATGACATGGTTTGATGAATAGCGCGTGGTGGAATGATATTGCCACATATAAGAAATCTGTGCTACATTTCTTACACGATTTTATAAGGATCGAAGCGATGAAGACGTCATCGCTTGCAATGAATATGTCTTGGCGCGGACAGAATGCGCCCTGGCATAATGGCAAGGGTTCTCAAAGGTTTTGTCCAAAAGAGTTGATTTTGGCCCCCGATTTGATTCATAATCCTCCTCGAGACTTTAATTATTCTTTTCCTTGTACCAAGGAAATTACATATGCTTATGTTGTAACTAGAGCTAGGAGGATCACACATTATTATATTTAGACTTTTATTTTTAGCTAGTTTCTTTCCTGTATATCTTAGGAGACTTTTAGGGACTTGTGATTGTTGTATTGATGATTTCTGTATATGCATTATGTTATGTGTATATATTTCAAGTGGGAGTGTTCACAAGTTTTAGTAATCGTATGATGAACACAAAGTGATGATTGTATTGATATTAGTTTTTAGATAAGAAAATCTGGATGATGATGGGGAACTTAGTGAACTGTTGATTTTAGAATTCTTTTTTTAAAAACTATATACCAGCATAATCAAGATGCATGAATATGATTGCATTCATTACATACAAATAGACTTTAAACACGTGCTAAATGTTATACTCAGATACTATGGCAACATCATCTAAGAATATTTTTGCTGAGCTCAACAAGGGTGAGAAATTGAATTGAGAAAATTATGAAATCTGGAGTATGAAAATCCAGTATGTGCTTGAAGAACTAGAGGCACTGGAAGCTCTTAACCCGACCATGATCGAGCTAGAGGATGATAATATTGCACAGCATATAAGAGACAAAGAAGCCTTCGCTGCCTGGAAGAAAAAGAACTCAACTGCTCGCATTACGTTGTTGAGTAGCATGGATAATGACATCATACGGGAGTTCGGGCAGCATGAAAATGCTAAAGACATGTGGGATGCTTTGAAGGCTAGATTTGAACAGGACTTCGTCACTAAGCCGAGGCGGTTTACAATCGGGTTCGACACTTATAAGATGCCACATGGGCAGAATATAAAACAACATTTGAGGAAGATGTCGAACATGATTAGTGAGCTAAATGATGCTGGACATGTATTGTCCGATGAACAACAAGTGCAGGCTGTAATTCGCTCTTTGCCTCGCAATTGGGAACACATGAAGGTGAACCTGACCCACAATGTGAACGTCACAACCTTTGAGGATGTTGTGCGCCATTTGGAGCTACGGGATGACCGCCTTCTAGCGGCTAAGATACAATCTGATGTATATGTTCTTGGATCTAGCTCACATGGAGCTTCGGGCTTCAAGCGCAAGCACCCTGGAAAGTTCAAGAGGTGGACAGGCAAAAGAGTTGAACCATCTGGCAAGAAACCAAAGTTTGAGAAGCATGGAAAAGGGAAACGTCCCATGAATAAGAACATTTCGAGGATGAAATGTTACAACCGTGGCAAGAAGGGTCACTTCGCTCGCAATTGTGACGAGCCGAAGAAGGTAGAAACCCTTAACACACTTAAAAGTGTTTGTTATGTATCAAATTCTGTATTTTTAACTGAATCTCATCCTTTGTGGACTGTAGACTCGGGAGCCACAAACCAAGTAGCCGGAGATCGAAATACGTTCGTGGAATTTCGACGAATTCCAAGTGGAGCGAGATGGATTTATGTAGGAAACAATTCTAGAGTAGAAGTGAAAGGAATTGGCACTTGCCAACTTATTATGCGTGGTGGACGCACTTTATTTCTACATGATGTTCTGTACACTCCGGAGATTCGTTGAAATCTTGTCTCTGTGTTGGTATTAGTCAAACTTGGTTTTAGTATGAATTTTCACAATAATGGTGTGGATTTATTATTAGGAACAACTTTTTATGGTTCTGGTTATTTCACGGATGGCTTTATTGTATTGGATATTGAACATGCTAATGTGAATGTATGTTATTCCCTGTTTGCATCTTCTAGTTCTAATGAGAATGATGTGAATACATTGCATGCTAGACTTGGTCATATTGGCCAACAAAGAATGAATAGATTAGCCAAAGATGGCTTATTAGGCAATATTGAGAAAGTTGAATTGCCTACCCGTGAGTATTGCCTAATGGGAAAAACAACTCGAAAGTCATTTGGAAAAGGGACAAGGGCTAAATTCCCATTGCAATTAATTTATACCGACATCTGTGGCCCGATGAATGTTAGGGCAAGGCATGGTGCTGTTTATTTCATCACATTTATTGATGATTATACTCGATTTGGATATGTCTATCTGATATCTCATAAATCAGAAGCATTTAGTTGCTTCAAGAAATTTATGACCTTAGTGGAAAATCAGTTAGATAAGAAAATAAAAGCTTTGAGATCCGATCGAGGTCGAGAATATTTATCCGATGAGTTCAGAAATCCATATGATGAAAAGGGAATAGATAGACAGTTATCTATTCCATACACTCCGCAACAAAATGATGTTGCCGAAAGACGAAACAGAACCCTACTTGAAATGGTTAGGTCCATGATGGCACAAGCTAATTTACCGATTGCCTTTTGGGGCGATGCTTTATTAACTGCTGCCTATGTACTTAATCGAATGCCTTCCAAATCAGTCACTTCTACCCCATATGAATTGTGGACAGGTCGAAAATCTGATTTAAACTTTCTCAAACCTTGGGGTTGTGCTGCCTATACTCATGAGTCCTCACATAAATATGGAAAATTATGACCAATAGGCAAAAAGAGTATCTTAATAAGATACTCGGAACACTCAAAAGGATATGTGTTCATAGGTGAGCAAGAAAGTGGAAATGTGACTGAATTTGAATCACGAGATGTCACATTCTTAGAGAATGAATTTCCAAGAAAGGGCGAAATAGGTGAAGATTGTTTCCTATTTGAGATATTGGATCAAGATAATGAGACTATTGGACATAATGATCCAAGTGGAAGCAATGTGAGAGGTGGGGAGTTGAATACAAACCGATCTCCATTACAACCACTTGATGAATCAATGCCATTATCCGGTCCGAGTGGGAGCGTATTGGAGGATGAAGTACCCTTGGTACAATCTTCTCCACGACGAATCGATCGCAAAAGCATTCCTCGACGATGCTTTGAAATTGAAGGGAAAGCTTTCATGATCGCTCCATTGGATGAAGATGAGCCAAGAAATGTGAATGAAGCTCTATCTTGCCCCGATAAGGAAAAATGGATGAAAGTAATGAAAGAAGAGATAGAGTCAATGAAATCAAACCAAGTTTGGGAACTGGTTGATCTTCCGAAAGGACGCAAAGCCATTGGGAACAAATGGGTTCTCAAAATAAAGCGCAAAACCGATGGCTCAATTGAGAAATATAAGGCACGCCTTGTGGCGAAAGGATATAACCAACAGGAAGGAATCGACTATGAAGATACTTTTTCTCCTATGGTAAGATTTACCTCGATTCGCCTCATTCTAGCAATAGTGACTAGTTTGGATCTTGAATTACATCGGATGGATGTAAAAACTGCTTTTTTCAATGGAGAATTAAATGAAGAGATTTACATGGAACAACCCGTTGCGTTTGTTAAAAAGGGCCAAGAACAAAAGGTATGTCGACTTTTGAGATCGATATATGGCCTTAAGCAGTCTTCAAGACAATGGTATATACGCTTTAATAATGCCATAGTGGCATATGATTTTGAAATAATTAATGAAGATAATTGCATCTATATCAAAAGGTCCAAAGGTCACTTTGTAATTTTATCATTATATGTTGATGATATATTGATTGCTGGAAATAATATGGAGTTTGTGAAGACAGTCAAAAGTTGGCTATCTTCTAATTTTGAAATGAAAGATATGGGTGAAGCTACATACATTCTCGGAGTTAAGATTTCGAGAGATCGTTCGAAAAGGTCATTATCTCTTTCGCAAGAGACGTACGTCAATAAAATTCTCGAACAATTTTGTATGCAAGATTGCAAACCCATTGATACTCCTATTACAAAAGGTAATGGGTTGAGCCGAAGAATGTATCCTAAGACTCCACAAGAGCAAGAACGTATGAAAAACGTTACATATGTCGGTGCTATTGGAAGTCTCATGTACGTTATGATGTGTACAAGACCTGATATTTGTTATGCAATTGGATTGGTCGGTAGATACCAATCCAATCCCGGTCAAGCACATTGGATTGCCGTTAAGAGAATCTTGAGGTATCCGAAAGGAACCGCCAATTACTCGCTAACTTATCAAGGAAGTGATCCGCACCTAGAAGGCTACACCGATGCCGACCGGGGAGGAGATTTGGATGAGAGAAAATCAACTTACGGAAATGTATTCTTACTGAATAATGGCGTCATATCGTGAAACAAGAAGAAACAACAGTGTATAGCCTTATCCACCATGGAAGCCGAGTTCGTGGCATTATCGGCGGCAGCATAAGAAGGTGTTTGGCTTAGAAGATTTATGGATCATTTGGGTGTTACGGGAGATGCTACAAAACCTGTGAAGGTTTATTGTAATAGTCAAGCAGCAATGACTTATACTAAGGATCCTAAGTTTCATAGTAAGACCAAACACATAGACATTAAGTATAACTATGTCAAGGACATGGAAGCACGAAATGAAGTGAACTTACAGTATATATCTATGCATAGAATGTTAGCAGATCCCATGACAAAGCCAATTCCTAGAGATGTTTTCTTTGGTCATATAAAGACTCTAGGACTGCGTAGAGGTTAATGTATTGAATATTTGTATTTTTTTCCCTAAACGTTAATAATTGATGATGTTGTTTATCAATATTAAAGTCTATAAGTTTATTTGATATTCATGCATATTAATGCTTGGTGCACTATATATTAAAAAGGTATGTCGGACGGATGAGAGGTTAGCCCACTCACACGGGTAACCGCCTCTATTTATTATGTAGTGAATAGAGATGAGGAAATTTTAAGCTTATTATCTAGGTGATAATTGAGAGCTCAAGCTTAAAATACTAATACCGCCTTAACATGATGTTAATATGAGGACTTATTACTTACAATGTCCGGAAGTAAAATAACCCACATATTTCGCTTTATCTGTCTTAAATGCTAGATGAGAGTTCTGATGAAAACCCGTGGCTGGAGTTGTTACGTGTACTCAAGTTAGACACTGAGTGTGTCAAGATGAGCATCTGTACGGTATTAAAATAGAAAGGCATACGCTCCATAGGAAAGGAGAACATACTGTAATACGTATTTCATATTACGTATGCACTATCGACCAATGAGAGTAAGCAAGAGTTTTGATCTCAACTTCTTCGTGCCGTGTGAGACTCTCGAGGATAAAATTCCTCATTTTTGTACCCTCATGACTCTTCATTATTCTCAAGGTCTCTATTTAGTGTTTGCTATCTTAGGGTGTTGCCTATAGTCATGAAATTGATTCGATCTAAATGGACATTTCTAGAAAAGTGAGCTAAACTGAGATTGAGAGATCTAATGAATGAGGAAGATTGATTTGGAGTTTTAAGTCACATTATGGATTATATTCACAGACCGGTCAATTATAATTATTTGGTATGATTATAATTGTGAATATAATATGTCAATTTTAAAATGAGATCTAGTGAGAAATTTATATGTGACTAATCGATCTAGGGTACAGCATACAATTCATTTCTTTTTATGTCCAATTTTAGAGCTATCATATACTCCCAACGGATATATGACAACGAGCTCTCAGTGTATGCTGGTCGCACCGGTTATTTGCCAATATGAACTTTGCGAAGATAAAAAGTTTAGTTGTTAGTCATCCGTGGACAAATAGGAGTTGTTTGCCCTACATGGGCGAGTGGGAGATATTAGATTAAATATTAAAGTGGGGTCCACGGGAGATACGGTGTGCGCCCATGCGGGCAACCACACCCCATTGAGCGATTATCCGCTCAAACGTGAAAGATCACGTTGGTTGGTTTTACGTCAATAGCTGACGTGCTCTCCATCGTTCTCTCCCGTTACTTCATTCTGTCACTTTCAAGAAAACAGAGAACGTAGAACGCTCCTCCCCATTGTCGATTGTCGTTTGACAGAGAAAAACTCCGAGATCGCAAAGGGCTTCTAATCGGTGATTAATAAGGTACGTTCTCGTGATGTATCTTCATCGATCGGTGAATCCGGTGATCTATTGGGCATGTTTCCGCTGTTTTGAGTATGTATTAGATCGGATTATGTATCCTACAGCACTTTAAATAACTCTCTCAAGCCACATGTCCTCCCATGTGTCCCCTCATTGCCACCACACTCCCCCACCAATCTGCCACCTCTTCCCTCTCCCTTTCTTCTCTCTCGTTTTAACGTAGCAAGGAAGATAGTGGCCCTTCTCTCTATCTTTGGCTAAAGTATATTAGAAGTGTCAATATATGGCGCTCACTTTAATATCAAAATTTTCAAAACGATCACTTAAATGTCAATTCTTTTAAAAAACGATCACTTAAGTTCTAATTTCTTCTAAAAACGATCACTTTAGTATCAACTCCAATTTGAGCTGACGTGACTTGTTAGAAATCTGACACGTACTATTTTTTATTAATATTTGAGTTGACATGTCTCGGTGGAGTTGATACTGAAGTGATCGTTTTTTTCTAAATTGACACTTAAATGATCGTTTTTAAAAAAAAAAAAAACTTGACACTTAAGTGATCATTTTGAAATTTTTTACACTAAAGTGAGCGTCATACATAAGTTTTGACACTTGTAATATACTTAAGCCCTCTCTCTTTCTTCTTCTTCCCCCTCATTGTCTTTGGCAGCAATTCCACCAAACGTCTCCCCTGAGCTTTGGCTCAAGCTGGCGAAGCCACGGCTCAACGATGGAGGTCCTCCAGTCGTCCTTGGCCATGCTTAGCTCAGCTCGCTCGCTCCCTCTCTTCTCATCAACGGCAGTCGCAGTGCACAAAGAAGAAGAGAGAAATCCGTGCTCGTTTCGTCGCCGTTTCGACTCCCATTTTTGCCGAGTTTTGATCATAGGTAAGTACTCCTCTAGTCTTACTACTAGATAGTCTCCTTATCGCTCGATCTTGTAACGAAACGGCAATCTTGATTGTGGGACGTCGGCGGAGAAATTTGGTTGCAAGGCAAGGAGGGTGCCTTTGCATGTCAATTTTGTCCATAGATTCATGTTCCGAGAGCTGTGGGTATCTAGAATCCAACGGTTGATCGCCCTGTATGCTGTTGAATTGAGATGAATTTGAGATGAGGACGAAGGACGGTACGGCCAAGAGGTGGCGTTCGTGCATGAGAGGGAGATTGGAGTTATATGCTTGATTGATTGGTTGATCTATGGCTTTCGGGCAGTGAATGATTTGTTGTATTGCTTATTGAATGATATGTTAGACAATTTAGTTGTTTGATTAGAGATTTCATTACTAAGTTGTCCAACTCACCCTTATAGTTTTCATTATTTCTTCAGTTAGCCAGCTAGAGATAGTATCCCTAAAGATTAGTGGACATGCTATGGTGTCGGAGCTGGCTAGGAGCGTGATAGTCCTCCGAGTAGAGCTATTCCTTTTGATTTCTCCCGGTGTACCTTATAGTTTCATTTTATTAAAAGTCGATGTACAGGTTAATACACACACAAAGTATCTAATAAATTTGTTAAGCGGTATTATGATCTGTCATGTAGCTAATGAAACCTATGAAAGGCCATTTCCTATGGGCATGTCTACCTGTTTGGATTCTTCGGGAAGCCATATAGGCTCAAGCTATTGACAAAAAAAAAAGTTACATCGGATTTTTGGTCAAGCAAATCGGAGTTGATATTCAAATTATTATTTTTCAAAAAATTGATATTCGAAAAAAAAATAATATTAAAATGAGGGTGATATATAAATTTTCACATTTTTGGTATCAATCGACCCATTTTGATTGATTTCGCAAAATCATTGATGGACCCTCTTGAGTGGCTGAATTCCCGAAAGTTCTTCCGAGCCTGGGAAAAGTAACCACTTAACTCTAGTCATTCCTCCATTTCCATCAGTCAAGGAAAATGGACAAATCAGAAAACAGAAGAGTGATCATTTGCTGTCAGCTGGCAACCCGGATTAACCTCAACTTTCGACACATTTTCATCGCTCACCGTTAGATGTGCCAACAATCATATGCTACGTCTAGAAATGGACAGATCAAAATGGCAATAGGCACGAGATAATATCAATTCTTATTCAAATACAATTACATATGTAAACGTTAATCTCCAGTAGGCTTTGTTTAATAGCAGTAGAGGTTTACATTTCATCTTCTTCCTGTTTGCAAAAACTTTAAGTCTTAAATAATTTGAAAGATACTTTCCTAACTTTATATTTATTACCTCTTACGAAAATAAGTCAATAAAAAAGCATTTTCATCTATAACAACAATTTATATCTAAACAATTTTGTCGGTAATGAAAATATTCTTAATAACGTCCTTTCTTTAGTGGTATAAATAATCTAAATTCGAACTTTTTTCTTCAAACTTATTTATTTTTTCGTGAAATAAATGTAGATTAAAGTTGATTTTATCTTTTTCTGAACATAGAATCGGTGTCCTAACATAGGCACAGTGTTGGATATAGCGGTAACTATAAGACATGTGTCACGGGCTGGCAGACTTCAGTCGCAGAATCAACCCATGCGACGCCTAGTGGGCCGAGAACACACTAGGCCAGCCTTCTTACTCATGATGTCCCTTAGAACAGTGTGGTGAATAGCTTCATCATATTGAGGCGTATCACGCCCAGGTTAGCTCGAACGCCCAGTCCATCAAATGAGACAAGGAGATCATATTAGGCATAACAACTGATTTCGGCCTCTCATGGTCTTATCGGGAGAACGATATCAGCTCCCTACCAATTTGTATACGGGAGGCCAACCCTACCTTCAGAGCTTCAAGAGATGTAATCTTTCTATCTAAGAACTCCTAGCATAAGCCGTCCTAACACCACTCTCACGGATCAGTTGCTTCTTCCCCTCTACATCGCTCACTCATCATGACGACACCATCAGGCTTCACCCCAAGGGTACATGAGAGTGGGAGGAGTTGGGGCATGGGGTTTCCAGTCCATCGTATCGTACACGCACACGGATGGGGATACGAAACATTCGATCCACGTCACATGCATATTAGTTATAAAATGCTTTTGGATCAGAAAATGAGAGGGTGACACCACCGCTACTCCACACATCTTGTTCAGGAAATCGGGTAGAGATAGTAAATTAAGCCAAAAGAATATAAAGAAATAAGAAAAGACAGCTGCTAAAAATAAAACACTTTTTACATTCAATGTAAGAAGACGGTTTAAACATCTCTATTGCAAGGCAAGTAAATGTAGAAGTTTTGTTAACAATATTGCCGATGTAAAACGGGTTTCACACTCATAATCGCGAAAGAAAAATCTTGATCGTTTAACGAAATGAACATGGTTGTCAAATTAAAACTCGAACACGTGTTAACATTAAAACTCAAAAGGAACACTGCTATCCATGGGTAGGATATTTACATCACCTGTTCTATTAGTTTCTAAGTATCATCATTCTTTTTAGTTTAAAGCAATATCCAACCTCTAAAAGCTGCAGTTTAATTTGTTCACAGAGTCCTTCCTTTTGCTTGAAAAACGATTTGACTAGATTCTTTTCTTTAAATGAAAACCGATGCTCTCTCGACATTTTCCATGAAAAATGAAAGATGTGATCATTGTTCGCAGTTTAATTCTAGGTAGGAAGCACGAAATGCTATATAATTTTTTGAAAAGAAAGAATAAGTTAATTGTACAAACAAAGACGGAATCAATAGAGGCTGTCAATGTGGGAGCCAATAAGATTTCATATGAGTATCTTTACATCACGCTCGTGTTTGGATAGTTGTATGTTGTGAATTATTTTTTAATCCCGCTTGTCCTAAAATTGACAACTTTAATTTCATCTACTATGGGCACTTAGCATGTGCTCTAGGGAAATCTGAAAATTCTCAACCTACAATTCAAGTTGAAAATATTTGAAGTTGACACTCACTTTGGCCTATTCAAGAGCACAACTATTGTACTAAAAGTATTTGAACAGCCTGGATATTTTTCCACTTTGCCGTTAAAATAGCAATCAGTGCTTGGTGAAAAATCAAACTTGCTTTCCTTTTACTCTTCAAACAGTCGATTTCGTTGTTAGAAAGTTTAGCGGCCAATGGAGCACTGTCATTAGCTGGAGTGAGAGTGTCTTGCACAGTGCTTGTTAACCAGAGGTACGCGGAAGCAAGCCGGTTAACAAGCACCGTGCAAAGTACGAGCCAGGAGCGGAAGTTTCGATGACTCGCCTCAGTCATGGGAGGCTATTATATATGCCTATCCGAAAGTAGCCAATCAAGAATGACGTGGAGTTTATCTTCCTTAACGCCACCCCCTAAGTTAAGAGAAAATAAATTTTTTTTTATCTTCATCCCAGGGAATATCTCAAATTTTATGTTCCAGAATTCAGACAAAGTAGTTTAAAGACTTGCTTAGGTTCATCTCTTTTAGATTATAGGGTTTCGGATGCTAGGTAATTAAGTAATGCCCAAAAATTGCGAAAGACGTTAGACGTCACTTTTTTTTTATTGTAGGAATTAGGTTGGTCATATTTTTTTCTAATCCATCTTTGACTCCCTGACATTAGTTTTCTTAAGCATTATGTAATTTACGAATGGAATATTACTTATACTTTTGAATTTTTTACCTAAAAGTTGAAAATAAAAAAATGTTTAAAACTTGTAAAAAAAGTTTGTATGACTCGTTTTCAGTTAAAAAAAAAAAAGAAAAATTACGAGATCCACCAGATTACAAAAAGTAAAAAGTGAAAGTCATGCTTGACATACTCGAAGAAAATGGGGGAAATTTTTTTAAACTATGCGTAAATGTTTGTGAGTATGAAAGAGGGAAAATTTAAAATTACGAGAACTTTATTCGCAATGATCTCAACCCTCTAGGTCAAGCTTGGGATAGTTCAATGGATCTCTAGTTAGGCGCAAGTAGCCCTCTCACAAGAGAGTGCTTGCATTTTATACGGACTCTCTCAAATCCTATTAATCTTTATTTGGTGTCTTATCATTGATAAAGGGAGACTAAAGCCGTCACCGACCTATTCTAGCCTGGTTAAGAGCCGAGTAAGGCGTGAGAGTCTGCCTTATTATAATGTCACGGGATAGAATATCCATGAGCGATACAAAAGAAAATTTAATAATTTTCAAATAAATTTCCTAAATGAATTGATGCTAAAGAGGGAATTAGTCATACCAAAGATGCAAGTGCAATTTATTTATCAAAGAACTATGACCTAACTACATTCTCCATGTAATAGCCTAAATCTTACGTAACGGTGGCCTTTTTTTTTTTTTTTTTTTTTCATGTTTCACGTAATTTGCTTTCCTGAAAAGAAATAAGTAAGTTTAATCTATATTCAATCCTTTGACAAAAAAAAAAAAAATCTATATGCAATCCTAAAGATATTCTTATTTTTTATTTTAATTTATGAAAATTCTTTCTAAAATATCAAGCATTAGATACATGAAATTTATATTTCGTTTCTTTAATGCAGTGCAAACATGGAATTAACTAATACGAAAATAGTAGCAAGATAAAAAAAAAATGATCCAAAATACGCATCGAAACACTTATTTATGGAAATTTCTAATTTTCCATATGAATTTCTAATTATTTTTCCAAACGTGGAATTAACTAATGTAAAAATAATGACAAGATACATAAATAACCTAATGCTCTTTAATGTGCATCAGATCACTTATTTATGAAAAAAAAAAATGTAATTTCCCACATGTCAAGTCCATAAACTCTTTGAGATTATATTGCTCTCCTCTCCTGATTTAGATTTAGGTCTAGATCAAGGATTTTACTCTCCCAAACTAGATCTAGATTTAGATATGAGAGTTCTTTAAATGTATTGATCTATGCTCTTTCAACATATGGGTGTTGATGTTACTGCTTGATGATGGTGATGGGGACATCGAACCTAGACGTCACCACAAGCTATTATAATTGGTGTGAGAGTTCTCTATGTGTACATATCACTGAATCTAGTGATCGACCGCCGAAATTCTATGGTTCCGGATCTATTCTTGGAGGTCTCGCGACCTAAAAATCGAGTTTTCAATTTTAGGTTAATGGATTACCAAATTAATTAATTAGGCTAATTAACTTAGCTCGAACCCTCCCAAGTTTTATCAATTCGCAATTTATGGTTTGAATAGTTAACATGCAAATGTTTTCAATTGGAGCCATCATTAATCGTTTATTGGTAGGCCGATTAGAAATATAAGTAAATTAACGGAAAAACTAAATTACTAATACAAACAGGAGATTAAGAGTCCGGGGATTTGATTTCATTAATTTTTCAATTAATGCCATTTTAGTACCATTTTATTTCATGCAAAATTTGTCAAGCGACTTTGATTAAATTTTAACCTAAGTCACTAATAAAAGTGATCACACGAGTGCACAATCACAACCAAAAGTGAATAGTTTGCAAGGAGCATGCGCTTGATAATTATTTTTGGGATTTTTATTTATGAAAAGTTAAAGAACTAAACTATATACAATGCATGGCATGAATGATTTTTTTATTTTTGGATTTAATTACAACTTAAGTAAAACTATGTCAAAATACTTTATTTCTCAAATATTTTATGATTTAAATTGCCCTAAACCCTAAATTATTAAAGATTAAGTACTTTTAATATGAATTTCACTTTTAGAGATGTAACTTTAAAAGAAAATGCAATTTGACCTAAATATTTGCAAGATAGATCAAATATGCAATTATTTACATGATCACGATTTTAAGATGCAAATTTTATCTTGGCATGGAAATTGTTGAATGCAAATCTATTAGAAACTTTTGAAAAAATATTACATCATGCGACAAATATATTTCAAAATTAGATATGCAATCAATCAATTCAAATCAAAACAAGAAAGTGGATATATGCCGATCAATTTTTGAAATATTTCACAATATTTGAACCAATCTTTAATCCGTAATCTTACGGGCTAACGATTGAATCCAAATCTGTCAATAATCTTAAAGATGAACTTTTTCGATTGTATGGTAAATTGCGGATTAGGAAAAATTCCTAATCAACCTGCATTTCTTTTTTAAAATATATCCACTTTTATGCAATATGCAAGATAAGCAAATATGACATGATATGCAATAATATCATAATAATAAGAAATTTTACCAAAAGATTTGCTCTTCCAAAATTGCACCTAAAGCTTGCACGCCAAGCTTCAACTCCGGGCTGGTTCCGCAATTGGACTCGCACTGCTGAAGGCTAGCAACTCCTTGACAACACCGGAACTCCTCAGGGTCGGGAACAGCGGCTCGGCACCGGTGAACTCTCAGCCTCTCGGTGTGGAGAATTGCTACTTATCTTCACGGATTATCTAGGCTAAGGTCAAAGAACACTTCTTTGACTTCTTCGTGGAAAAAATTCATAAGAAAACCCTGAAGACACGTTGATAGCACATGGCCTGGAAAAGCAATGTCAAGAACACGTGGAGAGTGGACCAAGAACTTGCTGGATGTTGTCACGACTGCTAGAAATTGTCTTGCTTGGCTGTTCGTGGGCTTGGCGCGAGGACTACTGCAATGCGACATCGCGATCCGTTGCGACAGAGCACGTTGGATGCGATGCGATGGAAGTTGCTAGAAGGAGCTTGCGCTGAAATTGAACTCCTAGAGAAACACCAAAAGGAAATCGTTAAGAGGAGGGCCGCGTGAACTGTGGCGTTCATCAAGGACTGAAGCAGTGTTGATGATGGACTATATGTCCTCTGAGTTGAAGTCTCTTCTTGATCCAGAGAGCCAAACCAACAACATCCCTTTTGATATTTGTGGTCGTCCCTTCTCAAGATCTATTCGTCTCTCCGTTGAAGACTGAGATTTCCTGAATTGTAATGGCCAACCTGTGAATCTGCAGCAAAACATGGGCTCGATTTTGTCTGTGGCCTCCTCTATTTATAACAATGCAACTAGGGTTCGTTCAAATAATGAAAACATGGGCTCGATTTTTCGTTCATTCTTGTAGGCTTATTTTCCAGCCTTATAATAGCTCTAATAATTTAAGTCCAAAGCATTCCATTGGCCCTAACTCTCACGGGTTGGACCCGGTTTAATTGAAGCTCAGAAACCCATTTTCATTATTATTTTCGGCTACTGATATGCAAGAATGGCTCGACCGATTTTTCACATAAAGCCTGTCGAGCTCGTACGATTGTTCTCGATTCATTTTCCGTTGCCGGTCTAATAAAAATGCAAAATGCAATGAATGATGAATCAATTATTTTTTGTAGGAATTAAAAAATAATTCCTGATTTTTTATGCAAAATAAATGTTTAAACAAAACTTATGTGTTAACATGAGGATGAGAGTGTGCTTTGTTATTTGCTTTCTAGTATTTACTTTTTTCTGCAGTTATGTAGTAGATTAAAACTATCCTATGTACCTCCTAAATATTATTTTGATTAATGAATGAAAATTTTCTTTTGACAAAAAGAAAAGTTGATTATGCAAAATTATTTACCACAAGATCGCATTGAAATAATCAAGTTAAAGCCGGACGTAGAAGCTAGAGGTGTCAAACGAGTGGGTCGGGTCGAATTGATTCATTTAACCTATTTTGATTCATTTTTATGCTATACAAATCTAGTGACCATACCTACCCCACTTATATTATTAAAATACTTCAATACTAAAATTCAATTTAGAGAAAATTGTTTCTTATACATTCTTAATATATATATTGCTATTTTTTTTAAGTTAACCCATTTTATGACCTATTTAAAACCCATTTAGGACTCTTTAAGTTTCTAAGTAATGCATTTGCGATCCACTTTTAAAAATTAAGGAATCCATTTGTGACCCATTTTGCCACCTCTACGAACTAGGACCCACATATACACCATCATGAACTCACCTGTAATATATACATGCTACAAACATATTAATTGGAGCCATGTTCAGTTTCATCAGATATAATCCATAATTAGGCCTCAATTAAACAACCGAAGTTCAGAAATCACTAATTAAAGCATACGCGTGCATGGACTTTGATGTATGACATCGAACCAATCACGAATTTACAATTTTGCCGAGAACTGAAATGCCTAGTCGGATGTAGGTCATGTTCGGAGTAGAGCACGTAACTTTCTCGATGAGGAGCTATATTACGTGATTTCATTTGGTGGGTTTGAGGAAATTAATTGAAAATCTTCACAGCTGTAGAATAAAATTTGAAGCTCGAATTTCGGCTGGAGAGTCCTGCAATTCTCGTGGTTTTTCTGAAAAATTTTCGTGGTATCGGGCCCATCTGGGCCACATTCGGTGGCATCAGGCCCGGCGAGGGCTGATTTAATGCACCAGGCCCATTCGGACCTGGATCAAACAGGGCGACAGGGCCTGGGAACACCAACATGGCAGGGAAAGATACGAAAAAAGTGGAAAAAATTTAGGGGCCATCTCCACTTTTCACTCCCTCGTGCTCCAAAAATAGCATAATTGTAATGGGTAGCTAGTAATTATCTTTTAGGATATCAATTAGGCATACTAACGAGTAGACCCGTCAAAATAAGTTCAAAATCCATTTATGAACCCATTTTTATTTAAATGGATCATTAATCGATCACTCTTTATTTCTCTAATCAGCCGAGTTTTACAAATTAAAATTTCAAAATAGATGGAATTTTAATGGTTCTAATCTGACTCCATTTAGAACCCATTTAACCTAATCCCTTCTTCTTTATTCTTCAGTCTTCACTCACTTGCGACGCAACACAACTTTATAATCTTCTCTCTCCCTCTTTGACTCGACTTGACTCCTGTAGAGCCTACGACTCCGCCACCGCTGCCTCGACTCCCCGCCGCCCCCAGCACCACGACTCCGTAGAGCCTACGTTATGCTTGCTCTTCTGCTTCGATTTCCAACGAACTTTCACTACCAGCGGCGGCCGTCCAGTCTTCAACGTTACTTACAGCTTCGTCGAGCCTTCCTGTATCAGACCCAACATTTCCCGGAGTACTCGAGCCATTCAAGCCATCGCCGTCTGCGGGTCGTCGTCCAGGCTTAGCTTGGAAGTCCCTCCGACGTCCTTCAGTGGTTTTCAACCCAGATCCGATTAAGTTCACGACGAAGCTGCTGCCTTCACCGCAGATCCGTGCCGAGCAAAACCCAGGCCGACGCTGTCGCTGCCTCTGTGAAGATTAGGAAGTTACGCCCCGACGTTGGGTTTGACTGAGCGACCAGCCGCGAGCCTCCTACCGATGAGGCCGTTGCATCCATCTAGCCTCCAACGATGGCTGTTGTTCCTTGTTCCCACTTGGATCGATGATGTCGGGAAGCCTGCAACGAACCTCGCCGTCTCTGTCCACGAGCTTCCTCGACTATCTTTGATCCTGAAAGACTATCATAAGACAGAAATTTTATGAAAATGTTTTAGCAAAAGGAAAATTTAAAATTTAACGAAAAAATTAAAATTATAAAAATGTCCACTTGTATTTCATGAAAATATTTTAGCAATATAATTTTATTAAAAAATCATAAAAAATAAAATTTCATAGGTTGAATTAAATATGAAAGTGCTTTTGTAATATAATTTTATTAAAAATCATAAAAAAATAAATTTTCATAGATTAGATTGAATATGAAAGTGTTTTCGCAAATGAGTTGGGTCGGGTATAAGTATGAGTTGGATTGGGTATGAGTCATAAACGGGATTAATGAATCAATTCGTGTCGGACCATTTATGACTCAACGCAACTCATCCATTTAGCAAGTTTATTCATAAGTAACCCATTTGTGTCGCAAGAAGAGTTAAATCGCAAACAAATTTGGGATGAACGGTTTTAAAAAAGACATAAGTGGCATAGAAAAATATAAATATGACCGCTTAAAAAGTTATCGACATGAAAAAGAAAAGTAAATCGCACACAAGGTCCGAAAATTTTGTTGGTAATCGTGTATTTGCTTTAAGCTTTTGATTAAACAGACCGCTAAGGTCATGGCCGAGGAAAGAGCGTTCAGGTAATGGCCTTCTTGATCAATCCAGTGTACCAGCTTTTCAGGAAAATGCTCGATGTCGTTTTTCCAAACAATACCTCAACCGTGTCGGGTGATCTGGACACCGATGTCATCTACTTGTCGGGGGGAGAGAGAGACAGAGAGAGAAGGCGCTGCGATGGTTGTGTTGGGAAAGCAATGTGGGTCAAGCACTGACTTTGACGATGGTGGTGCTGGACGGCCAAGACGGTGGCGGCCATGACAGCAGCGGGCTCAAGTAAAACAAAGAAGGGAAAAAGAAAACATAGAAAAAACAAAACAATTTGTTGACTTGAAAGAAATGAAACGACGTGTCAGTTCACGTCATCTTTGTCAAAAATATATTGCTTAGCGGGATGTCTCGTTCGATGAGGCGGCCACATTGAGAGAACTTCTGAAATTACACACAAAATCTAAAAAATAAAAAATAAAATCCCGAGCGAAATTGAGTGATAGAAAAAAGTTTAAAAGCTACAGGTATCGTTCCTTCCAATAAATATATTAGCATAAAATGATATAAGCCGACTTAGCTCATTTTGACTCAGAGCTACATTGATGGAAATTTCAGTGTTTAGTAGTCGGCCAAATAAACGGTTGTTGGCATTAAATATTTAATTTGACTTGAATGCAAATTTTGAGCTAACTATTTTTCCGTGCGTGATCTAAGCGTGGTATTGTCAATGAGAAATCATTTAGTTCCTTAAAGAAATTGGACACGAGATTGGTTAGGGTTTCTAAATTGGGTATTGCCATGAACTCTAAAAAATATAGATTTGATTGTTCTGCACGTACTCCTGGAATTGTCGAAGCAAGGAATGCTAATTTTCTTGATGATCTCGAATAAACGCAGGAGTGTTTTCCCTCGAAAGGCAGAAATTTTGAGGAAATTCAATCTCAACATGAGGAATCAACTGATATTGTTGGTACAATTCTTGTTCGGATTAGCCAATCTCATCATGCTGAGAAGCCACTCCATCAAGAACAAGTTTCATGGAGATCCTGATGTTTCTGGTTCACTAAATGAATGGAACATTGGGGGCGTAAAGGAGATCTTCGGAGGCTAAGGAAGTCAGCTATTCCTGATGATTTTTTTTGTGCACTCTGATCATGTTGCAAGATATAAGCCGACTTAGCTCAATTTGACTCAGAGCTACGTTAAGGGAAGTGAAAACAGATTTTCTGAACTAGTATCTTGAGAAGTACGCTTCAATCAACCTGAACGTTGTCTGAAATGAAAGACATCTGGTCTGCAAATTAAGAAAGTCGATAAGCCGATGGAAATAGGCTTTCAGGTATTGACACTTCAATATTCACAATGAAATTACCTCGTTCGGTTTGATTGAAAATGTTGTGGATCATGCGAGTATCTTAAAATTCGTGGGTGCAAGATAATTTTCCCAGTGCTATATATTGGTCTTTGCTTTCCAGTATTGATTTTGTCATGCTAAATGAAACAAGATCACTTTTTTTCTTGAATTTTTAAGAAGAAGGATTTGGGTGAAGTTTCTTATGTCGCTAGCATAGAGATTTATAGAGATAGATCCAAGAGAGAAGTATCTCGACATGCCTGCATTGAACCAAGGATTCTTATACAAAGTAATCGGTGTTCTGATCACCTTAAGGAGGTTGGATTGTCGGTGAACGTGCGGATACTAACTAAAGCTTATTGCAAACTCTCCAAAGGTTTAATAGGGTAACTCTTTCTGAGTGTTCTTTTACAAGACCGATGACCGCAGATCACGTAAGGAAGCATGACGTGGATATCCAATCCACGATGAACTAATGTTGCGGATCCCATGACCAAACGATTGCTGCTAAATATGAAGTATAAGGGTCATTTGGAGACTTGTCCAAGTAGTTCATAAACTCATTTCTTAATCCATATCTGATGGACTGAGTTGATATATTGATTAATTAATTTAGCAAATGTCATAAATGGGTTTGGAATGATAGAACTCAAAATCATATGGGTCTTAAATGAATGTTGGGGAATATAGTGTACCAGTGGGAGGAAAGGAAATCAGATTTTGGGTCTTAAATGGGTTTGGAATGACAGAACTCAAAATCATATGGGTCTTAAATGAATGTTGGGGAATATAGTGTACGAGTGGGAAGAAAGGAAATCGGATTTTGAGGAGTGAATTCACTTCCTTTAAAGAATTATTTTCCCCAGGACGTTGCTAATGGATACTAACAAAAATCATCTAGGATACGACAAAGTCACAAACAAGAATATTATATAACAATTATAATATTTCTCTAAGAACTCTCAAAAGGAAGCAAATGGAAAAGGTGGTTGTTTTTCTTTGAAAAGAAATCAAAATGGAGGCTCTTATTCTTAAATAATGAACTGAACGTTGTATGTATGTATGTGTGTTAGTGAAGAGAACACAACTTTTCATTCCAAAAAACTATAAATTCGTACACAACTCTTCATGTCCAATAATGGTTAATTCGGACACATCTCTTCTAGTCCAAATAATCGTAAACTCGGATATACCTTTTCAGAGCCCTAATTACCATTAGACATCATTAACTAGTTAAAAATTTAAAATTAAAATTAACAAAAATAACTGCAATTCCTATGTGAATAATCGCATTGTTTTGCTGGGACACAACAGTTAATCTATTATTAATAATCTAAAAAAAATTATTTATTAGTGCCAATTATTATTGCAACTTGCATGTGTCACGGACCGAGGGCTCTGTGAGCCAATCTCCCGACCACATTGCTTGAAGGAATAACAAGAACTGTCTTGGTCTTTGGGGCTTTCTTGAGTCTTCTACAGTATTATTAGGAGTGCACGATACGGTAACGATACGGTAATTGTCCCATATTCTAGAATCTTGTTCTTTAATGTTGTTAGTTGTTAGATGAGGAGATGCAATCTAAGCCATTATATTAATAGCCGATCAACGGTTGCAATGAGAGGCCCTCTAGTATAAATAGAGGTATCCTCCCCCTCATTTGTGTCATTCCAACACTTGAAACAATACAAAGTATTCTCTCCCGGAGTTTCTCTTTATATATACTCTCTCTCTCTACAATTCGGGTGAGCAAGCGAGCGATCCCTAGGAAAGGCTTAGCTTAGGTGCTCCAAATGATCCAAGGAAGCCTTAGTTGTCACACTAATCAATTCTAAAAACCCGGCTCATCACACATGCGGATATAGTGGGATGTAGCCCATTTGCCCATCTCTTTATTTAAAAGATTATAATAGCCTCTCACTTATATAATGTCTCACACTTTTCCGTCTTTTCTATATGGGACAAGAAAAATGTGCTTGTATTTGTATTACAAACAAACATCAACAATCTCCCTCTTTGTTTGTAAGACAAGATTTCTAAATTTAGATTGCCGTTGCTTTATTTTGGATGCGCTGATACTTTGTTTTTAAGCTTTTACAAAAGTATCCGAGCAATCACGGAGAAGGGAAATATTATTCACCATAGGCGAAGAGATGGAATGGTTGAGAAGGCTGTGTGAACTTGATAAAAAGCATACATTATAGATATATTGACTCTAGTTACGCAAGATAAACTTTTGCACAGATGACTTGACGTGCTTTCACCATGCCTCACCAAGTCCCTTCATGTTAAAGTCGACGGAGAAGAGAGAGAGGGGGAGGCCTTCTAGAAGGACGACTCCTGCTTGAGCTTGAGCCTAGCTGCTTCTAACATTGGCCACATTTTTCTCTCGGTGTCATTTCTGACACTGCCTATCTCCACTTGTTTTAGTCGACCACGGTCTTCAAAATTGGTGGGAAGGGGCCTTGTGAAGGTCTTTACATCCTCGATCTTGTTCCCCCTTGATTGTAGTTGCGATGTTTTTTTTTTTTTTTTTTTGGGTCCGAGGCTACGATGTTGTTGAGTGCAACTTGAGCAACATGTTTTTTTTCTAGCTAACGCATACTTGCGTTCGTCTTGGATATGAACAATAAAAGAAAATGAGTCTTAGAGCAAAAATCTCACAATGAGAGCAAAAAAATATTTAAAAATAAAATACAACCAAAATTTTCATTAGATTAATATATATACATATACAAGGGTCTCTTTCGAGTTAAAATTTTATTTAGTGCAAGTATATCAAAATTCTATTAAATTTACAAGTAGTTGTAGCTTTAAACTTGTTATATTAAAAATAATAGGATCGGATATACCACAGCTATACTAACATTTTATTTCAACAAGAAGTTCATAATATACTCAGCACTATTATGGGATTGTGCTTGTTTCTATTTCCTCGAGCTCTCTAGAAAGTAACCCTAACTTTCGTAAGAAGTGCCACTACTACTAAGCCCATATAGGTGAAGTATTTACCACATTTTTTTGTTACTAATAAACACAATACTAAATTTTGTTATGCTTCATTAAGAGTGTGATTTAACAAAAGTTATTGTTCTTATGTTTAAGCCAGTGTCAATATCAAACGACAACTTTTAGTAACTTTTTCTACCGTTAAACATTATGACTAGTGATATGCTAACATTAGGTCGTGATACCATTACTGCTGATTTTAGTCAAAGACTTTCAGCCTCATTTCTTTTGATATCATCTTTACTACATCTTTTGGTAGAGCCTTTGCAAAGGGATCAGCCAAATTCTTGCTCAACCACCTTGAATCAATTGTTTCGGGTACTCGTGTCTTAGACTGATAAGTCTAGTCTTACCATTATAAGTGCTACTATAAGCCATTGGCAAAGCAGCCTTACTGTAATAGTGAATAGAAATAGGAGGCATAGGGCGAGCCCATAATTTGATGTCCAATAATAAATTTCTTATCAATTCGGCCTCTTTCCGGATAGCTGCTAAAGTAATAAATTCAAATTCCATTGTTGAGTGAGTTATACATATTTGTTTCTTACTTGCCTAAGATACAACATATCCATCGAACATGAAGATCTATCTAGAAATGGAATATTCATCTTCGACACTTGTAATCCAACTAGCATCGGTGTATTCTTCTAATACAGCCGGAAAATTATTATAGAACAATCCCAAATTTTTAGTTCTCTTAAGATAACAAAAATTCTTGTGACAACATTGCAATGTTCTATACTTAGATTACTAGTTTATCTACTGAACTTACACATGTAAAATGCAATATCAAGTTTAGTACAATGCATTGCATACATTAAAGATCCTATAGCACTCGCAGATTCAAGTTGTGCTATTGCTCACTAGTATTATAATTTAATTTAATACTAGTATCAAATGGAGTACTCATTTCTTTGAAATTAAGATGTCAAACTTTATTTAACATCCTTTTAGTGTAATCACTTTGTTTCAAATAATAACCCCCAATATATTTTTTAACGATAATTCCCAACATAGTATCTATCTCACCCAAATCTTTCATTTTAAATATGAAAGTTAAATACTTCTTAGTCTCAACGTTCTAGTCATATTGGTTCCAAAAATAAGAATATCATCAACATATAAGCAAACTAAAGTACCATATTCTTTAGTAAATTTAAAATATTCTCTGATTGCTCCATGTAAATTTTCTCATTTAAATCTTCATTTGAGAAAGCATATTTGACATCGATTTGATGAATGCAAAGATCATAAATAGATGCTAAAGGAAAAAAAAAATGAATAGATGATATACATGCTATTGGAGCATATGTGTCTAAATAATTTAGACACATAGATGTATTTTCTCAAAATATACTAATCTAGCCTTTAAAAGCTTGGTAGAATCATCAAAATTGCATTGTCTCCTAAAAATCTATTTGCACCCAATAGATGTAGATCCTTTTGATAAGCCTGCTAATACCCTAGTATTATTAAACATAATTGAGTCTATTTGATCATTTGTAGCTTCTTTCAAAAGGGAAGCAAATCTAGAAGACATAACATCACTAAAACTTTTAAGATCATCTTTTAAATTTATTAATTAAGGATATTTATTTACCACGTTATTATTTCTGTCTCCTTTAACAAGGAAAACATGAGCAATAAAATCTAGATCTTAATCTTTCAATTTTCCTGCTCTAGTACTTCTCCTAGGTCTAGTCATGTCTTTAGAATCATTTGATCCTTTCTCATGAGAATCTATGTGTGTTTCTATAGATTTGAAATTACTTGTATCTAGTACTTGAACATCATTCTCAATAATTTCAAAATCTATAGAACATTTGTTATCAAAGAATTCAACATTTCTTGATTCTACAATAGCTTTTAACTCTAATCAAGAAGCCTATTAGCTTTACTATATTCAGTATATCTAGTAAAAGCATTTTTTTGCTCTAGGATCAAGTTTCGTCCTCTTAGGGTTGGATACTCTATAATATGCCAAACACCCCTATACTTTAAGGTATGACGGGTTTGATTTTCTACCTTTCCATAATTAATAAAAGGCGATGTTATTTCTCGTGGATGGTATTCTATTATGAATGTAACATGCAATAAGCAATGCGTCTTCCCAAAGATTAATTGGTAGCTTCAAATTATAGAGCATGCAATTAACCATTTCTTCTAAAGACCCATTTTTACTTTCAGCCAACCATTTTCTCATGAAGCATATGGTGCTGAAACTTGAATAATAATACCGTGTTCATAAAAAAAATGCTGAAAAATCATTTAGGAAACATTCTACACCTCTATTTGAACTTAGAACTTTAATTTTACTTTATAATTGATTTTTCACTTTAGCTCTACATTTCTTAAACATAGTAAACGCTTCTTCTTTTGATCTTAGGAGATATACATATAAATACCTACTGCAATCATCCACAAAGGTAATGAAATACCTTTTTACCGCCACGTGTTAACATACTATTGAATTTGCATATGTCACTATATACCAAATCTAATAAATTCAAATCTCTCTTAACACTAGGAACCGACTTCTTTGTCAATTTGGACATAGCACAGATTTCACATTTATGAAATTCACCATTAAAGTTTATCAACTCTAAATTTATATATTCTATAAGTAGCGAAAATGTAGATGCGATAATATGCTATGTCATAAATTAGGAGAATCAACAATGTAAGCCGAAGATACGTTTTTATTAGTAATTCTCGGTTAATAGATGCCATCATTGGCATAATCTTTTCCCACAAAAAGCTCATTCGTCGACAGGACAACCTTGTCGGATTAATACAAAATCCGAAGGCCCCTTTTACAAAGATATTGGCATCTAATTTTGTCGATCCCGATTAGATTTAATCTATTTTCTATAGTTTTAAAATAGAAAAAGGCCTAAATAGGAATTTTCCTTTTTTATTTTTGTTGTGAAATGGAAAATAGAAAAAGAAAAAAAAATTAAAACTAGGAATCGGATCCAGGTTGACCTCGGGGGCGGACCTAGCACGTGTTCTGCTTCCCCCGTGAGGTAGGCTTGTGCTGCACAAGCCCATCTCCTCTCCTCTCTTCTCCCCTCAGCTCGTGAAGCCCAAGCCCGACCTCTCTCCTTCTTCCTCTTCTCTTCGCGCACAAAGCAATAGAACCGAGCTTGCCGTTGATCAGAGTGGACTATTTCTAGCCACGCGAAGCAACGAGCAAATGAGAGAACTTGTTAGAGATATTTCGGTTAAAATGAAAAAAAAAAAGATTCTAACAAAAAAAATTTCTACAGTTTAAGCTTATAATTATGAAAAGCGAGATTTTTCAATTTTGCATCAGATTCAATTGTGGAAAAAAATGGAGAGTCGAGCAATGATTGGAAAACTTCGTTTTCATGAAACCTTATGGAAATTGGAGAAATTAGATATTGAGTAGTACATGCATGATTTTATATTGACAAGCAACAAGAAAATAATAAAAGACTTATCTAGTACTTCATTTCTATACTGATTAAAATTGTGTTGTTGTGTCAAAATAAGGATAGCTATACTAATTCGGTATACTTGAAAAACATCCCGAGTACAATATCGACAATCCAACAAGAATGGAACTTCGGTGAATTACCATTTACTGATATTATATGGTTCTATCCCCCTAAAAAAGGCGGTAATAATAAAAAGTGATCATTAATATAATTACTATTTAATAGTTAATAGAGCCAAACCCATTTTTTTTTATCACAACAACGTTGCGGAGATAGAATTTGAACCCGGGACATCAAGAGTATGAGTTTTACGAGCTACCAAGCTACTCTACCCAGCAATGAAGATAAGAAGGGGGCCCTAGTAAACTAGTGTGACTGGATCACCTCCTTTTAAGGGAGAGTATCTTTATAAGTAGGAGCTAGAGGAGAGACAAAGATGGTAAAATGATGGCTTGCTTGAGAAGCCAAGGGAGAGAGAGAGAGAGAGAGAGAGAGAGAGAGAGAGAGAGAGAGAGAGAACTAAGAGGGAAATTAGAGAGGGAATGGTGGATTCTAGTTGCGCCGGATGAAGGGAGTTGATATGTTGTCCGTCGTTGATTAGTTGTCATTTGCCGCCATTTGACCTCTTGAGCAAGTTAGTCTTTCATCGGAGCTTGAGTGGTCTGCTTTTTACCGTGAAGTCTCGCCAGGCCGAGACCTAAGTTCTTCAATCCGGCGAGCTCCAGCCATAATTCCTGTGATATATTGCTTGCTGTGGAGCCTAGTTGAGTGCTAATTGTGGTATGTGTTGGTGTGATTTGCATCAGCCAAACCTCGGTTCCCACTCCCCTATTTTTGGTCGTCAAGATGCCTTGGTTTGAGGCTGAGGAATTTTTGTCCATTTTAGTGCTTTGTTTACACTTGTTGTTGGGTTTAGCTATTGTGTTATTTCCCTTGCTGTATTATATGCTATTGTTGGCCAATTTGGCCATTTGGTCGTCCGACAACCCTCAAGCATTTAAGGAAGAACAAAGACGTGATGACATGAACTTTCACCTCCTTAAAATAGGAGCAAGTCAGTTGTTGATAGTTTATGTTCATTTGGTACGAAAATTGAAATTCGGCCAATGTAAGCACGATAAAATTTGTCAAGCACAACACATCACAAGCCGACTCCACTACAAGCAGCTGCAAGCTGTTGATCGTAAGTATGACGCGTCATGAGCCGACTCCACCGCAAGCTGCCGACCGTAAGTACAACACGTCATAAGGCGACTCTACTGCAAGCTGCCGACAAGCTGATTGGCCTAAGTTGACTGGACAATTATAAATAGAAACCATGGTCAGTTGTTTCTATCAACTCTTGTTGGAAACCTCTATCGTTACCCTACTCGACCGTCGCCCTTAGCCGATCGGCTTCACCAATTCGCCACCTTGGCCGATCATCCGTCATTAGTTGGTCGTCTTCGGAAATTGGAATTTTTTAATCTAAGCGAATGGACTTTTAAATTTTATGGTTTATTTGGATTGACTTTAGAACTGCTCGTCGATAGTTTGAAATCCTGATTGTGTTCTTCAATTCTCGCTTGATATGCTTAATTCCTGCATTGATTGATTTTCCGAAAAGAATATGGGCATGGAAACGTATGATTCATTTATCTCATGGGACTTACGGACGCTAATGATAGTAAGATTGCATTGTGTATGCATGGCATGACATTTCATGATGAAATAAGTGAAACACTCGTTGTGAGGTTTAACCGACGTTATAGCGCTATAAGGTTCATTTGGTGATGCCTTGTGGGAGTCGAATGGAATTCGGGATGTCTTCCGATCTTAGATCGGGAATGCCTCCGTCTCTACGAGCTTGATGAGATGCCTCTAGAGTGAGATGCCGAGTGAATCTATTCCCGAGGACGGTACATCAGTGAAAAACACTTATCCATGAGGAGCCGATATTGCCTCGTGGGAGCCCGATGGAATTCCGAATGTCTTCGACGCTTTCTGATGGTTGGAATGCCTCTGTCTCTTTATGAGCTTGAGATGCCTCTAGAGAGAGATACCAGATGAGTCTATCCCCAAGGACGGCATGAGGTTTTTTTGCGAAGGACCTAGTGTTGCATTGCATACAAATTCATGAGTTTTTGGGAAAGAAATCTTATACTTGAATCACCCGAAACGCGTGCATTTGGATTTATGGATTGTTGATGTGGCATTCTGATTTCAATGCTTCCATACTATTGGGTTAGACGTTTATTCATAGAGCTGTTGAGCTTAGCCCTCGTGGAATAATTATTTTCAGGTTAGCGTAGCTAATTAGTGATGTTGGCGGCAAGAAGCAACTTACGGATGTTGGTGGTCAATTATGAAGTCCGCTTGTGAGGGTAACGTTAGGCCAGAGTAGTTATCGCATTTTGTGATGCTCTCATTATCTTTGAACTTTTGTAAAAAAACAAATTGAAACATATAAATGAAAGGCTGCTGCTATTGTTTGAGATGTGTGTTATCCGGTTAGTGAAACCATGAAAGACCGTATCATTTGTTTAGGTGTAGCACCCCACTCCGAGTACTACCAACGGAGCCGAGGCGTCTCGGGTCGCCACGTCTATTACTTAAGGCTAATCCAGTATTTATTTTCACGCAACGGAAGATTCCATATTCACATTATAAGTCATAATTAACAAAATAAAAATACAAGCCACAAACCACTATGCCTTTACCAATATTTACATATACGGTTCGTCTTGGTTACATTAGCCGATATATCAACATGGATATGTTAAACCTGGGATCACATGGGTTATCTAGTTCAAATTATATACAAATCAACCCATCTCCTAACCATCCATAACTTAAAATGCCGCGATCACCAACTCCACAAATGCGATCTTCCAAACGTATCACTCCGCTATTCCGATTCCCCGCTTAGGTTGTAGCCGCGGGCGACCCACCACCCTTTGCTCCACCGTTCGAATCGTAATCATCATAGATCACACTTCACACATTAGGATTGACATATATGTATATCATGTCACATGAGTATGCAGAATGCAATTGAATGAATGCAAGTCTCCTATGTGTAATGCTTACCACCTCCATTTCCCAATCAATTTCCGATTCATAGAATTGACACCATTCTTTGCCAAACCATCGATTCTAATGGCAACTCCTCGCCATGAGCTTCTCCCTCCGAGGCAACGTGTTACAATCATGCGGCAACTTGGTGGCATCAGACAGGGCATCCCGTCTCCCTCGGGGAATTAATCACATACCTTTCCATAGCCCCATTCCGTAACTCCGGTCACCAAATGACATGAAGAGGATACACTAATGCGATGATATGTGTCTCGCAATGCAAGCCAATTTCACAACCAGCATACTAAGAAAGCATCACAATTCGGTCATGCACATCTTATTTTAGTCATTCCTTGGTAATCACCACATGGCCAATGTACTTATGTCTATGTGTGTCCTTAGACGTTCAACCATTCGGAAACTACACACCCAATTCTTAACTACATGTCAATTAATCCTCTGTCAATGTGGCTACATAGAATCGAATAAGACTAACGATGGTCGCAAATTATTCCCACAAGCTATTAGAATCCTCGGTCACTCATTTCTTTTATCGCCACTTCAAAATACAATACTTTTGATAGTAAACTTCTCACAACTAACAGCAGAGTTCCGAGTTAGACAACCATTATGTACACGATATCAAACTATACAATCCATCGAGGCTAGCACTACCCCCGTGCGAAGTCATTATCAATCTTGGTTCACAGTTCTAAGTTCGACCTACGACCGATAACCTAATTAGATTCATTACCAATTCCCTCATCGTCAAGAGCAATTATCAAACTTGGGTTCACGCTGTATGAAACAAGTAAAACTACATTCCTTGATAACCTACCGGGGCCAAGTAATATATACAATTAACCACTTCTCACTGTCCACAAGTAGCCATTCATACTGTACCTCGCCAATTGAGCTCAAGAACTTCATTTCTTTATCATCGATTCAAACTACTTAACCATGGCAGAAACATATCATGAAACGGGTGAGGGTGAGAGAAAGAATTTGACTCGCCTTGCTCGTCAACAATGGAAGGGGTGCGGCGGCTTGGTCTCCAATGGAAACAAGTGGTTAATGGCGGTGACGTGAACTTCACCGAGAGCTTCATAAGAGAGAGCAAGAGGTATTCGGGAGTTCTTTCTTGTGGTGGGCAGATTGCACGAAGAGAAGCGAGGGAAGGAGCTCCAATTTCCATAGCTTATGATGATGGGACTTTTAGTTATTATTAGAAGCAAAATGCCAAGTGTTCAACACCCCTTCACATCAATCATCATGAGGGCACCTTGCGCACGGCACCCCTCCTATAGTCCACGCACGGCCACCCCTTCATTTATTGTCCTTCCCTTCAAAGTTTATATAAATTTAACCCCTTTTTATAATCCTTAGTCACATGACACACATTTGAGATCTTAATCGTAGATCTTGAATTTAATGTGGACAAAATTTTTAAGGCAGAATTCTCAATAAATCGATCGTCCTACAAAATGTTAGTTGCACACTTTCCAGCCGACTGAACTTTTTATAACTTATTGTGAATCGCAATAATACCCAAAATGACCTTCATATGGGAGGGCAAACCCCCTCCTCTCTATATAGAACCTTCACAATAATATCGGGTAATATGTCTCAAAAGGACATTTATTTAAGGGGTTGTATCTGTACCCAATTACAACCTACTAGGCCGCTATTTACATTCTAAATAACGTTAACTTAAGGAGGCAAATTTTTAGGATGCTACATTAGGCGTACCTACTGTTTGAATGTTTTGTTTAACATGTACTTGTGCCCCGTATGGTCGCCCCGCTTGATTTTCTAATTTTTAGAGCTTTCGCATGCACCAGTTACTACGATTAAGGAAAGATTAAAGCGGATAACGTAGGCCTTTAGTCGCAAGTGGTTCGGTATGGGACGTTCCGCCAATCTCGTGTGAATTGAGAACACAATAGTGGTAAACTACTTGAGTAGCAATAAATAAAGGTCCTCGGGGGGTAGCAAAGCCTCTAGCAGGTTGCCATTGGTTCCTTGAGTGTCGCCTTGAGGAGCTAGAGCAGGTGGAAGGCTTGGGTAAGTTGATTGAGGGACGGCGAGCTCACGAGCAAATGTCTCATTTGAATGGAAGGTCGGTTCAACCAGGCAGCAATCGAATTGGGTTCACGAAGCGGGATGGTGTCGTTTGGAGTTGGAGTTGGCCCGAGCGAAAGATGACATCGTTTGGAGGGTAGAGCCGAGTTGGACGTGGAGTTAGATCAATGCTGGAACCGGGTGAGGAGCATGAGACATCGTCATTCTACGTTCGTGTGTACAAGATGAAGCGGCGCCGTTTTAGGTTCTTGCGAGCGGGCCGTGCGACATCATTTGAGCATGGACCAAGCACGTCATTGTTTTGGCTCATGAGCAAACCTTAGGCGATGACATCATTTTGGCTAATGGTACCGGAATGGCAAACAGTGTCGTTTGGCGGGCAATAGACGAGGCGTTGTTTTGGCTTCCTTTGAACGCCACCATTTTGCATTTAAAAAAAATCTGAAAATTATTTTAAAAATCAGAAAAATTCCAAAAAAATGAGAAAATTTTGAAAAAAATGGGAAAATGATTTTTTTTGTATTTCTTTTTAGCCTAATTAGTATTTTTAGGCTCCTATTTGATGATAACGGTTGACCAATGTCTAGTCCGATTTTATTTTTGTATACTCGACCATATCTTGGGTTTTGATATATGGGAATTGTAACTAATATTGATCGGCTCGTGTGTTTCTATTTTAGTTAGTAGTTAGCTGCTTTCAATACATGAGTGTTTATTTACAGGATTGCATTTTGTTAAATTATTTTCCTAGAGCAAGGATAATATTAAGCTTGAATTCACACGAAAATAGCAAAAAACCGAATGCATGATCATCTAGCACTCGGCTACTGTAGGCTTTGAATGATAATCAGAATGCATGATCACCTTAGGAAACATTTACCGCTTAGAACCGAAAGGGCTCTAGTTAGAAAATTAACGAAAACAAGTCCTCAATCTTAGATTTTTCTGATTGCGCGACAATCGAGATAACACTCTTGTGTCTCTACTTATTTCTAGCCATTCCCAATAGACTAGTATCGACTCCTAGTAATTGTTAAGGTTGCTAATCAAGAAAACGAAATCCAATGTAACACGAGGTAGGACTTGGAAGAGTCCACGCCATGGATAATAGCAATATCCCTAAACCTGCGGAACCCCTCGACGAGGGAAAGGTAGGCCGCGACAAAAGTAAATCAACATAAATTAAGTTCCTCCGAATTTTGTGTACAAACAATATATTAAAAAGGGCAACTTTCGTTCCATAAGTAATGTGTAAAATCACTGTGCCTTTGCCAGCAACTTTTGCAAGAGCTTTATTTACCATATCGACCTCTTGAATATTCACGTTAATAATCTCTTCAAAATTGTGGAGGCTAATAATACAACCTAGAGGGGGGGTGAATAGGTTGTTTGAGAACTTTAAAAAATATTTATGGAATTAAACAAGTTTAATTTCAACACCGGATCAAACATCTATCAGGTCAACAGAGGTTTGAAAATACCGTGAAAAGATTGTGTGCTGAAGTGATGATAATCCCGAGAAATAAGAACATACAAAACAGTAGGTGATATAAAAAGAAGTGGTGAGCAAATGTTTCACAAAATAATATCTAAACGTGTGCAAGACTAAGTACAAGATCAAATAAAATGCAAACACACAAGATATATAGTGGTTCGGCTTTATCTCCAATCCTACGTCCACTCTCAAGACTAACAACCACAACTCGAGCTGGAATTTATTAGTAATCTGCTCAACAAGTTATAATTGATAAGCACTGATCCTTTCACTTAATAAATTACACTATCGGGACTCAGCTATTGCTCTTATTCTTGTACACATGATCTCTCACAATATTACAGCACAGAAAGATTGCCATAGAAGATTTTTTGGGAGATCCAAGAAATAGCAAGAGAAACCTAGCTCATAGCAATTATGCATTTTTACATTGTGCTCTCTCTAACATTTGGCCTAGATGGTCTTCCATTATATACACAACTTCATTCTTCCCATTTGAGGGGCTTGCAAAGTCCAACTAGTCGTTAGAGATCCGTTGGAACTGTTACAATTGCTGTTTTTGACATTGCTTTGAAACATATGCTGTTTTGACGCTATTCTGAAAAAGTTAACGGATGCCAACGACTATATTCTACCGGATAGACTTCTTGATCTTTCTTTGCAGGTCTTTTGCCTGCCAACGGTTATATTTTTCCCAATAAACATTCAAGCATGCTTGCTATTCAAACATACCAATACCCGATATCGACATAAACATTGTCTCACTTAATCTTTTGGTCATTTGGCGCTGTTTATAGAAAAATCGTGAAAACGATTTGTGACCAATTATCCAATGATCCTCTTGAGTATTCCAGCTTCCAAAGACGTCACATTGATGATAGATCGACTATGGTACCTCCAAGTCATTATGAACAACACGTCATCTTTGACTTGTTCTCCTCCTTATCAAGATCTTCACACTTGTACCTAATCTTCGCTGAACTCGGGTTATTGATATCACCACAATATTTGTAGCGGCTATATTCTTCAAGACCAAAGATGCGGTCGGATGATCAAGTCAGCAACACCTTCTAAAACCAAACATCCGCACGATCCCTTACCCGTAATCAGGACATCCGGATCTTTAGTAATCTGTTGATGTTGTTCAATGAAAAACCTTGTGATCAACTTGCAATCAATCAACCAATGATGCTCTTGGCTTCTTCAGCATATAACGATTTTCAAGGACATCAGCATCCCCACTAATTCATTCTCTTCGGTGATTCACAAGGATCATCGGTACTGTCTCAATCTTCCACCGGATCTTTATAAGGCGGATGCTCTTTACCAAAGATTTGCTGTTCCGATAACAATTCGGAGCACTTGATCTTTCTCCTAATCCTTCCCAGCATATTGGCAATTTCAACTTCACCAAACTATTTATCTCCATGGTCTTTCTAAGCTTTTCCAAACATCTTTGTTCTAGGCTTGTTCACCAATACCAAGGTCCATTCACTGCTTATTCACCAATACCAAGGTCCATTCATTGTTCACTTGATCTTTGTACCTCTAAGCCATCACGAACATCTCTGTTCTTCTCAACTTGTTCATCTTGATCAAGGTCCTTCTAAATGTTCACCTTGTCTAAAGACCCTTTAGCTTGTAGACATCTTCATCGCCCAATATCTTATTCACCTTGGAGATCGGCTGCCAACCCCAAAAATCAACAGAGCATTCTAAACATTGGCAGAGCAAGTCTTTATCTCAAAAGCATCCGGTTCATCATCCGTATATCGGCTTGTGCATTTATCACCTGGTATAACTCAACCAATACACACATTAGTAGCCTTTGATTGTTTTTATTATCATCAAAATAAGATAAGAGATTTTCTAACAATCACCACATTGGTGATATTCCCAACAATCTTCCCTTTTTTTATGATGACAAAACAGTCTTCCGAATATACAGATGTTTTAACACGCAATAAAGGATATTGAATTTGAGTACGTGAAAAGTAAATCAATTTGCTTATCTTGCTAAAAATATGAATTCAGTTCAGGGCAATGTAAACACATAACGCAATCTCCAAATATCAAGATATTCAATAAATAAATAGGAGATAACAAGTAGAAACATTTTGAGCAAATCATAGAAATAATCACAGCTCATGTTTCTACATAAGTCATTTAGTTACATGAATTTCAAATAGGAATGAATAACATCATGTGAACTAATACTCTTTCAAACATATATGCATATTCATCAAATCTCTCTGTCTTTTTGTCATCATCAAAAAGATGCTCATAAGATATATGCAACTCAGCTCATTTTCACACAAGCTTACATTTCCCCTATTTGACATGCTCGAGCAGACAAAAAAGATGTGAAATGAAGCTCGTGTTTGGTAGATAAAACATCACATGCATCAATATATAAGCCAAGGAACATATGCATACAATCACATGAATCGTCTCCCTTTTTGTCATATTAGAAAGCATGATATTGCAAAGGGAATATAAAGATATGCTCAAACAATTTCAGATAATTTCAACAATTTGCAATAGCAAATATCAACGTCTCAACATGATATTCATCAAGGAATAATAGAGACAATCGGAATTCATGATAATCACAAAAGAGATGCCGGATAAAAGCATTTATCATGAATTTCTATCTAAACACAAACATTATGAGACAACATATTTAATTGATGTAAACATTAACAAGAACATTATTGCTCCCCCTGTCTAGGTGCTTTCACCAAATATCATAACTTTTTATAGTCAAATTTATCACATCCGGTCACTCTCCCTCTTTTATCACTAACAAGAAGAATACTAGCAGTATGCAAAAGATTATGTCATTAAGCCTAAACATGATCATAAGTAGTAAACATCTTCAGTTAAAAGACAAGCGGACAGCCGCAACTAATAAAAGGCATTTTAAAGTTGATGCGGTTGCTTTCTTTGTTGAAACATGAGAGAGTTCATACATATGCAAGAAGGAATAATTCTCATGATATAAAGATTATCAAAAGACAATCAATGGGAGATAATGTTTTAAATATTCAACAACGATTATTACTCCCCCTAACTTAATGCTATCACCTCTTAAGATCATCATCCGCATACAATCATCATTCACATGCAGAGAATATCATCGTTGTTCACACATATCATGAAAAATTATCTTACTTCAAAGTTATAAAGAGTAAGAGATATGGAAGGCATACTAACCATACTATGTAGAACTTAGCAAGTTCTTCCCATGTAGTCACCTTTTTTTTCATCCTCAAAATGATAATCAAGAGTCGAACCGAAATCAGCTCAAGTTTATCAAGATTTGCCCATACTTGATCTTTGTTCTTTCTTCATGTGATGTTCTTGATATGAGGATTTTTCCTTTTCTTTTGCGTTTTTCCTCTTGTTGCTCTTCCCCTTTTATTTTTCTCCCTCTATCATCATGATAATTCTTACAAATAGCTTTCATCGGTGTTCGGAAATTTTTACGATTAGAAACATCTTCTGTGTCAACTCCTGTTTCATCTTTAATTGATGTTGACATGATCTTTCTATTGATGTTTCCCCTTCGGTGCTAATATCACAGCTTTAAAGTGTTGAATGGGATGTTCCACTTCTATTTTCATTGTAATAGCATCATTCTCATCATTGTTTGCTCTTTGAAGTTTGAAAAGGAGATTTGAATTTCACATTCAAGCTTGTCTCGATTTCAATTTGTATAGGCTCAGCAAATTCTTGCGCATATGATGTTAATAACATAATATCCCAAGTCAAATATCATGTGCCCTTGCTTTTGAATAGATAGAGTAGAATCGTAAGCATTTTAAGCATTTTAATCAAGAAACTACTCATCCTTTCTTATGAAACTTGTGAGCTTGCTCAAGTCATTCAAAACATTTGATATATCTTCAATAATAGTGTGATTTGAATGTATAGAGAAGATTTCTCAAACCTTTCAAAGTAGCATAATTTGTAATCTAAACAGGAGCGGTGCTGCATGTTGACACTCGATTTTTAATCAGCATATTTTTTTTATTTTTGAAAAATTCATAAAAAAGTGAAAAAAAAAATTACAAAATCAACTTCGGTAGCCTTAGCAAAGCCTAAGGAACCATTTTTGACCAAAAAATAATTTTTCATATTTTTTGCATTTTTTAATATTTTTTAAAATAGAAAAAATAGTTGAAAAATCAAGAAAAATGGTTTTTGAGGTCACAAAAATGTGAAAAAATAGTCTATATTTTTTTTTTAATTTCCTTTTCATTTTGACCTCATAAAAATTCAAAAATCCAATTCAATTTGATGTGTTCCTTCATTACACATAGAGTTGAATTTGCCTAAAAAAAATATCATTTGAGTTTTTTAATTTGCAATCTTTGCATTTTTAGAGTTTTGATATTCAATATGGTTGCCCTATATTGCAATTTAGTCCAATTATTTGCTAAAATTGCATGATTGCACGAATCAGGCAAAATTGCATACTTTTAGTGCAATTTAGTCTTTGGATCCTATTCAAAGTGAAATTAATCCCCGAATGAACAATGTCGTCTTCTTCAGCCAATTCCCGTGCAAATTTGACCATTTGCAGGCAGAGTTCAACCATGAAATTGACACCTCAATCGATCATAATTAGATGTGATATGGTGGGTGTTTTGTTCCTCGCCTCATACCCTATCGATTGAGACCGACGGCATGGCCAATGACCGCCAGAGCAAAACGGAGCAGCCTAGTCAAGCTCTCGGCCTTATGAAAGTCAACTTTGATACTAATAGAGCAAATTGGACGTCCACATGTGCTCACCGGACTTGCAAAAGAGCTGAACGGAATTCCCAAGTCCCTCTAGTACCGTTAGTGCCATTTGGCACGTGTAATCGCACGTGGGAGTGAGTCGATGAAGCTCGCCCGAGCGTGCCAAAGATTTGAAAATGGGTATAAGGCATCTCACGCGTTTTAGAGCAAATGAGGTTCATTCTATTTTGGCAGAGGCTAACGGACTAGAGAAAGGGTGAGAGAAAGAGAGAAAAGCTCTCACAAGCTCGTGATCCCGCCATAGCCGGACTTGTCACGAACTCCCTAGCTCAAGCTAGCCTAAACCAGGTTAATCGAACCTGTAGGTAAGGTTCTTGAACTCTACGCAATGCTATCCCGAGCTTTGATTGTATTGATATACTCGTTTTTGCACGATTGAAGTCGCCATAGCTATACCGATTCGAGCTTGCTTGTGCTTGATTCTGTGGATAATCTCACGTTATTTTTAGATATGTTAAACTAGAAGTTGAGACGAATCGAACGGTGGTGGTCTTGTGTCATTTGGCTGAGGTTTCGCCATCAATCGGTGGCGAAGAAACCTCGGCCGTCCATTAGTTGTCTTCTAGAGAAAGAAGATGAACTCGATGTGGCTATTTTCACCAGTCAACATCCTAGCTGGTCTTGACGTGTCGCCACGTGTCAACACGTGGCTTGACACATGGCACACACATCAGCAAGGCCATTAGAATAGTTTCACATCCGTTAGGCAATCCAATGGTCATGCGTGTGCCACGTGTTGCAATCTTAACTTTTTCGAAAAATAAATTGATTTTTCGAAATATTCTGATTTTCAAAAAATAAAAAAAATCTTTTTTGTGATCGCGTGGCTCAGGTTTGGCCATGTGTCACCACTCTGATCGTCGGATAATTTTTTTGAAATTCAAATAATAAAGAAAAAATCATTTTTTAGAAAATATATAATTTTAGATCGAACGGTTGAAGATTAATCACGCCTTTCAACTTGAGCCGTTGATCGTGGTATATATATATATATATATAGCAAACAATCACAATTAGTCGTGTCGTTTGATTTGAACCGTCGATCTTGGTAATCATATCGAACAGTGGGGATTAAACCTCATTTTGATCTAGACTGTTGGTTTTAGAGAGGGGAGCCGAGGGTCGAGACTCAGCCACGTGGTTTAATAGGAGCCGTGAGATCAAAGGCCGATGCGGCATCGTTTTGAGGGTTGGAGTTCTCGCGATCTAACCCCGAATCGGACGGTGTTGACCAGTCCATTGACCAATTCAACTCGGACCAATTTCCTTAAAAAAAAAAAGAAAAATAAAAGAATTTTCAAAAATTCTAAAAATAGTTTTAAAAATCCAGAAAAATAGGGAAAACTTGTCGAAAACTCCTAGAAAATTCTAAAATTTATCAAAAATTGAGGAATGACCACAGTGAACTGGCCAATTCTATTTTTTGGATTTTTCTTTTTCGATCTTTTCCAAAATGACGATTATACCTTTTAGGGGTATGTTGTCTCCAAAAATTTCGGAGATTTGCGAAAATGCCAAAATTAGGGTTTGGGTCGGGTTAGGTGACTAATCCTTCTGTTTGAGTTTTTAAGTCTCGTCTTTTCTCAAAATGACGATTTTACCCCTCAAAGAGTAAATCACTTTTGATATTCCAATGAGTTGTGGAAATTGCTCTGAATTAGGGTTTGGGTCGGGTGGGTGGCCAATCCTTCCGTCTGGGATTTTCACATCTCATTCTCCTTAAAAAAAAATGATGATGATTTTACCTCTCAAGGGTAAATTGTCCCCAAAAAGTCCAGAAAATTCTAAAAAATATCGAAAATTAGGAAATTGGTCGGTTTATCTCACGCCCCGCACCCAGCGGGCACGTCAACATCCATATGTAGTCGTTAAGTTGTGACGTCCTAGGATGCGTCACCGACCCATTTAAAATTTTCTATTTTCCATTAAACGCACGAGGAAGCTATTCACTTCCCCAAACAACATAACAATAGGGATAGACAGTAGGACATCTCACCGCTCCATCTTTTAATTGAGCACATGCGGAATGTGTTACTTCCCCAAACACTATTAAAAGCAGTAGGAACAGTCGCAGGGCAACCAACAATCAACAATAGCAAAAGATAATTTTGTTTATTTATCTCATTAACCCTAGGAAGCACGTTTACACATATAAGCCCCACTTCAAGGCTACTTCCTACAACCCTCGGAAATCTTGGATCATGGTTAGATTAACACTATTTTCAGCTACTCCAAAAGAGATCCACGTTTTTCTCAAAGCTAGACTGCTCTCCCAAGCTAAAGGCCCGAAAAATGGTTAACAACAATGGGTGAGATATAAAATCTCAGCAAGTTAACGGCTTAAACCTCGATTAGGAGGTTAATTTAGCTCGGATGCGATTAAAACTTGCAATGCAACACTGTATATATGTACGAGTATACTACCACACAATCATAGGCAACCTTACTTGCTTTGGCACACGCCTTGCATGTTACAACTCATTGCAAGCAATGTATTGTAATAAATAAATGCATGATCAGAACATATGTCACTTTCTCGTGCACGATGCGCTCAAGCATACTCTCATCATTACGGCTACTTATGGCACGTCTGTTCTCACATGGAGGTTTTTCAGTTCTCCCGTCATTTATTCATTCGATCAATTATGATCGATCGAGGGCATGCCCGTTTTTCTACGGGGGTTTTCCACGGGATTTATCCAATCGATCAATTATGGCCGATTGAGGGCACGCTCGTCTTTCTATGGGGGTTTTCCGGCTTATCCGGGAATGCTTTCAGTCGATCAATTACGGTCGATCGAGGGCATGCCTGTCTTCATACAGGGGTCTTCCGACTCATTCGGGTATTTATCCTTTCGATCAATTACGGCCGATCGAGGGCACCCTTCTTTCTACGATGGTCTTCTGACTCACTCGGGAATATATCCTTTCGATTAATTACGGCCGATCTAGGGCACGCTCGTTTTTCTATGGGGGTCTTCCGGCTTATCCGGGAATATATCATATTAACACAACTCTCACGTCATGTATGCGGTAAATAAATTGCACATGACTAAATACTTAGCAAATTCATTGCACGTGACCACATACTTAGTAAATAAATTGCACTTGACTAAATACTTAACAAATAAATTGCACATGACCACATACTTAGTAAATAAATTGCATGTGACCAAATACTTAGTAAATAAATTACACGTGACTAAATACTTAACAAATAAATTGCACTTGACCAAATACACGCAATTCAATCACCATCCTTGTACATTGCCAATCAATTTATTACATAAGCCAATTTATATGTCTGTTCCCAACATCGACATCATAGTTTAATATTGGATACTACACAAGAGCACATTAATAAATATAACATCTAACTACCGAAAATTAATTTACTTAATTAGAGAATAATAATTCTCAAATAATCTAATAGCTTATCATAAAAATAGCGTTAACTTATCATAAAATAATGAAAACTTATCTTAAAATATCAATAGCTTATTATAAAATAGGCGATAGCTTATCGTAAAATAGGCGATAGCTTATTATAAAATAGGCGATAGATTACCGTAAAATAGGCGATAGCTTATTATAAAATAGGCGATAGCTTATCGTAAAATAGGCGATAGCTTATCATTAAACTACGTGATAGCTTGTCATAAAATAGGTGATAGCTTATCACATTTTCGATAACTTATTAAGTCCACTTATCACTTATCACGATAGCTTATCAACCAAGGTTAATTAACCCAACCATGATTAACAAAAGTAACTACGGTTAATTAACCTAACCAAGGTCAACTAACTCAACCATGGTCAACTAACCCAACTATGATTAACTAACCCAACCATGGTCAATTAGATTAGTACTAAGCATATTTAGACTAATATAAATTCATCCTAATCAAGTTTAACATATTAATCAAGGGATTAGGGAGATAACTCACCCAATTGCAAAATCGAGAACACCGGCACGTCGGCGGCGGCGAGGGCTATGCGTGGTTTGGTCTAAAATCAACACGGAACAACGTCGGATGGTTGAACAAATGGGTCTCCACCGACCAGCCTCTATCCGGCTCGGATCCACGAAAATCCAACAGTTTCTTCGACAAACAGCCTTCGGATATGAGTTACCCTTGATCTTACGGTCTCGAAGGAGAAAATAGAGCTCAATTCGCCCTTTGAACAAGCTCAAACGAGCGATTTCTTCTCGGGCGCGCGCAGAAAATCGAGAGAGAGAGAGAGAGAGAGAGAGAGAGAGAGAGAGAGAGAGGTGGCTGAATGGTGAGGGAGAGAAAAAAGAGAAGGAGAGAGAAAGACTATCTTCAAATGACTTCTTGAACAAGCCTATCTTCATGATAAGAACCCCTCCACCAAGATTATGCCACAAAAGGCTTCTCTCATGATGGTTTCTTGGCCTTTCTTCATAAAGCAAGAATGGTATTTTAGTCATTTCACAAGCAAGAGTAAGTTAGTCATTTGGTACAAATGATTGAGAGTACTTTGGTAATTTAACATCAAGAGTAAGATGGTAATTTTACAAAGGGATAGAATGGTCATTTCAAGGCAAAATGGCAAAATAGTAAATTTACCTTTAAGGGCAAAATGGTAAATTCACTTCTAAGGTTCGGCTAGGATTAGGCTTAGACGCGAATTGTCTCGGAGCTTCGATTCAACAACTCAATTATCCCGGCTTGATTTCCCTTGTCCAATGCCTTAAGGTTATCCAATACCCTTCTCGGTTCGATAAATCAACGTCCAACGATTGTCCCTTAATCCTCGAAAATCCAATATTATCGATCAAACTAAAATTCGTGATTAAAATTCATCGAATTCATTTATCTTATAGACGTCAAATTTTTAGGATGTCACGGTTTAGGTGGCTAATCCTATTTTCGACGCTTTTCACTCCGAATCTCGTCCGAAATGACAATTTTGCCCTTTTTAGCCAATTGTCCCTAGATTTTTCTTAAAATTACGATTTTGCCCCTCATGGGCAAGTCATATTCAAATAATTCCTGTTTACCCTCCGAATCGTGATTGGATGTTCTCTAAGCCGTAGGCTCTACTAGGAATTCCATGCTAATTTGATGAGATTTATCTGCATGATCCGATTCCTTGATTTACGCACTTTCTTTATTGATTGTGTTTGCTAGGGTAGCTATTCCCATCCGCATGAACTCCGAGATTTAGGATTCGTACCCTACTCATCCGCATGAAATTTTGAGATTAGAAAATTAAGTCAACTTAGGTACCGAAATGGCGTCATTAAGGTAATTGGCGTAACTAAGTCCCCAATCCCACTTCTCCGATTCTTGCGGAATAGAATAGAAGCTCCCGACTAATCGATAGGGCTTTATAAAACGATTGGCAGCGACTCCTTCGCATGCATACGTAACACATGTCACTAGACGGCACCGAAGGTCGACTACATTATCCTCTGCTGCGATTTGGGTAATGGCCTTGGGAGGGGCCCGCGTCCGAAGGTCTACATGCAACCGGGCCGTAAAGGCGACCCATTAACCCTCGCTCGAGAGGGTCGTGACACCGCTGTTTGTGAATTTTGCTGATCTCTGATTAACTATTGAATTGTTTCAACAATATGAGTCGGGTCGGGGATATGTTGGGTCGAGTATAGGTTGTTGAATTTGTATTGCATGAAAATGGGTCTAAATGGATTATATGGGTCAATATGGGTCGGACCATGTTCGACCCGACCCATCCATTTGACACATCTATTTATGAATAAAATTAATATTCGTTTGTGGTAAATATTCTACATGAAATTTCCTTTTTCTAGTTGAGTCGTGATCATTACTTCATATTCATTCTCACCTTTCCCTCCATTAATGAAAACGTGGTAATGGAGCCTTTTTTTTCCCCGATATCAATTTTTACTCCTTATTCTTCCAAGTTACCAAACACTACAATGAACAGAAATGAGGTCCCACTCGACTCTTACCATCGTCGGTAGATAAACATGGCCTAGATATTCATTATTTGGATTTTCGTTTTATTTTGTTGAAATCAAACTAATCGTTTTATTCAAAAAAAAAAATCTCAAGACCAACATGATTTACAAACCGATGTTTTTTTTTTCTTTATTAGTAAATTTGGTTTCAAATCGTCGACACCAACTCATATTATCATGGTCCATGTTCTTTTATAAGATTCTGATCGTTGGATGGACCGAATGAGTGATAGAGCTTAGTCATGCAACTCGACACCTCTCATAAGTCAATCATCCAATGATGGACTTGTCAATTGTAGAGGTATCAAAATGGATTGAAAATTCATATTTTAACTCGTATTCATTGAGATGGGTCAAATATGGGTTAGTCAAAGTTTTAAGTAAATGTGTTATTAACAGGTTTGAGTTGTAAACTTGATTATATTGGGTAGTAAATGGGTTTAAAGACAAACTCATATTTGAACTCATTTATAACCTATTTAGTTTATAAAGGTTATTAGTTGAGTCAACTCATTCATGTGCCTCTGATTTTTTAATTTATGATTTTTTTTAAATTTATAATTTTTAAATTTGCTTTTTTCTTGTTTCTTTTACATAACAAATTAAAAGTCTGGTTGTTGGTCGTAGAAGTTAATATTGAAGTGTTTTAGCAATATGGATCGAGTTGGGTACAGGTCATTAGATATGTCTTGCATAGGAATAGGTCAATATAGGTCGAACCATTTTCGATTCGATCCACCCATTTGATAGGTATAGTCAACTGTCATTTGCACAATAGTTGTACATTATCAAAACCAATTTAGAACAAGATTAATAGAAAATGCAAAACAAACACGGGAAAAATATCAATAATTCTAAACATATTGCAATTGTGCCAACTTAGTCCTAATTATCTTCTTCTTTTTTTGCCAATGACCCTTAAACCATTTTGCATTCGTGTCAATTCAGTCCATCAATCCAACCCATCCATTTGACAAGTCCAGTCAACTGTCGTTTGCACAATAGGTGTACATGATAAAAACCAATTTAGAACAAGATTAATAGAAAATAGAAAACAAACATGGTAAAAGTACCAAAAATTCTAAATATATTGCAATTGTGCCAACTCAGTCCTAAATATCATTTTTGTTTTGCTAATGAGTCTTAAACATTTTTGCATTTGTTCTAAATCAGTCCATTCGATCAACTTTGGGCTGTGGATGGTACGTGGCAATGTTAAATAATATTTTAATATTTTTTAAAATAATTTCTTTTTTTTCCTTTCTGCCTTTTTTTTCTTATTTTTTTTCTTTCTCCTTCTTCCTCTAGTCCGTCGCCGATAGAAAAGACTACATAAAAAAATAAAGAAATTAAAAATATTAAAATATTATTACAAATTGCCACGCTAGTGCCGATGTGTCAAAGTTGGTCGGATGGATTGAATTAGCACAAATGCAAAAGATTTATAACTCAATTGGTAAGAAAAATGTTTGGGGCTGAATTGACATAATTGCAATAAGTTTAGAGCTTTTTTGTTAATTTTCCCAAACAAACACCGTAAAGCTTTAGCCCGTGAGTTTCATCTTCTTCTTCTTTTTTAATCAAGATTAGAACGAAGAGATCTATCAATTAATGTTAATATCAAATATAATGTAGAAGAGAAGAGTTTACTCTTTGTTTGCTTCATATAAGATGAATGATTCGAAAAATATTTTTTTAAATGATCACTTGTATTGTTTACAAAAATGTATTGACGAAATTTTTTCATCGTCCATGAAGATATTTAGACATAAATTATTGTTGATAATGAAAATATTTTTCATTTTATAATTATTTCAAATAATACAAGTGATCAATTTTAGAAAAATATTTTTTAAATCATCCATACTCCGTGAAAATAATAAAGCCTTAGTAATTTGTTTTATAAAAAAAGTTACTTTGTAGATTAAACCGAGATTGACCCAAAAAAAGAAGAAGATTAAACCAAGATTATTCATTCCGCTATTGTTAGCCTTATTTCAAAACCAAATTAACGATAAATGTATTAAACGGGGATATAAAGTCGAACTTTTACAGTTTTGGAATATTTTTAAATGTATTAAACGGACATATGAAGTCGGACTTTTATGGTATTGAAATTTTTTGTTCTCTTTTGGCAGTCAAAATGTCTGTTGGTCGTTCCGATTACGTTTGAAGACAAAGTAAAATACATAAATTCGTTAAGAGAAAAGTAAATATTTGAAAATTTCGTTTATTTGTACATTATAAAATAAGAAATATTTGATTTTAAACTTTGAAAGTGGTAGAATTTAATGGATCACCTTATTGTTATCTTAACTACTTTTGAATTACCATTTCATCATTTGATCTAATTTTATATAGCTTTGATTCATCTTATCTTAACAATATTACAATGATAGAGAAAATTGAAAATCTATGCCGAATTTTTGTTTCAATACCAATTAGTATCATCTATTTTTGAAAACACAACTTTGTACATTCAATTATATTATGCGAAGATGCATTGCCTAATGATAACTTACTCTCAATGAACCAAAAACTCAAAGGCACCGTAAGCTCCAACCGAAGAGACACCATAAACCTAACCTTGATATAAGTCCACTGCCACCTCTAACCACTGCGACCTCGGGCCAAGTTGCGAGTTCGTGATGCCGACACCGTCCGAGGTTTTCGTGGCCTTTGCAATGTGAACTTGGAACGGCGGTGATGTTGCTTCGAGGCTGCGGTGGCGAGCAGCAGGTGTGAGGTGCTATGGTGGTTTGAGCGAGGGCTACGGGTAGGAATTCGAAGATTAAGGTCGTGGGTACAAAGGAAACGGGGGATATTTTTCAAAAGAAAATTTAGAATGACGTTAAATTTACGGGCACAATTTAGCAAAATTGGTGGTCCAATTGTAGTTTTTTTTTTTTTTGTCCAACCTTGTATTTCGAAAAATAGAAGAACGGTACATGCAAAAAAGTTGAGTGTGCTTTGTTATTTTGGCTAAAATGCTAATTTACATGGGCTTTAATGAAATTCATCGGATTGAAGGTGAAAACACTTTCGATTTGCTGCATAATACAAGTCGAGTGTTGAGGAGCACCATTTGATAAAATTTTATGAGACGATATTTTGACTTTCAAAGTATTAATTATGCAAAAGGCAAGAAATATATACAATCTTATGCATACGAAGCTGTTTATATTTTCCTATATTAGTCATGTCTTCTTATTCATGTTATCCCGCATCATTATAAAAATGTCTTAATGTTATTACAAAGTGATTGTTGGTGAAAATATAGATGAAAACATATCGATTCACGTTAGTTTAAAGTTATTTCGCAATGTGTGAAGTCGGGTTTCATCTAATATTTGTACTTCATTAATTTAAAAGTGAAAGTTTATATCCTTTTTCATTTATGCTTACTTAAATATCTTTTAAATTGTTTTCTTCTTCTTTTTTCTATATGGAATTATATTTATTTTTCTCTATATTATTATCATTATTATTATTTCTTATTAAATAGAATAGTAATTGAAAATACTTATCGAATGTGTCTTTCCTTTTTCCTTTTTTTCTACATCCCATAAAACGAAATATCATAAAAAATTTTCCTATTTTTGTAGATATTTTATACCATACTTGCCTACTATTATTATTATTATGGTTCCACCTTTCCTCCAAATACTATATAATCGGACAATAGGCACGCACACTCCGTTCCCATTCCCAACCCTCCCTCCTTTCCTTTCGTTTCGCGGAGAGAGAGAGAGAGAGAGAGAGAGAGAGAGAGAGAGAGAGAGAGAGAGAGAGAGAATGGCAGAGACGCCGTCGTTGCCGTCGTTCTCATCGAGGTTCAGGAGGATCTGCGTGTTCTGCGGAAGCAGCTCAGGGAAGAAATCCAGCTATCAGGAAGCCGCTATCCAACTGGGACAAGAACTGGTATTTTTCCTCTCATCGAACCCATCCACCTATCGATTTCTCTTTTTATTGCTCGAGAAGAACATCTCCCCTCGCCCCTTGATTTCCCTCTCTTTCATCTTCTGGGTCTTCTCGTTTTCCTCTGAAACGCAATGTGAAATCTCCCATTTTCTGTTTTTTTGTTCTGTTTTCTCATTTTGGATCGTTCGTTGTGGTGGGAGCTTCCTCCCATCAACCAAACGCAAGGCGGCGTTCCGACTCCACCACCGATGTTTCACGAGGCTTTCAAGTTGAAATCAAATGTCCTGTTGACGTCAAAATCGTTCCTTTTTCGCGCTCATCACATCTGCAATTCCTAAGCTTCTTTGAGGTTTTGTTTTGTTTTACCAACACCCTTTTTGTCTTCGTTCATCTCGTGCTTATAAATTTTTTTCTTTTGTTTCGGCTCGTTCGTTACCTTTAGAAATGACCAAAAAAATTCAACTTTATGTCTTCGTGTCGAAAGATTTTTACACCTCTCAAACGTGGGGCTGATGATTGTAATGGTGGGAATTACACGGGAAGGATTGATTAGGTTTTGAGGTTGTGGGCATGAGGGGGGAATGCTAGCTGGAGCCTGCCTGTCAGTTGAGCAGCTTTCTTGCATGATCTCTCTCTCTCCGCTCCCTGTAAATTTTTCTTTTCCTCTTTCCTTTTCTTTTTTGCCATTTCCTCAGCCAAAATTAAATCTAATAGCTGTTAAAAATGTTCTTTTAAATTTTTCTTCACCTATGCCTTTGGCTGGGGAACCAAACGTGCTCTCTTTTGTATCATGAGTCTTGTGAGCGTGGTGGCTCCTATCTTGGACCAATCACCTCTCCACCAAACCAAAACCCCATGAATTTTTTGTTTTTCTAACATAAATTCTTCCATTCTTAAAAAAGAATTCATGGGGTTCCATAAAATATTCATATCCCTTCTTAACACAACCACACACACACAACGACACCATTCCAAGCTCAGTGTTTGATTGTTTAGTTTAATCGCTGTCATGGTGTTTGTCTCTTGGAGAAAGAAAAAACGTGATTTTCTTTTGTCCCGATGATGGTGATGGGCTCTCTCTGACACGTGTATTGATGTTTCTCTCTCTCTCTCTCTCTCTCTCTCTCTCTCTCTCTCTTTTGTGGGTTTTGTGTTGATCGATGAGGAAATGAAGGTGGAGAGAAGGATTGATTTGGTGTATGGAGGTGGGAGCGTGGGATTGATGGGTCTTGTTTCTCAGGCTGTTCATGATGGTGGGCGCCATGTTCTAGGGTTTGCTTTCTCTCTCTCTCTCTCTCTCTCTCTCTCTACACAGGCACACACAGACATCGAAGAAGAACATGAGCATATGCGGGTCTCGAGAGACATGCATCATTCACCATCTATTGATGTTGTTTTCTTTTTTAAAGACAAAAACTTCTCGGTCCATGCAAGTTATGAACTTCTTTTCAAGTGGGTCTTATTCCAGGCGCAAAGCCAAAACATCATGGGATCGAATGCTGGGCTGACAAAAATGAACAGAAATTAACTTTTGAGAAATATATGAGACTGGATCTTTATTCTTTCAGTGCAACTTTTCTTTCCAACTGCTGTTGGATGAGCTAAAAACTTCATCTGGGCTACAGTCACATTCCATCTGATAGAGTAGAGAAAAAGGTTTTCTCTCTCTTTTTACTGAGATATGGTTGGCTTTCTGGAGCAGGCTTTGATCAAAAAGTGAATCCATTTCGGTCCTTGAAAATGTCAGCAGTACACACTACAAACACTCGAGAGGCCTCCTCTCAAAAAGGAGGGAGTTGAAAGGACTTAGTGAGAATGATTTGAACTTTTTTCCAGGATATAACTTGGGGGACTAGCCCTGTCGAAAAGCCATTGATTTCGTTTGACAGAATTTTACGTGAAAAGGGCAAGACAAGATCGAGCCACATAGTCTCTGCGTTCCATAATTACGAGTGGAAAGGATGAATAAATTCAATAGGCTTGACATTTTGCTTGAGTTCGAGGCCAAAGGTTACATCACTCAGTGGAATTGTAACTTCAAAAGTTTTCTAAGCAAAGATTTTTCAGAAAGCTGCCGCTTTGTGGCCTCCATAAGCAGCTGAGGCTGTTCACACCAGAGAAGAACTACCACTTTTTATCTGGTTTGGGCTTCGTACTTATTGATCTTATTATTTGTTTATTTTGCAGGGTAATTCCGAGGACTCTTATGCCAAGAGAGGTATGTATGAATATACATGTTGGTTTATTTTAAATATTTTCCTGGTTTTCTGGTTTCTTTCTTTCGGTTTTTTTTTTTTTTTTTGCTTGTGGCTGTTGCGTGAAGTGTTTTAGCCGTAATGATGAGACATCTAGTCAAGAAGGGCAAATCAAACTGAACCGGGCATTATGTGATGGGACGCTTATGGCAAATGGCTCTAGCTGTCCCGGTTCATTCCTCTTCCTTTTCCAAAAGTTGATCCTCCATTGCTGTCACAAACCCACCAACAAAAGAGAAAAAGAAACCCCATAAGCCCTTTTAAAAGTAGCAGAGTAAAGGAAATACAATGCCCTTTTGACAAAATAGAACTGAAGATTTTAGCAATCGAAGGTTACGTTTTGGTTAAAGATTTGAGTCCTTTTTGCAGATAGCTGGTGATACTGTTGGGGAATTAAGGACTGTGTCCGACATGCACCAAAGGAAAGCCGAAATGGCCCGTCAAGCCGATGCATTCATCGCCCTTCCAGGTGCCGCCGTACTCTCGGTTGTTTGGACGAACATCAGATCTCGCGGACGAAATGAGATTTCGATTATTCTTCTGATCCTATGATTGTTTCATAACTAATTATGCACGATTGATGTCATCAGGTGGCTACGGGACCCTTGAGGAGTTGCTTGAAGTCATTACCTGGGCTCAGCTCGGCATTCACCGCAAGCCCGTGAGTCATTTCAACATTATCATTTATAACTGAAAATAGATACTGAATCCATTTTTGTTATTATTCCCTCAATGTTGGACAGAATCGTGTCATGATAGATAAGTCAATTTTTCCTCTTGAATCCTATGGTCATGAACAAGATCACAGTATCCACAGGGAACAGCTGTATCTTAAGCATTAGTTAAATCATTATAGATTATAAGTTGCCGGGCAACTTGTCGTTTGCATGTTCATGCGCATTGTAGGGTTTCTTTTTTGCAACAATCTTTAGTTCTTTTGTTCTTGCGGATCTTACAGCGCGTACTGATTTAATTTATTAAGCAGATCAAGATTTCCATATCCTTGGAAGGGAAGATAGAGCGAGGATACACACTGGTCAATAGATCTTATCATGTTGTCATGGGAAAATGAAGGAGAATAAAAGCATGTGTAGTTTCATTTGGTTCACATGGAAAGATGGCACAAGATTTCTTCATATCTGAGTCGCGGTCGCGCGATGTATGATTACTAGGAGGAGCTTGATTGGAAGCACCTCTGTATGAATGGGAAACTATAGTCTAATTATCCATTGATTAAAGTAGATTTGTTGGTCAAAAGAAGGCTGTGCCCTTTTTGTTTTTCAAAATCATTATTATATATTTTTCTTCTCTAGCCAACTCTTGTTTCGTCTAACTTTTTGATGGGGGTTGGTCTAGAGATGCGTTTCGATATTTTTGTGCATGGACTTTGGATAATGATACATAGTCGCTTACTTTACACGTGATTTAATTAATATTTGCAGGTGGGTCTTTTGAATGTGGATGGGTACTACAATTCTCTGTTGTCTTTCATGGACAAGGCCGTTGACGAAGGCTTCATCTCGCCCAGCGCGCGTCGCATCATTGTGTCCGCTCCGAACGCGAAAGAATTGGTCAGGCTGCTCGAGGTAATTAACCATCTTAAGGACCACCATTTGCAACTTAATTAAACAGTAAATGAGGACATTAAACGTCGATTACCTTAACGTATTCTCCATCCGAAAGTGTCGAAAACATTGACACAATCATAGGGGAAAAGAGATTTTGAATGTGGAGTGGCTGGTTTCAGGTATACGTCCCGCAATGCGAAGACGTGACGTCCAATCTCGTGTGGGATGAGGTGGACAGGCTGAGTTACGTGCCTGAATCGAGCGTCACCACGTGACGAGACAAGTGCTAACTATTGTTTACTCCGAAGAAGTAAATATAATATAAAGTTTGGCAAAGTTGGGGGGTAAGTACAAAATCATCAGAGCACAGGACAGTTTGCGTTTTTGTTCTTTTTTGGGAGTTTGAAGCAGCGACTCTTTGTCTTGAACAATACAGGGTTTGAAGAAAGAAATATCGTAATTTTTGCCTGTCTTTTTTGTTTAATGTCGAAGGAATGGATCATCTGTTTCGGGCTTTCTTCTTTCTTCTGTCTGCTCCCTTTCGTCTTGCGTGCTTTTCTGTTTCTGGGTTGTGGGAGATGTTGCAGCATCCGAAACTGGGTTGTCCGTGAATGTTCAGTAAGCAAGAGGAAGGGACGGATAGCGGCTTATCGCGAACATAACGCTCGGTTCATGTGGTGATACAATCTTCCGGTCGTGTCGTTCGCTCTCTCGCCCATTTTCCCCCGTCCCCTTTCCTTTTGTGTTTCGCTTTTACGTAGTGCAATGAAGTCTGCGCAGAGGATCTCATGCACTCGTTCGAGAGAGCAGCACTTCAAGGTCACTTTTGCACACAAAGTATAGGAGGAAGGAGCACTACACTAATCGAAGAATGCGAGGGTTTCAAATGTATATGAATGCTAGAACTAGGTGCACGCCCCTTAAATTCTTCCTAATACAGCGTATTACACATAATTTAGGTTCATACCCACCCTCAAACAAACTTCAGCTAATCGTTACTCGTAAAACGGACGTACTCATTTCGAAATCTTGGCGAAAAAGCTATGTACTCCATGACAATTTTGCAAGATCAAAATACATTGTGACTTGAAGATGGCGGCATACAGTTACGTCGTGCTCGACGAATGTGATAACTTGTGTATGTTTCCTTGCCCCTTATTAGCCGATGTTCGGAAGAGTTTAAAAGTGGATGAGGTAAATGAAAGTGAAGAAAAAATAAGGTGAAGATATTAATTTCGTACGTGTGTTTGGCAAGAGTAGGAAAATGAAAGTAGAGGAAGTGTTGGGAAGTCTATTACTTTGTTTTCTTTCATGGAAAATTACTTATACTAGTCGACCCTACGCCGCGATGTTTTATTTTTTTTATATAGCACGGTTTAACAAAAAGATTAATTCATTTTGTATATATCGAAAATGTCCTTATTAAGATAGTTATCATATCAGGGTTTCTCTCTGCCGCCGCCCAATCTTTTCTTTTACTGAAGCATACGCTCCTTAGGGAGAGAGCGGGGATATATCTCTCGCCCTCCCTCCCTTCCCATCTCTTCTTTCCTCTTTGTTTCTTTATTTCTCTATCTTTTAGGCTTCTTCATCGATTTCGTGGACGATGCGATCGATATTCTTCACATGATTGAAGGGCGAGAGCCTCAAAAGAATATGCCCTTTCGAATCTGATCGCTTGATCCAATTCTCGCTTCGAGTACTTGCTCCGGATGGTCGACCGCTCCACAAAGCTTCCAGGTACATTTTGTTGTTGTCTTCACAATCGGATATGAAAGTGATTTTGTGATCAACTAATATGTCTTTTGGAGCCATTCTCTCTTGATCTAGAGCTCTATCTAGATTTGGATATCCTTCTATCCCGATCCGGAGATGAATATGTGATTTACAAGGCGCTTTCTATGTGCTTTCAACCTATTGAGGTTGTTGTGATCTTTATACAGTGATGGTGCTGGGAAGCCGGATCGCCTTTTAGCAAAACCATAGTTAAGAAATTTCTCGACATATACTCATCACTAATGATTATGAGAGATTTGATGATTGATCGTTGTACGAGCTTTGATGCAATGACAGATCCCTTTTTGTGCAATGGGCCAGTCTATGCAAATTGTATCAAGTTGATTCACTTTTAGATCTACTTGTTTTACATGCGTGGGGTTTGCATCTTTGTCTTGATTTTTGTTCCTACCGAAAAAGATATTTATCATATCAAAGTTAAAAGCAATATATCTTTTCTCATACCATCAATTTTACTCACATTGAAGACCAAAATCGCATATGTCCAACTATAACATTACATATTTTGAAAAAATAACTTTTCTGTGATATGTGGTGACAACATGTCGCTATGAAGACAAAATGGGAGTAAAATGCTAGGAAACACCAACACTTTTAGGAGGCTTTCGTCTCATGTCTGTCACTCTCCGATATGTGATCGGTACATGATCAACGCTCTAGACATGCCAGCAAAATGTGAGTTCAGCATCCCGATAAGTCATTTTGACATGTAGAAGATCAATTTTAAGCATTTTGAATAAATGATGGGTCAAAATTTAAATTTATCAAAAATATATATAATTAAATCATATATTTAGCCACTCCAAATTAATATATATAGACAACAACAACAACTAATTGTGAATTCTTAAAAGAAGAAGAAGAGAAGAAGAAGAAACTCATCATGAATCCGTTATAGAAGAAGAAAAGGGAAAAAGTCACCTATGATATTGTTATGTATATATGATAATTTATTATGGGCGGCGCTATTTCACCCTCTATATGACTAATCCACCCCATCCTTTAATAAAAAGACAAAAATACCCTAATCATTTAGTTACAATTTATGGCAGTGGCCCCATTCATTCTTTTATTTATTTATTAATATTTCTAAGGATCTAGTTGCCATAATTGAAATGCTACATTTCACATGTTTTACTTTTTTATATTGTGGGTACCCACACATGAAAAGACACTGTTTTTTTTTTTTTTTCAGATTGTGCTTCTATAGAAATAAGTTTTTTAAAAAAAATTCAAGGAAATATATATCAACTCCCTTAATTAACAGCAAAGAATTTGTCTCTTTTCATTACTATTGTCGAAATATTTCTACACATAGCATGTAGGACGTTATAAAAGTACCGAAAAATGCACTAAATGAAAATCGATGTGAAAAAGTTGTGCAAAATGAAGCATATTGCTATTTTTTTTGTAAACATTTATCGGATGGTGGTAATTTTTGTCCATCTAAAATGATGAGATCTCATTGGCATTTTTGAAAAAGAAATTCTTTTTTATGCAATATTTTGATTTAATTAAGTTGCATCGTTTAAATTTTTATATTGGCGAATGCAACAAATAATTTTTTTTTTGTTTCATCATATCATCCAATTATATCTATATTTGTATAAAAGACATCAAATAAGAAAAAGTATTACGGTGATATGCACCACAAAAGCGAAAGTTTATAAGCAAGTGATTGTTTTATAAAAAAGCATATGTCAAAATTTTTCTAAATAGTACATGATAATTGTTCATTTAATTTTCTTTTTTCTTTTTTTTGGTAAGGTAAGTGTGTATTGGACTTTTCAAAGGGCTAGGTACAAGAGAGAAAACCAGACACAAAAAACCAAGAACCATGGGTGACACCATGAGTGCCAGAGATGGTTCAAGGGTGAACTGGTTGCAAAATACATATGAACAAGAAGGCCGCATTAGCCCAAAGCAAGCAACAAAAATAAGAAAGGAGGAGGCTAAACATGTAGCCCAAACATAGGAGAAACCACGGAATAATGGAACAAAGTGTTGAGGTACAAAAGAGCTCAAGACACCTAGGAACATGATGCGATGGTGAATGATGTGTCGAGCATCAGCAAAAATGAGCCTCCAATAGTGGAAGGTGGGGTCGACCAGCAGGAAGATATGATGGTAGCTTGTAGCCCAAAAAACCAACATCAGCAGCACGAGATATCATCCAAGAATGGAGAGGAATGCAACAGCAATAAAGTCCAAAAGAGACAGCATTAGAGGAGAGCAGTGGCAAGGCCTTCGAATGATGTAGCATGAAGAATACACCGGTAGATCCAGCAGCATGTCGAATCCAAAGTTCCAGAGGAGCCCAGCATCGGTAGGAATGTAGTCCCCAGAAGCCGGGGACATGAACAGGGGTAGGAAGCACAGCAGGGGACAAAGCACCGGGCAACATAAACCAAACGCAAAAATATAGCATTGAGCACCAAAACCGCTGCAATAAGACTCCATCTAGTGGAAGCATTTAGCAGCAGCATCAATAGGGAATCCTGTAGAGTATCACGGCGTGAAATGAGGAGATCCAGAGCAGCATTAAGCATCGATTAGTATAACCCTCAAACTTTAACAGCCTCAAGCGGGAGGGATATGCGTCATTCTTGTACAGTAGAACCATAGAATCATGGCCTTCAGTAGAGAGGAAAGCATGAGATCGGTCGAGTAAGTCATAGCGACTCGGTAAATCCTTTGCATAGCCGTCAATTGGCCATGATCGGTTTGTGGAGAATCTCAGCGATCTTCATTTAATTTTCTTTCAACGTAGAAAAAATTAATTTTTTTTAAATTCTTCCTTTTGACACGGCTAATTCTAGGAAAAGTAAACTCTATTGGTAAAATGAAAACATAGTGCCTACAATCAACAAAACAAAAATATGTAAAACTCTTAATTGTGGCTATTAGATCCTACATAGAAATTGAATAACTAAAAAGGAAGGAAAGTAAATAAATTTCGGACTACTGCTTTAATTTGCAATAGAATGATTGAGGCTGATTTTGTCTTTTTGGTGAAAATGGGTGGATTTATTCATAAAGCGGGTGGAAATAGTGTCGCCCTTTATCATGTATATATAAAAATATATATTTAATATATAACATGTTGAAATTCTCTATTATTTGAGAAATGATGTGTCGTGTCGTGTCGTGTCGCATGTCACGTGTCGGTATCTGTGCTAGTACTAATTAGGTGAAAAGACATTTACAAACTCATATATTTTCGTCGATTGATAAAAAGATAAAATGAATATCATAATAAAATGATAGATTTTGAAATAACATAAATGAAAATTTGTCCATCAAATAATTGAAATAAAATAAATGACGTCTAGAAATGAAAACTCATGTTTTGGCCACAAAACTTGCTACGGAGAAAATACAACAAAAAAAGGGCAACGCTATTTCCACTCATTTTATAGCTAAATCCACTAATTTTCACCAAAAAGACAAAATTGCCATAAATCATTCGGTCACAATTTAAAGTGGTGGCCCAAACTTATTTACTTTACTCGGTTTTTTAGTATTTATATTTCTGTGTAGGGTCTAGTTGCCATAAGTATGATTTCACATGCTTTATATGTTTTTATCCTTGCAGGTATTAGTAATATCTACAAACTAATTTATATAAGTAATATCTATTTATTGTTAGATATTACTTATATAAATTAGTTTGTCGAAAAAGAGAAATTTTTAACAAATCTTATTCTATTCACCGTTGTCTAACAAATTTGTGGATTTATTGACAAGTAGAATCTAGAAAGTTTTTAACATAAGCACTTTTTTAATGCAATCACTTGTTTATAAATTTTCACATTTGTTGTGTGTATCACCATCAAACTTTTTCTTATAAGGTATCTTTCAAACACATATAAATGTAAGGGTTAATACCACGAAAAATCCTAAACTGGTACATCCGTGATAAATTTACCCCAAATGATTTTTTTGACCACCAAAAACCTCAAACCGATACATCCGTAACAAATTTATCTTAAACTAATTTTTTTGATCACGAAAAACTTCAAATTGGTATACCTATTACAAATTTACCATTCGTTAAATTGGATTTTTTTTTTTTGGTAAGGTAAGTATGGCGTTAAATTGGATTAATATCATGAAAAATCCGAAATTGATACATTTGTTACAAACAGAGGATAAAAACTCCAAATTGGTACACCCGTCGACCGTCACGTGTCACCCAACTCAACAATTTGACGGTTAGATTTAACGAAAACTAACGAAGGGTAAACTTATCACAAGTGCACCAGTTTAGGGTAAAGTTGTCACAAGTCACAAGTGTACCAGTTTATGATTTTTTATGGTTAAAAAATAGTTTGAAGTAAATTTGTCACAGGTGTACCAGTTTAGGGTTTTTCGTGATAGTAATCCTAAATATAATAGGACAATTGATGAAAAAAAATTCTATATGAAATTCCTAATGTAAAAGCATAGCCATATTCTTTAATGTGAAACTTTGAAAGTTGAAATTTAATTAAATCACATCATTCATACAATAAGAAATGTTTTTCCCAATGCCAATGAAATCTCGTCACTTTGAAATGACAAAAATTGATATCATCCATGAAGTGTTTTCAAAAATATATCAAGATAAGAAACGGTTTGATGGTGTTATGCATAAAAAAAAAAAGTAGAAGTTTATGAATATAAGATTGCATTAGAAGATTGTGTATGTTAATCTCTAGATTCTACTTGACAACGAACCCATAATTTTCAAAAAGGAATTATACTTGGAATTGTTCTTTTCGACAAAACTTACTTTATGTAAGTAAAATGTAAAGTACAAATAAAAAGCAATTCCTTTAATATACACGAGATAACCACATTAAACAAACACAAAATAAAAGAAAAGTTTAATTAAGATAACTAGATTTTAAATAAAAAAAAGAATAAACAAGAATGAAAGTAAATAAATTTGGGGATACCACTTTAAATTGTAATTGAATGATTGATGGTAATTTTGTCCTTTCAGTCAACAATGGGGTGTATTTAGTTATATAAGGGGTGGAAATAACGTGACAAAAAAAAAATTAGAAAAAGGGGGAAAGATTACCTGAAAAAAGTGAATCCTAGTCCTACTTAGGTAGCTATACATACATATAGAGATACGTTCGTGCGCACATAGACACTTACTTACAAAACCTCAAATCTACAGTCAACCATGTAGCACACATGCACACGAACAAATACGACATTCACATGTGATACAAAAGAAAATAACTTCATATTAGGGTCCGTTTGTTTCACGTAAAATAATGATTTGAAAGATAATTTATATTTAAATATTTTTAGTTCATTTATTTGTGTAAGCGATACTAGCGATTATTTATGGAAGATGTTTTTCAAATCATTCATTTTTCGCGAAATAAATGTAATTATATTGTAATTGTAAGTCAAAGAAAATAGAATTTGTAAACCTACTATAGCATTTCACAATATATCAGGGAATCTTTTTTTGTTCAAAGATTGATTTTCATATGGCAATTAAAATGGAGAAAATGCAATAATGTATTTAGATGGTATTTTAAATATTAATAAAGGATTAGTCACGTAAAAAAGATCGAAGTGAATAAAAGAAGTATCGACCTATAAGTCAAATGACAAATGAATGAATCACGAGGACACATCAAAGGAAGAATTATAGTTCTATGCTTTAAAATTGGCAATAATACGAAATAGTAAAAAAATTGAAAATTTCTTTGATTAGAGTGGAAGGAAAATTTTTTTAAAAAAAAGCCAAAAAGTGAAAAGTGAAATCATTGATTCGTTTAAGGTAAATAAAAGAATACGGAAAATAAAATAGAAAACAATACCGAATACGTAGAAATGCTCTGTTTGTTTATCGAAAAATAAATGATTTTAAAAATATTTTTTTTTTAAAATAATTGCTTGCATTGCTTACAGAAATGAATAAATTAATAAAAAAATTATTGTTTAGGAAAATACTTAGACATAAATTATTCTCAATAATAAAAATATTCTTCATCAACTAATTATTTCAAGCGACACAAGATATTATTTATAGGAATATATTTTGTCAAATCAATCATTTTTGCGAGATAAACACAATTATTTGTTCATGTTTAGTTTTTTGTCCAATATTTATCCAAAAAAGCATCCGATCAGCTCTTCCTGTTGATCAAAGACAAACCACTTTGATGCTCAGAACACTATACTATAGTTAGATTCAAATTCCTCTTAATTAAGCCGAGAGCCTCTGGTTACCTCCATTTCCTCTCTTCAATTAGACGGTTTTTTTTTTTTTTTCTTGCCGAGCTTCTCTGCATGCGAAAAAGTTTACTATGTGCGTTGCGAAAGCGGAAGCCAATGGACGGTGTAATCAATAACAAACTTGATAAGATGGAATAATCATCAAAGAAATCAACGAAAAACAAGGACGACACGAGATTATAATCCGAATCTCGTTACACGAGTCTATGAGTTAAGCTAGTCGCAAAGAACCCACTAGCCAATTCGATCCAACAAAAAAAAAAAAAATAGAGTTACAAACTCATAATCAATCGCTCAATCGATCATGTGTCTCACAATCCCCAGTACACAAATCCTCATAAGCTCTTGTGCTTTTCTACCAAGTTTTGCTGAGAAAACAATGAGATCGGCTACGATCACGTTGCAACTCAAATTAGGTTATAATAAGACTTCAAAAAACACATGCTTCCTTGCCACACCCGGGTGCCCAACATCGAACTGGCTTTCTGAAGCAGTTGCCCCGGTGCTCGGCCGACTCCCAGTAGAAACAAGCTACTAGGCTGATCTGGGTGAACACCCGCGCCTTTGGCTCGGGTTCCTAATCCCCTTTTTACCTCCAACCCTGATGTCCCCTAAGCACGAGTGCGACTTCACTCGGTTCTCCAAGCTCGATCCGACTTCGATTTGGCAAGAAATTTGAGCCTGAAAATCACACTATAGACACGCTGATTGCTGGCATGTAGTTGGACTTTTCCTTGTTATTCTAAGAACTTATATTATCACACGACACGAAAAAATAAATTTATCTTCCTAATTAAGAATTTTATTACTTGAAAGAATGATCTTCAAATTTTACCCGGAAAAGTGATTTTTTTTTTTTTTAAGGTAGGCCATCCGAAAGCGAAACTGGATTATGGGAATGCTTCGGAAGAAGCAGCACTACAAATATCTGCACCTCTTGCGGTCAATTCAAACGAACTTTTCTAGTTGATCAATCTTTTTGCTTCATTCACTTTTCCCATGGGAAAAGAAGGAAAGCCGCCACTTGGAAATTGGAATCGGTCAGCCCTCTTTGCACCAGAGTTTCAAGCTGCCTCTCATCTCATCTGTGATTTCCTCCTGTTCTTGGTCAAAAAGGACAAGAAACACAAAGCTAGTTCACCATGTCTGTAGTCGCATCCCCCTCCCTTCAAGGCATTCATTCCTTTTCCTATCCAGTCGGTGCCGACATGGACAATGCTGGATGGATTAAGAAATATAACTACACTCGTTTAGTCAAGCGACGCGACAGATTTCAATAGAGTATCGAAACAAGTGAGACCCGCGAATTAAATTTATTCTCTATCTTCAAACACGCACAGTAAATTGCCACGCCATTCGGCAAGTGAAATTGCGACATCTTCCTGACATTTGGTCCCTATGTGTTCATAGCATTCACACGAGCTATCCTCAAATTTACACCACATGCAAATGAACATTCATACTTTAGAGACAAAACCATGAGCTAACCAGTGTTATTCTGTGCAAAAGACAACCACGTGACTTTGCACAGGAAACAGAACCATTTCAAGGCATATAGGGCAAGAGCCAAAAAGCTTGGCTACATTGATCAGGGGTTTGACTCTAATAAATTTGGCCGATTCAGGGGTTTGACTCTAATAAATTTTAGTACAGACAAGATGGAAAACGTCTACTCCGATTGCATTCATTCCCTGGCAAATGCAGCTTGAAACACATTTCGACCGAAAAAAGACACAACAAAAAGACGGAACGGCAAAGATGATACAAACTTTTTCACATCTCCGAACTAGGCAAATCGAGGTTCTGCGCCTATATGGCCGCAAAGTACTCCTTGCTGAGCTTAGGGTCTGGCTTCATGGACTTCTCCCCAGGCTTCCACCCGGCTGGGCAAACCTCGTCGGGGTTATCCTGCACGTACTGCAAGGCCTGCAGCAACGAAAATCCACAATGGTGAGGATGATATATTTTCAGCCTATTATGTAAGAGTGACACTAACTAGCATATCGTAATAGAGCTGAACTTGGCAGGATGCAGGGCCACCATAATTAAGTTACCTGCAATGTCCTCAATGTTTCATCGACGCTTCGGCCGATGGCAAGATTATTGATGGTGGAATGCTGAATAATTCCTTCCTTGTCGATGATAAACAGTCCTCTCAATGCAATTCCCTATACAGTGAGAAGAACCTTGTCGGACATATATAATTCCACAAGTAGAACAATAATTAAGAATCTATTCAGATGAGATTTATCATCTATTCCGGAGCAGCATCAAGAAAATGACAGCAGTGTGGGGAAAAAAGATAGGGTGCATGTTTGGAAGTTATGAATTAATCAAGCACTCAATGCAAGGATATTTCTTGTCTAAATATAGAAATGGCAAGACTAGAACACACACTGCAGAAAGAAACATTTATTTAGTCCAGAGTTGAGACCGATTAACGATGCAAAGCAAAGCATGAAAACAGATGCCACTTGAGTATCCAAATTGATATCACAATACCTGATCGGGTATAAGTACACCATATGACTTTGAAATGGATTTGGTGACATCAGAGATAAGTGGATACTTGAGATCACCAAGACCCCCTGACTTTCTATCTGTTTGAATCCATGCAAGGTGGGAAAACTGCAGGGAGTACAAGATTCGATCATTAGCACAAAACAGTACCTTTGCCCTGACATCACCTGGATTTTAATCACTTCAGAAGCTGCCATAGCAAGAAGTTTCAGCCATTAACACAACTCACGACACGATATAAATGGTATCCAGTAGAAACCATCAAAATAGTAACAAAGCATCCAGATGCATCAAGACGGAAATTTTGCTGATCGGCATCACTTTTGCAGAGTGACAGCATTTCATAAATTATAATCATATTGACATCTCAGTCTCAGGGTAGAAGGAGACACAAAATATTATAATGGTTTTCAGGTAATTACAAGGGTATTTTCAACGGTTCAAAAGATTGCATATGACCACACCTACTTGTGCTACAAGTGAAAACTTCTACCAGCGCTCAGCAATTTGAGCAATACGGGAACTTCACCTTGTACCTTCATGTGCATGCCAGCCATTTAAAGATTCAACGTAGTTCGGAGAAAGAACTTACCACACTGTCAACAGAAACACCCAGTACTTCTGTGTTCAACTTTTCAAACTCCCCATGTCGGTCACTAAATGCAGTGATCTCTACAAGAAGAAGAGAAAAACCAAATTAATTGGTAAACATCATGTTACGGCCAAACAAACCAAAGTAAACTAAACTAAATATATTGCAGAGATTAAGAAGCACTTCTGTGCTTCAGCATCTAACCTGTTGGGCAGACAAAAGTGAAGTCCAATGGGTAGAAGAAAAGAATCACATACTTCTTCCCAATGTAATCTGACAGCTTAACCTGAAATGCAGAATACATATGCAAAATAAGAAGAAGAGCTTTCATGAGATGCTGCATAATTGATTCTCCAGGAATCAATCTGTTAAATGTCACAGTTGTGACCGTAAAAAACCAATAAGAATGCTTGAGGACTCCACAAAGTCTTGATTTGAGTAACCTACATTGATGAACTCCTGATCAAAGACAGCCTCTGCCTCAAAATTTGGTGCTGAATTTCCAACAAGGGGAAGCTCGCTCTGAACAAAGATGTGAGATCATATATTCAGTTTGATTGCAAATTGAAAGTAAATAGTGAAAACCAATGATATGGTCAGTAAGTATCAAAAAGTAAACAGGAGCACAATCAACTGTGAAGATTGGAAGTTCATTTCGAGTTTTGGAAATCTGATTCAGTCAATAACAAGGTTCATGGAAAAGCAATCACATGCGAATAAATTTAGGAGATTCTGGCAAACTCAACGAGTTCTACACTCAGCCTGTGAGCTCCAACTGAGATTTACAGGCAGGCAGACAGAAATGTGCTTCAAATGATCAAGAATACAGAACCATGGACCTCATCATTTCTGTAAAAGATAACCTTTGGCGCCATGGTAATGTCGGCACAAATTAGGAACTCTGGTAGGAATTGGCCGGGCCCAATTAGCCAACAATGTCCGCATTTGAAGCTTAACATGATTACTCAACTACGCTGTACAGGCTCACACTAGGACTCTACATCACAGCAGACCAGTTCAGCAGACAGAGACCCGAGTAGTGCGCAAATGGCATTAACCTCATCCCAAATAAGTCCGAAATGGTGATAAAATTACAACCCGAAAAGAACACACACACACAGCGCACAAGGCTGATCACACCATAAACCACTAACAACAAAGAAAACGTCAAACCATTTTTTTTCTCTCTCTGTCTTCCAAATGCTCTGATTTTAGAACGACAACCAGCAATTTACAGCAATCCCATAAAAACAATTCCCAGAAACTTCCATTTTGACAACCCAAGTGGACTCGATCACCCACAACAGTACAGTCGTAACTCTACCAGTTAGTTCACACAACCATCCACCACCAGGAGCCAAAAAAAAAAAATGAATTTAAGTCCTCGGAAAATACGTACGGAGGCCCTAACGGAGAAGCTGCGGCGCCTGGAATTGGAGGCGCGGGAGGGAGCGATCGATCTGGGGATGCGAGAAGAGAGGAAGGGGTTGGTGAGAGCGGGGATGGAGTTGGGGAAAGCGACGGTCCGGGACGAGGAGAGCATCACAGGGGACATGGACTTGTTGGGCAAGGAGGAGGAGGGGTTGGAGGAGATAAGGGCGGTCGAAGCAGCTAAGCAGGCCATCGTTCTTGCTGAGGGAGCGAGTGTGCGTGTCTCCCTCTGGCTCTGAGTCGAGTAGTGGGTGTGAAATCTAAGGTGGAGAAATGGTGGGGGACAGAGAGGGGGAGAAGATAAAGTGAAGAAGGGTTCTCTGGCCTGGGCTTTCTGGGTTGGTGAGGGTGGAGTGATCTTGCGAGACCGAGCGTTGCGGCTCCACGCTCTCGGGGCAGAAATCTAGGTAAAGTCTTCTCCTTTTTCGCGTCCTTGAGCCAGGCAATTAATTTCTGACTAGAAAAATTTATTTGATTAAAAAATTTTACTTTTGAAGTTATTTATAAAAAATTATTATCGATGGTCAAAAAAATTCCTAAAACTTCATTTTCAAACTTTTTAAATTTTTTAAAAGATAAATTTTATTTTTTAAAAATATTATTTACTTTTTAAAAATAAAAAAAAACATTACTTATTTTTTACTTTGGTGGTCGAGATCGTGAATCGATTTGGGGGGGGGCGACGGTGGGCTGTGGTAGGCGATGAGCGGCGGCGGTGGTGGCCGGCGGTGGTTGATAGCGGGCGGTAGTCAATAGCGGGCGGTAGTCGTCGGTTGGCAGCGGTGGTCACAGGCGGCGGTTAACGGTCGACGATAGTCAATGGTAGTTAGCAATAGGGGTTGTCCGGGGGCGGCGACGAGCAATGGTCGACGGTGGTCGCAAGTGGTGATGGGCGGTGGTTAATGGCGGGTGGCGGCAGAGGCGGGCGGGGTTGAGAAAAGGATGAGGGCGTAATGAAAAGAAGATAAGGCTAGAAGTACTTTTTGAGTTGAGAAGTAACTTTTTTTTAACTTCTCAAATTGGGGAAAAAATAACTTCATAAGTGAAAATTCACTTCGGAAGTAGAAATTTCTTTCAAAAGTAAACATTTTTACCAAATAAATTTCTGCTTCATAAGTTAAATTACCAAACGAATTTTTGCTCTAAAAATGCTTTTAGTGCAGAAATCCACTCCCATGGTTTTAGGGGCTTGGTCTTATTGGGCTTCTGGTCAGCCCAACTCTAGCTCGTTTGTCTCTACTTATTCCGGTGGCCCGTCGGCAGCCAAGCCCTTCACCGATTTTGAGGGGTTCTTTTTTTTTTCCTTGTATGATGGTTTTTTTAAATCAAGAAAGATAGCAAAAGTTCTTCTTCTTTTTTTTTTGGTTGAAATAGCAAAAGTCCTTTACAAAGTGTGATTTTTTTTAAAATACAATTTAAGCCAAAATTGCTTCTCAATGCACATTTTAATTATAAGTTGCACTACCTGCATTTTGAAAAGCCCGCTTAACCTAAAGTCCTTTATATTTTTCCAAGGACTTTCCTCGAAAGTCAAATCAAAAGTCGAACCAAATATACCCATTGCAGGGGAATCTTCACCAGCTTGTGCTGCTTTGCTTGTCCACTGCATATTCACGCGGAGAAATTTACCGACTACCAGTACCTTAGTGAGGCCACGGCAACGAGTCCGCCAACCTCGGGCCGTTCGGGTCGTGGACGGTGCTGAGCAGTTATGGCATAATGCTAACGTTTCGACCCTTCTACACGAAGGGTATATGCTTCATTTTCCTTAACTTTTCCACTTGTGAAGGGTACCGCTTTTGACACATTCCTTTTGGAAGGCCCATGGAAATTGGGCCGGCCCAATACCACCACCACCTCCTCCTCCTCCTCCTCCTCCTCCTCATTGGATTATCCCATCATTTCAAGGTGTCCCAGGAGGCAATCTGCACAATCTGGAAATTTGTTCATCCTCTTCTTATCCTCACAGCCAACCAGAAACAAAAGCCAGAAGTGTCGAAGCTCGCTCTGTCGCTCCTCATTCCTCCTCCCAAGCCATGTAGCATCATGCAAGACGCACTCCCTCTCCATTTCAATCCACCCCATCACTTCCCTTTCCCTCCCCATGATTTCCCCTCGCCGTCTCTCCACCCATCAACAATCCTCCGCCTCCCCGCCGCCGTCTCCTCCAAGTCCTCCTCCTCGTCAGCCGCCGCCGCCGCCGCCACCATCTCCCTCCCTCCCAAACCCCCCAAGACCAACGTAATCCCGTCCCCTCCTCCTCCTCCTCCTCCTCCTCCCCCACTCCCCTCCCACGCCGAATTCGAGGAGAAGATGCTCTTCCTCGACTCCCTCGGCATCGACTTCTTCTCCCTCATCGGCCGCCACCCCGCGGTCGCCGCCGCCCCTCTCCCCGACCTCAAGTCCACCGTCCACTTCCTCTCCTCCATGGGCTTCACCGCCGCCGAGCTCCGCCGCATCGTGGGCATGTGCCCCGAGGTCCTCACCTCCCGGGTCTCCGACGTCCTCCCCGTCCTCACCTTCCTCCTCCGCGAGGCGAAAGTGGACTGCTCCGACCTCCGGAGGATCGTCAACCGGCGGCCGCGGCTGCTTGTCTGCAGCGTCAAGCACCGGCTCCGCCCCACCCTCTATTTCCTCCAGAGCATTGGCATCGCCGAGGTAAACAAGTACACTTCTCTGCTATCCTGCAGCGTCGAGGATAAGTTTGTCCCGAGGATTGAGTACTTGAAAAATGTCGGGTTCTCGCATCGGGACGCGATCGTGATGTTTAGGCGGTTCCCGCAGTTGTTCTGTTACAGTATAAAGGAGAATTTGGAGCCTAAGTTCAATTACTTCGTGATGGAGATGGGCAGGAACTTGAAGGAGTTGAAGGAGTTCCCGCATTATTTCTCGTTTAGCTTAGAGAATAGGATCAAGCCTCGGCACCGATGCTGTGTCGAGAAGGGGGTTTGTTTCCCTCTCCCGACATTGTTAAAGACCAGCGAAGAACAGTTTCAAAAAAGGCTGGACATTTGTTGTAACTCATCGATGCCCCTGTCCTCATCTCCCTTGTGGTGTACAGATTGTGAAATTTGATTGAATATACAGAGGACATTGCGAATCTTGCAGCCGAAATTTCCTTCAAATCATGTTGCCGTGATTCTGTTTTGGTTCAACATGCTGAGAAAAATCGAAGAGCTGAATTGATTTGCTTTAGGGTGTGCTAATAATGACGGCATTCTTGAAATGTGAGTAGCGCATGCATTTGAGCTGGGTGTATAAAGGTGCTTGCTGTTTTGTTATGTTTGCGTATCTTCATTTTCATAGTGATTTCTAAGTTAGGAGTTGATTGGTTCTGACTCTGGTGACTGAGAGAAACTGAATGAAAGTGGCAGAGGCTTTCCTGCGGCCCAACATGTGAATGGTAAATGGTGCTTAGTCACTGAGCTCAGAACATGTGTCATTCGACTTTAAAGCCTGTTTTGAACTGTTGATTATGGATGGAAATTGTCTCAGTGACTAGCTATAGCCATTAGCCATGAGAGATTTTTCACGAGAGAGTGACAAAAGTCAAAGTTTACATGTTTTGGTGGCGTCTTTATTCGCCATGTAATGATCAGCTAGTACTCCCCCATCTTTGGCAGGGTTCTTGGAGTTTGTTCTCTGATCTTAATTCACATCCAAGTAGCTGCTGAAGTTCTATGCTTGATTGATTGGCATCTTATTCAAGTCAGAAACATCTTAGCAATTCTTGTAATTGAACTGATCGTCAGTCTATTGGAACTCGTTATTTAGGATAAATCTGAATTATTTCATGCCAAAGTCTCTCTCCCTCTTCCCGTTGAGCCTATTTGTGGGCTGGAGGAAGTAGTAAGTACAGTACAGACAACTTAGAGTCAATCTTTCACCGTAGTGCCATTTGATTTTGTGCACATTTATTAATTGGCCTTCCAGCATTACTCGTACAGTAGTTGTTCTTTAAAGGTACAGCTTTGTCAGATCATTTCTGTTGAGAAGTATGTGATTATTCCGCATTGTTCCCAGTCGTTTGTCTTTTTATTCTTGCTTATGGTCATTACAGAAATTTTTAGTTCAGGTGTCATTTTTCTGAAAGAACCTGAAATTGGTTTAGCAAATAGCTACGGCTTTAATTCTCCTGGTTTACACAATAGGAACTTTATTGCTCTATAGTATTTGCTCTTGAAATTATTTATATGCTGAAGTGCTTAGACTATCTGATCTCGTTTTGGAGGAGAAATGTATGATTTCTCTGGTGGATACGATTAAAAAGGATGTGATGATGCCTCACGTTAGTGTAGATCTTTTTTGCAGTATGGCAATCTTGAATTCATGTCCCAGTTTGTGTATTGAGTCACCATTTTATGTATAATAAAGGGTATGGGCTCAACTTCAAGCTTGAAGTTTACGGTTGAAAATATAAGTTGAGCAAACTAGGTTGCTTCAAGTAGCCCAGAATGTCTCATTGATCTAATCCCAAGTCTGTAAAAGCTATCTTGGCGACTAAAACTTCAAACTGTAGTATTTTCACTTGATACAAGCATTGAAATATTCTTTTATCTCACACTAATGAAGGAACAACATCCAAGAGTTTTACACTATGGAACACAAGAAAAAGGTGTTTCAGATTGTGGTTTTTTTACAGTGATTTGTATTCTTCAATGGTGTGGCTCTGAGCGCCTAAGATGAAGGTGAGGCAAGTGGAGCTTGCTGCCGCGATGAGATCCCGGTTCTTCTGGCATGTTGTCGTCGATAACGTGCATGTACTCTGTTCTGTCGTCGAGCTGCACTTGAACAGTATTTGATCTGGGTGCCTCGTATGCGTTCTTCTTGGTCTTCCCTGGCCTGTAGAAAGTGGGGGTGTCATTTGGCGGCGGCGGCGGCGGGTTCCTGTTATTCTTCTGCAAAAAGGTTTTGAGTTTAAGACATGTTAGGCAATCTGGATCAAGTGTAGCACACAACAGGCCATCAAGAATGCAGTTAGCGGTCATCGCTGTGATCTTAATCTTGCTCTTGTAGCTGCATAACTTATCCAGAGGAGATTCGAAACTGTGGCACATTTAAGAGGAATATGAATGCATTCTTGTTGTTTTGTTTATGATTAATTTGTTGATGCCATTGCACCAAATCTAATACTGGCATGATTCATGGACAGTTAAAGCTTTAAGAGCAGACAACAGGAAAAGGAGGAAGAGTAAGGAAAAATCTTTACCTTGGTGATGGATTGTGTTTTTTTGCTGGACTGGCTAGACATGTACTCAAGGACTTGGAAGAGTGACTTCTGACCCAAATCTGTACAGTTCTGCCAATAGAAGATGGCCAAATCCCAGGCTCTTGCTCGCCACTCCGTCAACTTCGTCTCAAAGTCCGTCTCATGGTCCGTCACGAATGGGCGCAGCAGCCTGTCGTAGATGTAGCCGCTTCCCTGGAAAAATAGTTTGCCATGTAAATTACAAACCCCATGCCGGATTGCAAACAAGACCTCGTCAATTTCCGTTCAGTTTGATTACCTTAGTCTTCGGATACCACAAGTAGATGATAAATGCCAGCTTGAGCTCGCCGTACATCGGCACCCTAAGGGATTAATCACATAGACAATTAAGGAACAGAATCGTTGCATCCTAGAACAGAGAGAATTCAAAGCAATCGCAGAATTTGCTTACCAGGAGACTACCGCATCGGCGATTCTCTCCAATATCGTCAGAATCGCCATAATTATCCTGCGTACGCCGCAAAACACGATCAACAGTCGACTAAAACCGAATTGACGTTTGAAAGTCTAGTTAGCTACACCCCCTAACCCCAATAGCAGAAAATTGTTTAGACAGGCCGTGTACGATTATCATACAGAGAAATAACTCCAACAGATCTAAAGCCTGTATTAGCAACAAAAGTAATAGGTAGGTTGAGCTAATTGACTATAGATGGCCAAACAAAGGGAAAGGGGAAACACGGAAGTAGGATTGCCAAAAATTAGGCCGTCGTCGACCGAATTCGAAAGAAAAGAAACTGACTTCCTTAATAGGATCAAGATGATCCAATCCGATCCAATCCGCCATAGCCACATCACGTGGAGCACAAAGAGGAGTTTTGTGGGATTTACCAGTATTGACACCAGAAGCGGAGTTCGTCGTTGTGGGCTCTGCTTTTCTCCATCGTCTTGAAGCACTGAAATGCTGGGTAAGCGTACCCGAGAATCATCCTGCCGACCCCAACAGAACGGATTCAGAGAGAGTGATTGAATTTGCAATCTTCGCATCAAAGGCTGTGATCTCTCCACATAAGAGAAAAAGATAACTGGGCATTCGAAAAGAAGAATTCACGACTTACAGGAGGGATCTCGTGATGAAATCTTCCACCATCTTCTTCGGTCAGAACAGAGACCCTTCCGTCGAAATCTTTTTCTTTATCGCTACTGTCAAAAGGAAGTCAAGAAAGATTCTCATTTTCGTGTCACCATTGCTTTGTACAGAGCGAATGGAATTCCCGAGAAACACCGATCTCCGCCTCCGTCAAGAACTACGCTAAACTTGCCTAGAGAGCAGAGTACGCGAACAAGGAAGAAACAATTACCAGATACTCCAATTTCTTCCGCTTCTACAAAAGAGGAGAAGGAAGAAGTCGCACGGCAGATTCAAGCGGGGGGGTTGTGTTCAAGAACTTGTTTTCGCTTTGCTTGCAAAAAAAGAAGCCGACTTGACGACGACGATGATGATGAAGAGTCGGATTGGGGTGCCTCCGGACGCAAACAGAGTTTGAGGCTTTGAAGGAAGAACCTCTCTTCTATACGGAAGAGATTGGAAATGCAGAGGAGGAGAATGTGGACCGAGTCACGGAAACTGAGGAGGAGCTCGTCAACCGGGGGGGGATGGTTTGTTTATTCTGCAGGAAGACTAGTCTTTTGCTCAACTTCATTGACATCTATATCTCTATATATATAAACAGAGAGAGGGAGAGAGAGTCAAGACACTGAATAAAGGGCCAAAAAAATGGAAGGAGGGGTCGAGCTTTCTTGGCAAGGACGCTTCGGTTATAGTTCAACACGCAATTCAACGAGTAGAGAGAGAGAGAAAAGGCATTTCTTGGGATACTTGCTTTTCCAACAGGGGAAGAGGAAGAAGAAGAAGACAGAGCCGAGAGCAGTTGGGCGGTTTCGGTCCAAGCAGGGGCATTCTCGTCACTTCGCCATGATGCCATTTGCCTGCGTGCTTCAACCTGTGTCTTAGGAACAAAGGAACAAAAAAAAGTCTGTGTCTGACCATAATGACGAACTATGCTTAGGCTCCTTATGAAAAGCAAACGACATTAATTACAGACTATGCCGTATTATCACCACCTTTGTTGTGTAGGTCGTGTATCATTTTGCCATTATGCATACGCGTCTTCTAATTTCTCATGCATACATATAGGTTGGTGGAGAGAGAAAGAGGGAGAATTCTTCACTCGATTCGTACCGGGCCGTCACGTGACACAAATTCAACGATCTCAAAATGAATTCACGAGATTCGATGGACCCATGGATATAATACCCCTCCTCCCTTTACTACGCCGGTCGGGCACACTCTCAAGCCTCAATTCAAAACGTATGACTAGAACATGCAGAGGTAGTAAACTTGCTTGCTGACTCCTAAATTAAGGGAAATGTAAAAAAAGATTAGAGAAATTATAAATAAAAAAAAAAAAGGTCTTCAACCTATTACAATTATGTTGATTCAGTCCTATACATTTTTAATTTTTGTCAATTGAGTTCTTGAGGCCAATTTTGGCCTAAAATCTCTAATGGGAATGCCGTTTTTCCTACGTGACATAGTTGGCGCTACATTGATGAATTTTAATAACATTTTAAATTTTCTTATAATTCTTTTTCTTTTTTCTTTTTCTTTTTTTACTTCTCTTTTTTCCTATGACTTAGGGTTGGTGAGCACGTTTGTACCACGTAGAATGACCGACGTTCACGTTAGTGATTTCTGCCAAAAATTATCCGGGATGACTCAATTAACAAAACTTGAAAAAGTTTATCACTAAATTGGAAAAAAAGGTTCAAATTGGCATAATTACAATAGATTTAAGACTTTTTTGGTAATTCGAAAGAATATTAAAATATTATCGACATTTTTCAATTGTGTCAATTCGGTGAATTTTTTTTTTTGACGATTTGCCAATATAATTCATCCGGCCAACTTTAGCCGTAAATCGTCGACATAGACGTCATCCATCCTATGTGGCACGACGAGCATTGACATGAAGAAATTCTATAATTTTTTAATATCTTCATGAACTTTTTAGTATTTTTCTTTTCTCTTTGCTTTGCTTTTCTTTCTTTGTTTTTTGTTACAACTTTGGGAAAAGCGAGGTTACCGGCCATTCTATCTAATCGCCTACCACAGGCAAGGGTGTCGGGCCCTCATCCAAATTTAAGTGAGGGATCAAGGTAAGGGCGTCGGAGCCCTCGCCCGGATCCGGGCAAGGGCTCGATGCCATAGCTTATAGCCGATGAGGACCGCAACGCCCTCATCCAAACTAGGTGAGGGTTGCTAGCATCACTTGAGGCCGGCAATAGCCGGCTTTCGACTTTGTCGGCCCACAGTTGGGAAAAAAACAATCTTATCACGTGTTAATGTTCATTTTATCATGCATCGCGCACAAGGTAGAGTACAACCTTTTCGCTTGAAGTCGCAGTCTAGGAATTGAGGTTAGGAACTAAATTTAAGTCTCGGCTCTTGATCAATTGATCCTATCAGGGGCAATATAGTTTATAATTGGCAGTTGATATCAATGGACAATGTAAACATACATGTCCAATTCTACTTTTCAACCAGGTAATATAGTTTATAATTGGCAGTTGATATCAATGGACAATGTAAAGATGTCCAATTCGACTTTGAAAACTACGTGATAATCATTGGCATTAAGTTAATCACATGATTGGCATAGTTAATTGAGAGAAAAAAATTCGTCCAAAAAAAGAAATTGAGAGAAATTGCCCGGGTCCTGCGCAGGCAATGCGGCAATTGCTTTGCCTTGTGGTTTTTTTTTTTTTTTCTTTTTAATCTTTATTTTAATTGCCTTTTTTTTTTCACTTTCTTTTTGGAGACTTTTAGCTTTGGGTTGGAGTGGGACCCGCGAAAGTGACAATTTAATTATTAAAGTACAATGAGGGCATTATAGTCAATTTAACAAGCTGTTACCTTAACGTGCCTTCACGGACAAGAAAGACATGCGTATGCCGTGACTCGATACGTCATTTTGGGGACACCGACTTTTAATTTTCGTGCGAGCATTTGGGCGGCGGCTGGGAAACTTCATGGGTTTGGTTTGGTTGGAGTTGTTTTTTTTTTTTTTCCCTCTTTCTTTTTGGTTCTATGTATTTGTCTTTTACTTTTTCTCGTATGTCCTCGAGAGAAAATTAATTGTCTAAGTAATAGCTAGGAGGCTTCAAATTGCCTAAATTTCGATAAATTAATATTACGTCATCATTGAATTTTCTCTTTCAAAAGATCGTTACTATGAGCTTATCTAGTTGTATGATCCTCTTGTCCAGGCGCGCAAGGGGCCCACCCTGCCTAGGTCGGGGCTTCGGTCATACATCAATCGGGGTTGGGTGTGTGAGAATTTAAGACGAGAATGAAGGTTCGAGCGACACCCATCTTTTCTTAGTCCAAAAGAAAGAATCTTCCATGAGTTTTACACAAGGATAACATGATTTAGAGAGGAGTTGTTTGACTGCCGCGAGACAATTTGACTCATCTCATTCCTCTCGTTATATGTTTTCACGATCTTGCAAATTAGTTTATCAGATTTACCCAAACTCCGGTCGGCGTATTTAATTAACGGTATGACAGGAATTAGAACATTAGGGTCGCTCGAATAGGTTGGATGATTGTTAAGTGGTCAACGAGGTCATCCTCTTACTTTTCACGGTTCTTTTTTTATTGCCTTGGTACAATTTGTTTGCAGCATTGCATCTACGACCATGGGAATTGGTCAGATCTATAGAAGCTTCCTCCTGTCTCGAATTGACCAATAATAAATCACATCTTTGACACATGCGTTCAATAGGGGGAACAATAAAAAGAACATTTGACAAAAGGAAAACGAGAGGGAGAAGAAAGATGGGAAAGTTAGAAACTAATCACAGCGGATTACATGCCGCATAGTCATTAACTTATTGCAATTTAGCAGGGTAATACCAATATATATATATACACACACACACTCTTGCTCAATATTCAATTTGGTTTTGAAGTTTGATTTTTAATATAAGTTTTGGTTCCCATACCCTTGGGTTGAATCAATTTAGTCATTCTACTCAATTTGGTTTTATTAAGATGCACATGTGAGTTGTCTTAAAATGTCCCACATCGGAGAATTGATGTGATGTAAATCACATATATCTCAATTGGCTCATAACGTACCAGCTCAAGTTTTTTAGTGAATGTAGATCTAACTAGATATATTGATCGACTTGGATTTGGGTTCTCTCTTGACGATTTCCCCGGATGAAAGTATCGGGCTCCCGCCACCCGTTCCCAATGGGGTTCTTGGGCCAACGTTTGCTACCACCACGGCTCCCTTCCTTTCCCGCCTCCCCCTCTCTCTCCCCATTTTTTTTTTCCATTTCTAAAATTTAGCTGATGGGGCTCAATCGAGTTATTTTTACCATGACTAAATTGACGATAACTACTAATTTGCTCACATTAAAAGATTTCGAGGGCTAAATGAAACTAAAGCTCGACAATTCCCCCAATGATAGCAGCGTCGCGGGTCAACATCTCTGGCTATAAACCGAACATGATGGAGTGGTTAAGTTAGGCCAACAATTTGATCAACAAATCGCCAATTGATTGTTACCTAACCGATAGAAATATATATTTCGTACGGGGTTTTTATTTTCCCGTAAACTAATTCGCATCGGAAAGTTCCTCCAGAGTTCGTTCGAACAAAATACGAGGCGATTGAGAAAAGCTGACCCTGTGGTCATCGGTCAACCATGAGACGAACAAAAAGATGAATTTAAGAAAGACCAATTCAAAGATCGACATTAATGACGTCACCGAACAAGTCACGACACCGAAATTGATAAATTTAGGTTGTTGGGTTTCAGGTTCAACCACTCGATTCCATATAATGGATCGATGTGACGTTTTTTTTTTGGTCGGAAAGATGATATTGCATTACTGATAATTTGAGTTTCGTACAATAAGGCCCAAAAGAGGGGCATCAGCACAAATTAAGTCCCAAAGGATTTGAGGTGGGGAAGTAACCCAGTTTGTCGGAAGAAGATTTGAGCGGCTCATCTTGGCGATCCAGTCGGCGGCCCTATTAGCCTCTCTCTTGCAGTGGCCCACTGAAATATTTGGGTAGTGGGCTAGTATCTGTTGGGCTTGGCTTATAATTGCTGCAACTTCCCAGTAGACTTTGTCCTTCTCGTTGACCGCACGAACCAGATTTAGCGAGTCAGATTCTACAGCCGCACGAAGCTTCTGGTCTTTTATCTCTCTCCTCGCAGCAAGCATCTTCAACCCCGCAAGCAAGGCAAGAGCTTCGGCTTCCAGAGCTGAACAAGAGTGGATCGTCCCCTTAAAGCCGTCAAGAACCGCTCCGCTTGAGTCGCGCAAGAGACCTGCAATCGCACCTCTCGGATCTGCACCTCCCATTGACGCATCAACATTCAATTTCAGATCTTGATTTACCGGAGCCACCCAGTAGAGAGGTAATCGGGGGCATTCCTGTGAAAAGCTACGATCTTTGGGATTCCATTTGCTATAGCTTGCGAGTATCGTCTCCGCTTCCTCAATTAAATTATCTGCGCAGGGCTTCTCTCCCCGAAACACTACACCATTCCTTGATTTCCAGATACACCAGAGGATGACTGCCGTTAAGTCAAAAGGGGCTGAGCCGTTGCGGTCTTCAGTTTTGGCTTGGAGCCATGCGTCCATACGGTGGTACAGTGGGAAGCTCCTCTTTGCGCCTAGCTTCGCCCAGATCTGCTCAGTCCATGGGCAAGATAGGAACATGTGTTCCGTGGTTTCTGCGTCTTGGTTGCATATTGGGCATAGCGGGTGGGGGATTATATTTCTCCTGAATAGGTTATCTCTTGTAGGCAGGGCATTCTGGGCAGAATTCCATAGAAAAATCCGAACTTTGGGAGGAATATTGGCTTTCCAGATTACATTCCAGAGTTTGCTCGTTGGTTGGAAAGACGAGGAGGCTAAATCCGTATTCTGTTTCGAAACACTTTCTCTTATAGAATTATAGGCGCTCTTCACGGAGTACTCTCCAGTTGCATTCCCAGTCCAGTTAAGTTTGTCCTCGTGAGGTGGTATGTTTAGAGGTATGGCAAGGACTTCCATTGCGATATCTTGGTCGAACAAGAGTTCTACTTTCTGGACGTCCCATTCAGCTCTCTCCTGTAGGATTAACTCTGAAACTCTTATAGGATCCGCTTTATTTGCCGGACCTCCGATGATCCCCCGCTTAAGCCAGCGATCTTCCCAGATATTTACTGAATCTCCCTTTCCGATGGACCACCGCACTGACTGTGCGAAAGTTTCTCTGCCGTGTAGAATGCTAAGCCAACCCCAGGAAGGTCTCGACCCTTTCTCGGCATTTAAAAAACTCCTATTTGGGAAATATAAGCCTTTCATAATTCTGCGCCATAGTGAATCTTGATTTTGTAATAGCCTCCAGGCTTGCTTGCCGAGTAAAGCCTTATTAAAAGTTGCCATGTCCCTGAATCCCAGCCCACCTTTATCTTTTCTTGTTTTTAGTAGCTCCCACTTTCTCCAATGCAAACCAGTTTTTGATTCGCTGTTTTTCCACCAAAAATTGGCAATCCTTCTTTCAATCGATTTACAGATTGAGATTGGAATTTTAAAAATTGACATGGCATATTGGGGGATAGCCTGAACAACTGCTTTTATAAGAGTTTCCTTACCCGCCTTTGAGAACAAATTTTCCTTCCATCCCTCTAGCTTCGTGTCAACTCGTTCATTGATCCAGGAAAACATCTGCTTTTTGGTCTCCCCCCAATCCGAAGGTAGGCCCAGATACTTCCCTGTCTTCGTCATCACTGGAACTCTGAGAGCACTGGCAAGGCTATGTTGGAGCTGTTGTGGACAAGATGGCCCCATAAAGATTCCTGACTTATTCAGATTAATTTCTTGACCCGAGGCATAACAGTATTGATTGAGAATCATGGCCAGATTTTGGCATTCGACTAGTTTACCATCCAAGAAGAAAATTGAGTCATCTGCGAAGAAAAGGTGTGATAGGGGAGGACAGAATCTGTTGAGTCTAATTCCCCTGATTGTTCCTTCCTCGACTGCCTTCTTCATCAACATCGAAAGGGTGTTTGCCATGAGGATGAACAAATATGGTGACATGGGATCGCCTTGTCGATGTGACGTGGAGATGCCAATTATTCATGTAGTCGTCATTTTTTTTTTTTTTGGGCCAGTACCATTTTTTTTTTTTCTATTTCGTTAGGTCATGTAGTCATTTTCTTGATTTTCCACCTTTTCCTTCTAATGAAGAAGAGACGAGGACATTAGGAACGTGACTTGGGCCAAATCAAAGGATCAAGCTCCGAAGAAGGTAATCTCATGATTTGAGCAATTTGGTAGCACCGCCTAGTTCCATAGGAATGTTCGTGTTCGTAATTTTCGTGAGGTCTGGTTGTGTAATCCAAGAATATAGGACACAAGAAGAATTTCTCTTTTAAAAAAGCAATTAAGAGAACATTTCATGTGCATCGTCCGCATCAGTTATTACTCCCTTAATAATTAAGTAATTCGACAGAAATTAGAATGATTTAGAAAATTCAAAGGATTCCAAAAGTCACTTATCAACCAAAACAAAAGCCAGCTAAACTAAATCATGTATATTCATGCAGCCAAAGAAACCCTAGTGTGAACCATTTATTCTCGGCTTCTTCTTCTTCTTCTTCTTCTTCTTCTATTGAGTTCCACAATTGAAGGCTCGAAACTATTAAGATAATTTCTTCGAAGAAGCGCCCCTGCCACCACACCATCGTCGGAGCTAAGGCTCCCTCCACATCCTCTGTCATTAGAAGCTACTCCATAATCTCGAATTCAAAGCGGATACCTTTGTCCGCCATCAGGCCGATCGAGGGGGCGACGACATCCATTAGGGGTTGTCCGTTGAGGCGGGCACCTTTTCCCGCCATCCATCTAACCTCATATTCTACAGCATCCCTGCCCATTAAAATAGTTTGCCATCCCCACGACTGACGGTGTCCTTTTCCAGCCTTCGAAGTATATTTCTTTAAGGACCCTACCCCATGAGGCTGCAGGGGATTGTGAGAGTTTTCAGGCTTGCTTACCTAGCATAGCTTTATTGAAGTTAATCAAGTCCTTGAACCCAAGCCCCCCATCATCCTTTCTGGTTTTCAACACCTCCCATTTCTTCCGATGCATTCCCCTTTTGGTTTCTTTTTGTTTCCACCAGAGCGAAGCAATCCTTTGTTCAATAGCTTTACAAAATGATATGGGAATCTTGAAAATAGACATTGCATACTGGAATAAAGCCTGCACTATAGTTTTAATCAAAATTTCTTTACCAGATTTGGATAACAACTTTTCCTTCTAGCCCTCTGACTTCATGTTTACTCTTGCCAATATCCATGCGAACATCGCTTTCTTGGATTGACACTAATCAAAGGGAATTCCCACGTATTTCCTTGTTTTCTCAATAGTTAGAACCCGCAACTCTTGTGTCATATTCCTCTTCAAATTTAAGGAGCAGCCACTATAGAAATAAATGCCTGGTTTGTTTGAGATTATAGCCTGACCCGTCGCAAAACAATACTGATTCAATGTGGCCGCCAAAATTTGGCATTCCCTAAATGTCCCATCCAGAAAAAAACATGGCGTCATTAGCAAACATTAAATGAGATGGATTAGGGCAAAACCTATTAAGTTTGATTGCTTTGATACTCCCATCCTCGGAAGCTTTATATGTCAGCCAAGAGAGCACATATGCCAACATTATGAAAAGATAGGGAGAGAGTGGGTCTCCTTGTCTAAGTCCTCGAGAAGGCTGAAAATACTGCGTAGGTTTCCTATTTACTTTCACACTAGAGGAGACCGTAGAGACGAAATGCAAGATCAAAAATTCCCATTGCTCACAAAAGCACCTTTTTTAACAAACACGCTATCAAAAAATTCCATTTAGCTCTATCATAAGCTTTCTGCATATCCAGTTTCAAAACGGCTTGAAACTTCTTTTTCCTCTTTCTTATCCTCGGATGGTGTGAAACCTCCTGAACAATCAAAATATCGTCTTGGATTTGCTTGCCACTCACAAATGCACTTTGTTCCATGACAATAATTGTTAGGAAATTATATTTGATTTTGAAGGAAACAAAACTGACATACTATCTTGAAAAGACTTTGATTTATACTTTGAGGATTTACTAAAAATATATCTCTATGTCTTTTATACTTAATGTGTTTAATGCTTTTATCTTGATAGAAGTAGGCATAATTTGTGACAGAGGCAGACTCATATGAGATTCTAGGGGAGATATATTTCGATCTTCATATTACTCGTCACTGTTCATTCAATCTTATTCTTGATTATTTGGCAGATTTAATTTCCCCACTAACGGCCAATTATCTGGTTAGGATTTCGTTCCTAAGTTAAATTAATGGTCTAATCAATCACAAAGATATTATTGATACTTTCTATTCAAGGAGTCTTGATTCTGATTGATCTCATTTCAATGACTTGTGATCTTTATTATTCACCTAATAGCTAGTTTTTGGAGATTGATCCTTTGAGTGGTTCCGTCCAGCGATAAGCTTGGAAGACGAGGACTATAAAGAGCACCAAGTTTGAAGACTAGTGAGATAGATCAAGAATTCACCATCCTTATTCAAAGAGAGCTTCATTTCATAGATTTGTCTACTTGAGCGTTTACTTGAAATCTTGTGAAGGGTGTTATACAGAGTCAAGTATATAGAGTGAGATAGCCTTGGTAGAGGCAGAGTTCACTTTTGTTGGAAGTGCTTGTGTTCAAGCAATCACATCTTTCTGTAATCTCTCATTTAATTACTTAATGGAATCTAGCCAATAAGTTGTTAGTGTGGGAGAGTGAACGTAGGTTTATCAAAAGCCGAATCACTATAATATCTTGTGCATTGTCTTTTACTCTCTACTCGCCTCTATTTGCTATTAGTAAAAACATTGCGTGATTTTGTTAATTGTTTTTGCTCCTATCGAACTCGATTGTTTTAATTCCTCGTTATTTATCTAAGTTCGATTACAAACACCTATTTACCCCATCTAGGTATTAGGTCTAGCCATTTCATCAATACTCTTAGGGAGCCATCTTTTCAGCATGTTAGTCATCACCTTTAAAATAGTTTTATAGCTAAAATTACAAAGTCTAATGGGTCTAATCTGGCTTATACTTTCTAGATTTTGCACTTTTTGGAAGAGAGAAATACCTGTGTGTGTGTGTTTTTTTTTGTCATAACGAACTTTTCATCAAACTAGTTCGAAGTGGAAGAGCCCAAAAGTATGGGCTTCAATACAGAGTAAATCCCAAAGAGCAAAAGGAGGGAAAGAAATCCGATCGCGACGTAAATGCATTTTTCCTATGAGTTTTAGCTATCCAATCCGTGTTGTTTATTAGAGGATCAAAAGTGCCCGACTCAAAGAAATTGTTTGCCAGTTGAAACAGGTCAGACTGGGCATCCTGCCTCGGTCTTCCAAAGTTTGCCGTACTCCATGGCCATCGGTCAACCATAAGACGGCAAAAAGATGAATTTGAGGAAGACCAATTCAAAAATCAAGATTAATGACGTCACCGAATAAGTCAAGACAGCGAAATTAAAAAGTTAGGTAGTTGGGTTTCACGTTCAACCACTTGATTCCGAAAAATAGATCGATGTGACGTGGATATGTCAATTTTTCTTGTAGTCGTCCTTCTGTTTATTTCGTTAGGTCACGCGGCCATCGTCTTGATTTTTCACCTTTTCTCTAACGTGTACGAGGCGAGGAAATTAACAACGTGACTGGGACCAAATCAAAGAATCAAGCTTAGAAGATTTTTCTTTTTTTTATGATTTGGTTGATTCGGTAGCACCGCCTTATTTCATAGAAACATTCGTATTTGAAATATTCTGTTGGGATATAGTTTGTACTCCATATCGATAGAAAAGCACGGAATCTCAATCCCCCGTGAATGAACAGGGAGGCTATCTCGGGGAGAGTCACAAGGGCAACGGTCTCGAGATGCCAGAGAGCTTTCATAGTTTGAGCCTATAGTTTATTTATTATTTATACTTGGATCCTTGAATAATCATTGATATATATTCTCTTTCTCTCATAATTGAGAGTTGTAATTAAAAGGTAGGAGATACTAATGATAGTGGAATCTTCTGCTTGATGTAGCCGTAGTTCACCCTTGAACTAGGATAAATCTTGTGTTTTGATTTTTCTTTGTCGCTTTTACTCTCTATTTCATTGTGTTTATTTGGTTAGTCCTAACGTCTTCGCGAGATCTTTTTGTACAATCCAAGAGCATAGGACGGAAGAAGAATCATTTTTTTAAAGCAATTAAGAAAGCATTTCATATGTGTCATCTACATCATTCATTAATCTCTTAATAAGTAAGAAATTCAGCAGAAATTAGAATAATTTAGAAAATTCAAAGGATTCCAAAAATCACTTAACAACCAAAAGAAAAGATATATATATTTATGTTACCCCACGTGTTAACGTAACGCTAAGAAACCTTATTGTGAACTATTCATTCTCTGTTTCTAGTCTGCCTCTCTTGTTTTTCGTCCGCTTTGACTTCCACAATTGAACGCTTGAAACTCTTGAGATAATTTCTTCGAAGAAGCGCCCATGCCACCGCACCATCGTCGGAGCTAAGGCTCCCTCCACATCCTCCGTCAATGTTGCAGCAGCAATTCCATAATGTTGAAGTCAAAGCGGACACCTTCGTCCACCGTCGGGTCGATCGAGGCGGCGACGACATCCATTAGGGGTTGTTCGTGGCGACGGCGCTTGCATATTTTACGAGCGCAGTAACTAGTCAGGAGAAAAAAGAGCGCGGAGGTACCACATACAGCACAAACGCCCCCAAGATCGAGTGCGTGGGCACAAAGTTAGGTCAAAAGGTTAGTACAAAGCTGGAGGCGACAATGAGCGAGCCCTGATGTTGGGAAGCAACAATTTGGGGAAATTACCAAAAAAATTATAAATATGTTGCAATTATGCCAATTTAGTCATAAGCAATTTTTTTGGTTAATTGAGTTATAAACCTTTTGCAATTGTGCCAATTCAGTCCATTTGATCGATCGGGGCCGACATGAAAGTTTTTTTAATAATACTTTAATAATTTTCGATTTTTTATTTTTTTTAATGACTTTTTTTTCTGTCTTTCTTTTACTTTTTTTTTAGGGTTTGGGCTGACAGGGCCGGCCGAGGGCATGCGCTACCCTTGCCTTGTAATTAAAAACTTCAGAAATTATTAAAATATTATTAAAAAATTACCACATCGGACCAGTTGGCCAAATGGACTAAATTGGCACAATTATAAAAAGTTTAGAACTCAATTGACAAAAAAAAAAGTTTTATAATTGAATTTGTATAATTACAATAGGTTTAGGACTTTTTTGATAATTATCCGCAACAATTTAGAGGGAGATGGTGATTCCCGACATAAATTAGCACATGTGGGATGTTCCATAATTAGTGGAGTTGAGATATAGGCATAGTTAACTTAGTGAGTGAAAATGGGAAAAATATTCAAAAAGCTTTAAACCTATTGCACTTTAGCCAATTCAGTTATAAACTTTTTGATTTTTTCAATTGAGTCATAAACCTTTTCACTTTTTATCAATTGAGTCCATCTAATCAATTGTAGCCGGACATCGCCGACGTGCATGCTGGCGGTCTTACGAGACACGATCAATGACGTGAAGAATTTTTAATAATTCTTTTAACATTTTTGCGAACCTTTATTTTATTTTTTATTTTATTTATTTTCATATGTTTTCCTTTTCTTTTTTTTCCTCTTCTATGTTCTTTTTTCCTTTCCCCCGCTGGCCCCAGGTGAGGGCCGCCCTCGCCGGCCGTGGGCGAGGGATGCCCGGGCTGCCAATCCCTCCCTCTCTCTCTCTCTCTCTCTCTCTTCAATTGAATGAGTAGAGAGATGGGCCCATCAGTTAGAGAAAGAGGCCTCAATGATTCTCTCCAATGCACGAGGCAGGCTTCCCGTGGGCCGCTCACATCATTTGCTCGTGACCGTGATGATTGAGAAAACGGCCCTCACCCCTACAATTCCACTTTCACGCTTCATCCCACAAGCCACCTCTTCTTGATCACGCCCCCAAAATGATCACCTTCTCTCTCTCTCTCTCTCTCTCTTCAATCGTTTCTTTCCTCAGCTTGATTTGGATCTCTTGCGACATAGGATTCAAGTACATCGTGTCGTGCAATGCATAGGAATGTGCTGCGGGCACTTGACGAGGCAGGGACAAACTTGCAACTGACATGTGCGTGATCGACGCACGTAAGCTCGTTCTCTAATAATCAAGCCGGGCATCATAGATTTATCATTCCGACGAAACCGACATCAATCGTGACGGGAGTTGTCTCGGAACCATTAACAATAACAACATATATACACACGCACGCACAAGATGGTTTGTTCTAGAGGAAACACGCTCCCATTTGCTCTGCTGTTCTTGATCAATCGACGCAGGGTTTACAGTTTGTTTGTCCCAAGGGAAGAGAAAACACCATAGGAAAATAATATGAAGACCGTTCATACTCCTGCTAAGAAGTAACTACGGAACAGAATTTGAAGACCATCTTTTGTATGATTTGCTTCTTCCGTTCTCTCCTGAGAGTCAAGTGATCGTTCAAGAAGCCTTTTCATCCAACTTGGGGTCATCCACAACCTTGGGTTTACCATGCAAGATATCGAGCAAAACAGTGCTCTTGCACTTGGGGCATTTGGGGTGCACTTCCTGCGAGATCATCACGTACATGAGGCACTGCGGACACCCGACTAGCACCATCGGCGTGACCGCCGGGCCATCACTGCTGGAGCAGGTGAGCGATGACGACGACTCGTCCGAGTTCGCCTCCAGCGACAGGCATGAGCTCGAAGCCGGCGACAAGGTTAAGGATTCAGTTGCAGACTCTGTGGCCTGGTTTACCGTTGGAGGGGAAAGGTTGAGCTTCAAGTCGAGCTCGGATCCACCGCCGCCGCGGGCACAGCAGCTCATATTCTCTCCAGCCTTCGTATGACAAATCTCACCTGTCTTGCATGTACATAGCCCAAGAAAGCGATTGGCTAATGCATATCCAACACAATCTTGTACAGAGATTACTAATACATGCATGAAAAACTGAAATCTCCATCGACACCGCGTATCAAAGATGCTCATCAAGTAACGATTTACGTACTGTCTACGTCCGTCAAGAGAGAAATTCTTAACACATGCATGTGAGGATCGACTAGATATGATAATTGAATCTCCATGAATACACATATCATGATCAAATGGTGATGGTGTAACAGATTTTTCTCCAATAAAACTAGACCTAACGGGAAACCCGGAACAGGAAGTAGCAAAGAAACAGCTTGTGATGGGCTAAGGGGGTTGTGCTGTACCTTTAGATCAAGTAACTTTTGCCAGCCTAGAGGGAGAGGAGATGGCTCTTCTAGTTCAACATGCAGGGTATGGCGGGCGATACGTGAGGGTCTTATACGGTGCCGGTTAAGCCGAGGCCGCCACACAAACTGCCTGCACTCGAAATTACACCAGGGACTCTGTGCTTTTGGTGGCAGAACTGGACATATTCAAGGTCATTTTATACAAGAGAAGTGATGAGGGAGAGAGTTGGTCTAGAGAAAGAAGAGAACCAAAGCCAACGGCTTCCACAACTGAGCATTAATAGTGAAAGTCCAAACACCACCTAAAACTCCGATGCAAGACACCAAAAGACTTTTAATAGTGTAACAGCCTTAACGAATATACATATCTCCGAATTAAGTCTGCCCGACTCTTATCTTTTGCCTTGTTGGTTTTCTTTTTCCCTTGTCATCAGCAGATCAATTTATATTCTAATGTTCGGGGGAAGAATTGTAAAAAAAAGTCCTAAATCTATCGTAATTGCGACAATTCAATTCTAAATTTTTTTTTTTGTCAATTCAGTCCTAAATCTTTTACATTTGTGTCCATTCAGTCCATCCTACCAATTTTAGCTGGCCGGTGCTTCTGTGGCACCGCCAGCACCGACGTAGACTTTTTTTTTAATAATATTTTAATTTTTTTCATAATTTTTTTCCTCTTTTTTCTTCTTTTCTTTAGTTTTTTCTCCCAACTATTACAGCCAGGACGCCCTTGCCAAGAAAATTTTTAAAAATATTAAATATAATTAAAAATGGCGACTTTAGTGCCAACAAAGTTATGTCAGCATCGACCGGACAAAATTAGCCGGATGGACTAAATTGACACAAATATAAAAGACTTTTGAGTGAATTGACAAAAAAAAAAAAAGAGTTTAAGACTGAATTGACATAATTGTAATAGATTCAGAATTTTTTGGTAGCTTTCCCAATGTTGGATGAAATATCATGTGTTCATCACCAGCAGAATTACGTATATGCTTGGAATCTTTCTGTGAGAATTTACTATGGAGTGCATATAGCATATGGTCTTGTAATAAATTTGTCTCTATCTATATATAGGGCTACAACGACATTTCTAGTGTTATGTCTCATCTTGATGTTACCGGAAGTTCCCCGGCAAGTATTTGATAGCCTATGCTAATGGCTTTTCGAGTTTTTGCAAAGCCCATGCTAGATCTCACACAAAAATAGTATAAATATATATTACTTGTACTGTGATTGGTTCTGTTCACCACCTCATTCACATACTAAGTGTATACATTGTTTTCTCACCATTTGGACTTTCGTAGTGATATCGAGGAGTTTCTCTTTTTTTTTCTTTGCTTTTCTTTGTTTGTCAATCTTAGATTCAGCCCCGTCGAACCTGTGAACAAAGACCACATATTCGCTTAACAAAAAGTTGGATAACATTTGATGCCATGCATGACACAAATGTAGTTCTATCGATTTAAGAGTTCGCAAGCAAGTGCTTCGACACTTCGGTTTCTTACAAGTACCCTCTGAGACAAAACCCTAACTCCTAACTCCTAAAATGGTGTATTCTCCGCGGAAATTCTCAAGTCAAGAGGACATATGTCGCGGAAAATGACGATGTCTTCCCTTGAACTACAACCACGATCAAGCAAGAGCGAGTTGATGGCGTGGGAAGAATTGCGTTGGAGAGACTTCAAGGCTCGTGATAAACTGCCCATGTTATACGCATCGGAACTGAGTAATTCCGAGTTAATGAAGTAGTTGACTGTGTTGTCAAGGTATAGATTTTCAACTGCTTTCGGTTTAAGGAAATTACGTCGGTAGATTTGTTCAGCCACCAAAGACCGAAGCTGCTTAATTATTACAGTTTCTTCAGCATTATTTTAGTAGGTCTTGGGATATTAAAAATAATACAATGCGGTCGTTGGTGGCAAAGTAAGTTGGATCCTTTTGAAATCTCCAAAGGTCATTTACAGAACAAGCTACAATTCTTTTCCATATGTTATGGCATGTACAATCGTTCTCTAACATGATTATATTCAAATAATGCTAGAGATAAGGAACAATATAAGGACCGATGGTTCTTCTTAAGCCCTAGCATTAACACGAAGAAAATGGTGCGGTCGTTCAAGATATGAATTCTCCTAAGATATGATCGACTTTACTCACGACGACGGACATTAAATAGGGACACCTAACTATTTTTGTTTACGTCGCGAACAACCTGACCGCATTCAATGTCCTTAGAATTTATCAAAATACAAAAGAGAAGTACCCAAAGAAAAACTATATAGAGTTGCATAAAAGATATCGAGTTTGATCTCTATGGTAGGCAATAAAAAAAAAAAAAAACCATCTCACTAAATTTCAAGCTTCCCATGTGTTAACGAAATCAGTAGCTGTATCGTTCACCTCCTAGAGCTCAACTCGGTGTGGTTAGTCATAGCAAATCTCTCTCATCAAATCTTTGACCTTTCTCTCATTTCATTGCAAAATAGTTTGACCCCTTTATTTGTGGATCTCTCTCGACGGTAATTAGCTACCAAGATCGACTTTTTGCCATGTGCAATCAACGTATCCGTTGAATAGAATATTAGAAAGTCAACGAGTCCTAGGCACCTCTAGCTTGTGGCTATCGTGTGATGTTTTGAAGTAGAAGTAGATAATGCTTGTAAGGAAACCGGGAAAAGTACAAAAAAAAAGAAGTTATAAATTTATTATATTGGTGCAAACTCAATTATAAACCTTTCAATTCTGCAAATTTAATCCTAAACTCTTTGTATTTGTGTCATTTGAGTCCATCCGGACAATTTTAATCTGAAATAACCGACTTGGACACTGGCTGTCCTATGCGGCATAACCCGCCTCTAGACATTTTTTATAAATATTTCAAAATTGAATTTTAATTTTTTTTTCATTTTTTCTTTCATTTTGACCAGCGAGTGCTCGCAAGCTCTCATATTCTGTGCAACCAACGGGTAGACGAGGTCGACGAGGCCGCAAGGGCCTTCGTGGCCTTGCCCGTGGTCAACGAGGCCACAATGGCCTCCGTAGACGAGGCGGCCCTTGCCCGGATCCGGCAAGGGCCATGACCCTCGCAGGCCAAAACTAATGAAAAAGATAGAAAAAATAATCAAAAATTTCATTTTAAAAAAGGAATTATAAAAAATGTCAATATCGGTGCTAATCACGTCATGTAAGATGAGCAGCGTCCACATCAATGATTTCTAGCCGAAATTGACCGAATGGACTTAATTGACACAAATGTAAAAGATTTAGGACTAAATTAGCACCATTGAAAGGTTTGTGAGTGAATTGGCATCAATGCAATATGTTTAGGACTTCTTTAGTACTTTTCCATAACAAAACCATTTTCGATTCAATAGAGTTTTTGTAGCTATAGGAATTAATGTCTCACGTAGACTCTCTTGGGGTTCTTTGGGCAATATGCCCAAAAAAGAGGGCTACACTGCAACTTGTCTTCCTCGGTTAGTTATGTTTTCAAAGGAAGTAATAAATGAGCGGAACAAATCGAGGTTGAACATGCACGGGATTGAACAAGTTCGTTTCAATCACACCCATCACTGTCCCAAACTACTCCAACCGATCCTGTCTGACTCCACTTCATTTAAGACACTAGTTGACGAGGTAGATGACCCGACCCTCGACGCATCGATGTTTCTGGTTGTCTCTTTTTTGCAGGTAAGGACAGGGAATCCCCATATTGTTACTAACTGATGATGAAGTTGGCGAATATTTCGGGAATTATTATTTTTCATATCGGACACATTCACGTGAGCTTAGAAAAATTGAAATAAGATCCGACGACATGTAACCCATGCACACGGAATGCGAAAGTTCGGGGGCAGCGCTCCCGACACAAGTGTGCCGTTGCCCGATCAGCGGACGGTAGTTCCGCTCCCCGATGAGAGGATGATTGCCTTGCTCGTTGCTAAGCGAGTAGGGGTTCGTGGGCAGCGCCCTCAAAACAATAACATTTTTGGGTTTTTGTTTAAGTTGGCTCATTTATTGAGGGATTAAAGAGGTTTCGGATAAGTTTAGTTTTTTTGCCCATTTAAGGCATATATATTTACTCGTTTTTTGGTTGATTATTGTAACGAGTTGTGCGGTTATAAACCTAAATCATAGTGAAATCTCTTTGCGGGACGTAGCCTTCTTCTGGGGTGAATCCGGGTAAACCGTGCGTCGTCTAATTTTCTTCTATTATCCGTGTGATCATTCTGAATCGATTTACGATACAACCTTTCAAATGAAGAGGAGCTGCACTTGCGAGATTCGCGAATTGGCAAAATTTCGCCAAAGTGGGAACTTTCTCGAGAGAGAAAACATCGAATGCCGGAGCCATCACTGTGTCGTTCACCATCGGCGACGGGTTGGAAGGAGTGCAAATTCTTGATGTTCGTTTGGTTAGCGGGAATGAATCCGGCGGAACGGGAAAGGTCTAGTCCCCTTTCGTGAAATCGATCGTTTGGCTTTTCATTAACATGGGGGAGGTGGGAATGAATGAAGAGGAGCGAGGATAAGTTATTAAGAAAGGTCAAGTAGATACGTGGATTAAGGATCATTAGCTACTGTAGGGAACTGAATTTAACATGGTAGAGACACTCGGCTAGTTTTCTCATAAATGTAGCAACTTGAAACCATAAATTCAGGCTATAGAGAGATACATTTCAATTCCAATTATGTTATCAAACACAGTAGTTTTTTGATTTCTCATAATCCACTTCCACTTTATTTAATCTTATTACGATAATCTAATTAATTCGTTTATAACAACCGAGTCCTTAATAGAGTGACACATAATAAGGCTCTATGCTCCTATTCAAACATGTTATGAATGTCTAGTGCCGTCAACTTAGACAAAAGCATGTCTTATGTTGTTCCTAAACTGGAGGATTTGTTCTTACTCTTGATGAGAAGAAAATGAAAAGAAAACTTTTACATTTACTCTACCTTCTCTTCTCATAGAAACTTTGGAAAATTTTCCATTCAAATTCCATTCTCTCATTTTTTTTTTCCCCATTAAGGACCCCGACGTCCATATATAACACTATTCACGTGAGATAACAGGTGAATGGAGACTAAAACGTTAATAGTATGATAATTTTCGTATAACGTTCATTTTGATATCATAGCTTTTCAAGCAATCATTCGGGCGTTGTAACTTTTAGAAACCTATAACTCTAACTTACATTGGTGATTGTCTGTATTTGGAATCATTAATTTAATATTAAACTTGCTGATGTTGCTCACCGAAAATTAATGCCACGTAGGATCTTCTAACAAGTTAATCACCGATATAACTTAAGTGATTTGCTTTTTTTTTTTATTATAGAAATTATGATACTTAAATAATCGCTTGACAACCTTACCCAAAAAAAAAATAATAATAATCGCTTGACAAAGTTTGCAAAATGTGCATATAATTCATAGAGGAAATAGCAAATAGCTTGGCTGGCGAGGGTTACCAATCCCTCACTGGTAGCGAGACAAGTTTTAAAATATTGCAAAAAATTGTTCACTTTCTAGAAAAAATTGATCGGAAGTACTACATTGACAAATTATAAAAAATTATGACTAAATTCGCCAAATTAAAAAGTTATAAATGAACCAACATACGTACAATAAGTTCAAGACTTCTTTTTTAAGGTAATTATTGTTGCTCGTTTTTCGCTCTCTCTTTTTCGCTAAAAACTGTTGATTTTAAAGACTCCGGAATGATGTCATTTTCTATTCACGAAAAACATATTTTCACCTTGCTAACGCGTCTATCGTACCCGTCAACGCCATTAATCCCCCCCTACATTGTCTTTGGATCATTTTTTTTTTTTTGGGGTCAAACTTTGGATCATTTGAAATGTGGGAATACTTTTGTCAAACGAATATAAAGCCCATGCCTCAATCGGATTTGGCCCATACCAAATATTTCGAGCATGGTATCTAGTTTTTTTTATTTTATTTTATTTTATTTGTGGGGGGGGAGGGGGGGTCAAATGGTGTCTAATTCATGAGTTCAATTAGCATGACACTTTGCCACAGGAGATGTTACATGTCTACCGGTTGATGACACCGTAAGTGCCAAAATGGAAATTTATGGAGCAGCTCTAGTATCTTACATCGTTTATAAACAAGCGACACTCAAACCCATGTAGCACGGACACTCTAGGGAGGCCTCCATATCGTGTCTAACACTCTCGGACACTTTTCGACATGTAATTGACATGTGATCTGCGCTCCAAATACGCTAGCGATACGCTAGTCCAACATCCCAACACACCATTTCGACACACAAGAGTCAATTTTGAGCATTTCAATAAATTAGAGGTCAAAATATAAATCTGTCAAAAACATATGTACTTAAATCATATACCTAGCTACTTCATAATTAATATACCCACCCAATCCAAAAAAAAAAAAACATAATTGATGATATTTTTATATATACATGATAACATATTTGATATTATCATGTATACATAAAATTATATATTTAATATACGTGTTCCAACGTGTCGGAATTCTTTATTTTTTTAGAAATCACGTGTCGGCGTATCATGTCGTGTCGTTTTCATAAGTCACGTGTCGTGTCGGTGCTACATAGACTCAAACTTGTTCACTGAAAATAGAAATAGATCTCTCAAACTAAACTAACCTGTATCAAACCACAGTTCACCCTCAAGATTGCTTAGCAAGATGAGGACCGGAAAATTAATGAAATGTGGTAAACATTCGTTAGATTTTGTGGAAGCGAAAAAGGCATGCATCAGTCAACTCCGATGATTTGCATGGTAAATCACACTCATGCAAAATGCTCCTATAGAAATACACAATTCAATTACTTACAATCATGAAGCTCAGTAATGTTACATGACTAGTCCTCCAAGATCGGATGCCTATCAAGCTCTGTCAGTATTTCAGTTAAAGGACCAGAAGATCCACTGCTATCATTTTCGCCCCTGCACTGGTGCAGCTGTTGGCGGAGAGTTTGGACAATCTCATTGAGTTTCTGAATGTTTTTCTCTTGAGAGAGGATAACCTGTCACAAAGTTCAAAATCACGGTCAAACATTAAATTAATAATAACCCATCTTCACAGCTAAGTGTCAACAGTTGCAAGAGGATGCTTTAATCACTCTACAAGTCAACCAAAAAGAAGGCGATGCCAAATGGAATTGTTGATTGATACTAAAAACATAAGAACAAATCAACATGAAATTACAACATAAAGGGATTCAATGATCGCGTCAGCATTTTCTCTAATAAATCACGCAATCTATAGCACCAAAGCTATATTGCATGAAAAGACCAGGGGAGCAAATAATGTCGTCCATTTAATCATCATATATGATGCTATCCCAGTAACAAGTGCTTCTAATACTAGTAATTCAAGTGAAGCTACAAGGTCGCGTTACGCATCGTCATTTCTTCATATAACAAGGCAAGAGCACTATTTAACTTCTGCCATGGTTCTCAAAATAAACTATGTTACTCTGGGCACAAAGTTTAATAAGAAACCTGTACTCTCTCTATAACATTAACCATTCCATGACAGTTCAACTAATCAAACCTTTCTTTCACTTAAAAGAGAAAACTAATGACATCCAGCTCTTGTTATCCAAAACATGAATGGAAGAGAAGAGAATGGATAGCAAGCACACTACCAAGTTTTCTGAAGAGAATATCAAAAGATGCTACCTGGAGTCACAATAAAAAAGGCAGGGATGTCAAAATGCCTGAAAAAACACAAAAGCCCGAACTGAACAGTTTGCACTGAACCCAGAAACCCAAAAAGTCAGTTTCCCCCAACCTGATTAGTTTCTGGGCCTATAAACTGTAGAATGCCAGTTTGATAAACCCTTTTGCCAGAACTGAACAGATTGACCCTTTAAGATCCTTAGTTTCACAGTTCTACCATATGTAAACACTAATCAGCAAATCTAAAAACACTCAAAACTCACAACGGCACATCACACCTCTTCCATAATTGCCACCATCTTCTAGACCCTATCATTCTTCTTCTCTTTTCTACTTCAGCTCAGTTCTCTCCATTCATCCTCATAATAGGGTTCTGTAGCGCTTGCCTTTCTTTGCTTTGCCGATTCAGGCTTTGTCTTCTTTTTCATCCTCTTCACATTAGCAGCTGCTATTCATCCTTAATCTCCACTCTACGACATTATGTTGACTGGCTAACTACAAAAGACAGCTTCCAAAAACAAAGAAGAGTTCCTGCTGGCAGTCCCCAAAACTAGTTGAAAAGCATTAGTTAAGTTGGAAAGATATGAGTTTATCTCCTACTAGTAGACAGTAAATTTCTCATCGAACAAAGTAGTGGAAAGGAAAATGGGAAGGAGAGGCAAAGAGAGGGGGGAACTGGTCAGAACTCACAAACCAAAGGACAGAACTGGTTCGATCAGTTCTGTTAGTTAAAGCGTTATATCACAACACTTGAAAACAGTGTTTCACTGGGTACTCTTCCTTCACCTAAGCTTTTGGTGGAGCTTTCTAACACGACATTATCCTTCATGTCCCAGGTCTATTTTGCGTCTGTGATTCCCATTCTCCAGTTCCACAATTCTTCCAAACTGTAATAAATCCACCTTGCATGTGCTAAAGTGTTACCACACATCTGTTGATTTCAGAGTTTCAATGGGCCTCGTATTCATGTAATCTCTCTCCACCTAGCAGATTAAAATTTCGAATAGGACTTTCTAACATCATGTATGTCCTCGACATAGTTTAGCTCAGGGTTTCGAGTGCTGAATCCCTACCTGAAAAACTTCAGCTTCATTCAAAGTACAGAACCAAATTGAACAGCCCATTTACCCCCCACATTAAGGCAATGAACTATAAATACCACCCCCTCAGGTACACTCAACTTTGATGTGTTCTAAATAGCAAGCTTGCGCACAAACTGAACTGGCATTCTCATTGTCTTGGACAAAATCTATACAAACTGGCAAGTCACAAACATGTTTGCGCGAAGAGATGCAATTACAGACACAAGACTTCACCATAGAGGCAAAACGAATTAAAAGGAAGTTAGCACAATACACCAAGAAGTCACAGGAAGCTAATCATGGTAGAAAATATCAATTTGTCCAAAAAAAAAAACAAGAAAGAAAGAAGAAAGAAAGAGGAGGATCATACATTCATCTATGATCTACCCCAATCCAAGAGTTCCGTCAAGTGTGCACGTGCATGTGCCTATGTTGGGAATGGGAACTGAAAAAATTATTATAACACTCCTCATCAAAGTCATTGCCCTAAAAGTAAAACAAGAAAAATGGAAGCGAAAGCCATGCAAGCACAAATCCAATCCTAATGAAGAAGGGAAAACAAGAATGACCGTTATTATTCAATTTTGGGCAAAGAAAATGGAGCAAATATGTGATGTGCACATCGTCCTACTAGATGCCAGAGCTATCAGTGCACAATAGATACGAAGATATCCATCACAAAATGTACTGGACGCATGGCTTTGGACCAATAAAGAAATGGCCATTGAAAAAAGACAGTGCAGCAATCACTGATTAATGTTAGGGAAAGAAATTTACAGGTTGAGTTATGCCAGAATTTCTAACTCTTTGAGGATGCCGTTTGATTACTGGTGGCAACCAGCAGCTTCCGAGATTGTTATACTATTCGGTGGTTTGCTGGAAATCAAAATGGGCTTCCCATGACATGAGATATTACAAATGGGGAATGATTGTCTGTGGTTTGCTTTAGTTTATACCTTACCAAGCCATTACTACCTGGGAACAAAGGTTATTCCAACAGCCAAAAGACAGAATTTTGCTTAATAGGTTTTCTAAGTTTGCTTCATGCTCTTCCTAAGAAAAAGAAAAGTGCTACTTTTCATTTCCTGAAGGTACTTCAAACTGATCATCCTGAATCTACTTTGTACTCATCATCAGGATTATTCCAGTGTAGTCAATCAATCCGCAAACCTATATTCAACTGAAGTTCCCATATCCGTGACTTTATCACATATGCACTCCTTGTTTTTTCATGGTCACAGCGGTAGCATAGAGGGAACTGCCCAGGCTAGGAGGTCTCATGGGTTGGAGGTCAAGCAGGTGGTGGCATCGAGCGAAGCTTGCCACTTAAATAGCACAAGTAATTGTACAAAAAGAAAGCACTTTAGCATGTTTCTATCCGAAATTGAGAAAAAGAAGATTCTTATGATATATAATTGCAAAACTTATTGAGAAAACAGTCCTCTGATTAGAGATAGGAGAATGAAAAACATACAAGCACAAGAGAAACATTAATAGAGTCCTAACCTTTTCTTTCACGGCTTCTTCCCTTTCGGAAACATATTGCTCCTTCTGTGACTTGTTCGGAGTCATATCATTCTCATTACCAAATTGTTGCTTCCACTCAAACTGAGACGTAAACACAATCAGCAAAAGCAGGAAAACAAGGAGCCACGGCCTTGACATCCTTATGGCAACCTCTCGTACGACCTGCACACGAAATTGAACACCTCATTTCCAAGTCTCTGGACTCCCTCATAAAACAGTTCACTACAACCAACAAGAGCAAAATAACAGGGGAAAAGATGCATTCCAATTCCATAAGGACAGCTAAGTACTGAAAATCCGAATCCCGTGCATTCTTTCAATCAACCATGGGGATTGTGCATCCACCTCATCCTCATGACTGGACAACCATTGAAATGCGAAGCAAATAAAACCTACAATTGACTCTCACTCTTAGATCCTCCTTCCCTATTGCACACGGAGAAGATCATTCCGGGAATTCCCCGGTTCGGAATTTGATCATCAACGATCAATCCGAACGGTCTTAAGCAGATTTTTCAAAATTCGGAGGAGGAAAGGAACCGGATCCTATCACCCAATCAGCCAAGAATGCAGCAGAACCGAACCCTTCTCAACGCATCCCCAGAAAGAGGGAACACACCCAAAAGTAAGAGGGAGCATCCACGGAGCAGCAGCACTAACGACTATTAACTTCGCAAACCCTAATTCAAAGCGTAGCTACAAACGGGGAAGCAGGAACAATCAGAGGAACGAAGGAAGGCAGGAAAGGGAGAGACTTTTACGCTTACGAATGGGTCGCTAGTCGTCTCCTCTGCATCTTTCGATCTTATGAAATCGGCCCTTCAGTTGCAGAGGGAAAATGGCGGAGAAGGAAGTAGAGACCTGGCCACCGCTCTTATCGTTTTCCCTTTCAAAGCTGCCGCGCATTTACTAGTTACTACAGCCGACAGGTGGGATCAACATTAACCCCGGCCGCCGTAAAGCCGGTGAACCTCAAAGCACATGTAGCGATCGATTTCGTGGTCGGCAGAGTTGTCTGAAACTTGATTTACAAGTCCAAGGTCACGGATTCGATGCTTCAGTCGATCCTAGATCTCAGAAAATCTCGGTTAATCCACGAAGTACGAATCTGTATGAGATGTATCTCCCTTTATTTATTTATTTATTTTTTGGCAGCATCTACTTTTTTTTTTTTTTAATCGAAACTAAGCTTTCTCATCAGTTAACGAACAAAATTAGAACATAACATATGAGTCTCTAAACACAAAATATTTCAAAATAGTCCAAGGCGCACACCCGATCGCATCTATTGGAGTGGTAGTGACGGTCTTGCTTGACAGGCAATTTATGCGATCTTATTTTTTTAAATTTTTTCGATAACTTTTTAAAATGAATCTCCTGATGAATACTAAAATATCGGAAAATACGAAGAATCGAGTTATTAGACCTAATCAAGCAATTATAACACGTCTCTGAGGGAACATTCCGTCTCAAAAGGAACCTTTAATAGTATAAGTAATTTTACTAACTGCAGTAGTAAAAATGTCAAATGAGTTGGTAATTTCCTACTTTTATTGAGTTGTCTGTAAAGTTCTTCAGCTGGCATTCGAGTTAGCGGCCATAAATTTACCCAAAATTGAAAATTATCCAACTTTTCTTGTGACCGGACGCTAGAATGGTCCAGGTTTGAGTGTGCGGGAATAGATTCTTGCAGAAAGTCTCCACCTTTGACGATAGCTTAAGCTAAGCTAGCAGCTTCAAAGAGAAAAAGCATGCAAAGGAGGAGGTCTTGGCCGAGCTTTGGCTGGTCTACATGGAAAGAGAAATGTGAGCCTACCTTTGCCTGCTCTCCACCTGATGCAGTAGTAACAAGAGTGGAGAAGAAAATGGTTGGAGTACAAAAGCCTGCCTAAGAAGAAGAATGCCCAACAAGCCACCGCCCGGAAGGAAGTAGACAAGGGACGGAAGATCCCCGCCGGAGACTTTATGAGAATGAATTGGCGGTGGTGCTTGCTTCGAAAGAGGCAGGAGCAACTGAAGTGTTGAAGTGTTAGAAAGTCCAATCCAAAAGCTTAGGTTTGTAGGTAGAGGGAGACTATATGAATAAAAAGAGCATATAAGTTCCGTTGTCCGGTAATGTGTGACAACATCATCAACATGAAGAAGATGAACTTAAGGTGATTGGATGGAAATGCTCATGTCTTTGTTTAAAATTACTGATGTTGAAACCGTCTTCCCATGATCAAGCGTCCTCAAACGAAGTACTTTGGTGTTGCTGGACGGGAAAAACAGATCGCAACTTCTTCCGCAGATGAAAATGCATAAAGGTGATTTCAAAGACGGTCGATACGGATCATTCACGAGTGGACGATCCGGAGACCTTGCATCGGTTGTTTCTGATTCTATCTCCATGCCAATCAAACTGTCATCCTCATCAACAAGAAGTACTCATAATTTTTCTTAATTGAAACGATCATCTAATTTTTGCTCACCATTGGGTCGAACATGACATGTTCCACACCTTCGATGATCTTCCCGCCGCACATGACACGTAGGGCTGTCAAAAAGACCCGCGCCGACTCGGCCCGGCCCGACCCGACCCGGCCCGACCTAAAAATTTAGGGAATTTTCGGGCCGAACGTCGATCTTGTTTCAATAAGGGCCGGTACCATTAGCCCCGACTCGGGCCCAAAACTCAAAAAGCCCATCACGCTAACTCTTTGTTCCCTTCACGCCTCTCAGAAACCCTAACGAGTAATGACGACTTCTGGGTCACTTCCATCGTTCCTTCTTCTACCTCCTCCTTCAAAAAATCACTCTGCCACACTTTCCCCCCTCGACACCCTCGCGGTCTCGGTTGCCACCGTGATAGGTCACGTTCGTTGGGTTGTTCTTAGCGCTCTGGACCGGTGACGGGACGTTGTATCTCTCCTCGCCGAGATCAACTCTTTTACTTCCCCCCATCGGCTTGACCGGATCTCTTCTCGTCAAAGCTATAGAATAACCACGTTTTCTTGGAGTTTGCTCATAGATTAATCGTCTTTTGGTCGTTCGTGGAGGTGGAGATTCATGGGTAATTGAGAAGTAGGTGCTTCAATTGGTTCCGAGTGTTTTCACCGTAGCGGAAGTTTGGATCTTGCTTGGAGAATTGTTGATTGGACTGAGAAATGAAGAACTTTTGCGTAGTAATTGGCTCAAGGTTTGAAGTGACTCCACGAGTTGGTTTTCACTAAGTTCGATCATTGGAGATTGAAGTTTTTTCTCTTTTTCTGTTCTTTTTCCAGTGTTCGTGGTTGAAAGTGCTGACTGATGGCGGATAAGAAATGGGTTTAAGATCAAGCTGGGTTTTTACCCGATTCATTGATTTATATCTACTTCAACGACCCTGAGTTGACTCTGAAGCTTAAAGCTTCTTAGCTGGTAATGATGCTACCTGTTCGTTTTATGTTTTTGCTTGAAGAGGTAAAGAAATGAGCAACTTATGGATTTTGAGAGAGAGAGAGAGAGAGAGAGAGAGAGAGAGAGAGAGGCATCTCCGGATTGATCTCTATGCTCCTTTTCAGCTCGTGTTGTGTATTGGATGAAGCTAGATTTATTTTAAAAAAAAAAAGAGGAGACATACACCCGCCCCGACCCGACTCGACCCGAATGTCTTGGACGTATATGATTTGGGTATTGGGTCGGGCCGGGCTGAGCCGAGCCAAGCTTGGTACTGTTTGATTTCGGGCCGGGTCGGGCCTTTATGAGACCCGGCCCGACCCGGCCCATTGACACCCCTAATGACACAGTTCTCCTGTTTGCAAGGATAGTGCCAATAATCGCTGCATGACACAATTGTAAGAAATAACGCACGGCGTTAAAGGACAATAACACTAATAGTCCATAAAACTTCGGTCTAATGTGTAATGTAGTTTTTGAACTTTTAATTGGTTCAATATGGCTCACGGACTTTTGATACATATTCAATATAATCTATGTATTATATAAAAATGTTCATCATATTCCTTTCATTAACTTAAGATCAAAAACAATATTGAGAATTTTCATGTTGTTCGGAGACTAAATTGAATATGTTCCAAAAGTTTAGGCACTACATTATGCAAATTAAAAATTCATGGATGACATTACACATTGGGTCAAAGTTCAAGAACTTAATGTCCTTTGTAACTTATATTTACCTCTACATTTTTCTAGTAAATTTACCTTTAATGCATTTTGATTTCCAACTATTTACTTGCTTGTCCAATAACCCTTTTCCGCCATCTTATTTAAGAAGAGATTTCGCTTTTTTGGGTGAAACATCTAGTAAAATGAAAATAAAAATTTTAGCTTCGGATATATTATGATAAAATTTCGATGCACCATTTCTTCTTGCAATAAGTACATTGGAATTTAATGAGATCTTTATGCTACATGTTTGGAAAGAGGAATTCACTAAATAATTTATCAATGGTAGCACGGGCCTCTCGATGATAATCTGAAACCATGGTCCTGTGGCACAACACTTAAGTATACTATTGTACGTTACACCTTGTTTTTTTTTTTTTTTCCGTTGGTCGAACGTTACACCTTGTTTGTGTCCTTTACATAGGAGTGAATTTGTTTTTTTCCGTTGGTCGAACGGTACAACTTTTGCACGAGCACAGCATCTTTGCGAAAGACATCACCGGTCACGCTCTGCGTATGCACCCCCCCAAACTTTTCTCGCATGATTCTTTTTCCTTTGGGAGCTTTCGCGCGTAAGGAAGTTGGTGTGGTGCCGGGGGGTCTCCGAGCTTTTAGGTGGGAAGGGGAGGCATTTCGTCGAGCAATTAATGGGCAACACTCGATTAAAGCTTGAGAGGGAAGGATGGACCCTTGTCCTTTTCGTGATAATTTCATGCTACGAAGGATGTCATCATTGTTCGTGCCCTGGTCCAAAAATTTTATCGCGCCTTCGTTTCAAATATTTATGGCGCCCCCACGCGGGAAGTGGGCCCCCCCAGGTTAAATAAATTATCCTCGCCCTTTCAAAAGAGAAAAATATATAAACATAGATAAATAAATAAATATATACATATATATATATATATATATCGTATGCATATAAATAAAGGCGGTAAGAAGAAGAAAGTTACGTAGCTTAATTCCCTAAAAAATCTCTAACTTTAGATTTAATCTCAAACCTGCTATAATTTTCTTTTGTTTAAAAAAAAATTCCAAACTTTGAATACAATCCAAATTCTAGCCCGAACTTTCTTTTTTGTCCGAAAAAAAAAAATGCCAATTTTCATTTTAATATCAGTCCCCGTTAACCCTCTGTTCGAGAATGGCCGTTAGTCGTCCGTGATTTTCATATTTTAGAATGGTTTCATTTTGGAGAATTTCAATACTTTTTTATTGTGCTGAATTTGTTGTCCACGTGGAAATGTCACGTTAATTTGGGATCATATCACGGGGATAGATTTGAGACTAGATTGAATTTTTTTTTGTAGACAAAATAAAATTCGGGACAAATTTAAGATTGTCTAAAATTGAAGGGATTTTTTTTTTTTTTGAGACAAGTGGTAGGTTTGAGATTGGACCTAATATGCCTTGCCAATTGTCAGTACAACTCGCCCATTTAAACGCAATTCAGTCCAAGTCAACGAACTTTCTCCTCTCTCCCTGTCTGATACGGATCAAAATTTAGGAACTCAACGTCCTTTGTAACTTATCCTTACCTTTAAATTTTTCCAGTAAATTTACCTTTAATGCATTTTGATTTCCAGCTATTTACTTGCTTGTCCAAGAACCCTTTTCCGCCATCTTATTTAAGAAGAGATTTCGCTTTTTCAGTGAAACATCTAGTAAAATAAAAATTGTAGCTTCAGATATATTCTGATAAAATTTAGATGCACATTTCTTCTTGCAATATGTACATTGGAATTTAATGAGATCTTTATGCTACATGTTTGGAAAGAGGAATTTACTAAATAATTTATCAATGGTAGCACAGGCCTCTCGATGATAATCTGAAACCATGGTCCCGTGGCACAACACTTAAGTATACTATGATACGTTACACCTTGTTTTTTTTTTTTTTTTTTTTGTTGGTTGAACGTTACACCTTGTTTGTGTCCTTTACATAGGAGTGAAACAATTATCGTCTTATATAATTGGAATGCACCGATAATGGTTCACCGGAACCAAATCTGATGGTCAAATAAGACCAAATTCAACATAATCCAGATTCCAGGATCGAAGAGGAGCCGGTATTACCAGCACCCAATGCGTGTCACATGCACCGTCGGGTCAAATGGGCCACATATGGGTTCTCGAAAAGAGAAAAAGTCTCAGGTTTCTTCGAGTTTTATCAGACGTATCGTGTCGAAGAGAAAAATGGTATATTATTTAGTTTAATCTCCACATGGTGGTGTACTTTATGAACATCACTTCCAGGTCCTCCACAGTCTGACGGCCGGCTAACTCCGGGAGCACTAACTTCCACACAGAATATCTTCGTTCTTTCCCTCATTTCTTCTCTTCATAATTTCTTTTTTGCCCCTTTTGTTGCCAATCCCAATTCAATCTCTTGCCGATCTTGCCACTTGCCTGCCATACCGCTATATATATTGCATATGCTGAAGCGGGAGACGACAGGAAGCTACCAGTCGCCAGCCGAAACCACATTCTCTTCCCTTCAGGAGAGAGCGAGCATGGCTTCTGCGTTCACTCTGTCAAAAAGGTACTCGTATCAGCAAATACAGGCGCATCTTCACCTAACAGTTTTATGTATATTGCATGTATAAATACGTGTGTACGCCTACATGTGTTGAGTATGGGTGAGTTCAGTGCACATCTCTATCCATTCAAAGCTTGTTTTGATAGCAAGTGGCACTGGCATCAAATATCGATTACCGATCTTTCGTGTTACGTGATGGAGCGCATGAAAAAGTATATGCTTTTCGACGAGAGATCTAGAGACCGCGCTTTAGAAAGATGTTGCTCTTAATAGTCCTAGGATTGATTTGTTACCTACATATGGACAGCAGTCGAGCTTTTTCGATCTTGATTTCACTCGTCAGTCACCTAAAATACAATATGAACAGGGTTTTAGGATGGATCCATGTAGCATATGGTCTATCGGTATCTTTTCTTCTTTGATTGATAGTGGACAAAAGTTCATGATCTAGATGATACGTATAAAACTTTCAGGGCATTTAATGTTCGAGCCATGTTTTCTTTCAGTCGTGATTAAAAGAAAGTTCCTCCAATCAAGACGTTTGATTGGTGGCAATATACTTTAACCAGTGTCGTGATCTTAGCTGATAGATTGCATGATTGGACGAACTTCACTCCAAACTTAGTTGTAATGGAGTCTGATCTTTTACTTCGTCCAAGTAGATTGAGAAAGTTTCCTCCATACTTAGTTGGTCGATTGTATAAGTGTAACCGACAAATCTCTCTTGTTTTCCATCTCACCCTATTAGACTAGAAGGCAAGGTGGCCATCGTAACAGGCGGCGCAAGCGGGATCGGAGCCAGCGCAGTGCGTCTCTTCCACGAGACGAAGCGGGGCAATCCCTGGCCGCCAAGCTGGGCGCAAGAGCCAGCTACATCTGCTGTGAAGTCACGGACGAGGAAGATGTCCGCAACCTCCTGGACCCCACCGTGGCCAAACACAGAAAGCTCGACATAATGCACGGCAACTCAGGTGTCATGGACAGTCTTCCTATCCGGAGCGTTCTAGACACGACCAAAGACCGACCTAGACAAACTCTTCGGGGTGAATACATGCGGCGCTTTCCTAGGAGCCAAGCACGCCGCGAGGGTCATAATCCCACGGCGTGAGGGTTGCATACTCTTCACCGGCAGCGCTTGCATGTCCATTGCCGGCCTCGCGACCTCGCCCATGCGTTCGCAGCTTCGAAGTATGCTGTTTTGGGTCTCGTGAGGAACTTAACTGCCGAGCTCGGGGAACACGGGATAAGGTTCAACTGTGTGTCACCTTCCGCAGTCGCGGGGACCGGGATCCAAGGGCCGAGGGCGAGAGATGAAGCTGCATTAGTGAAAGCAGAGAAATGGGCGAGCGAATTGGGCAACTTGAAGGGTCAGACTCTTGAGTCCCGGGAGCCTTGCCCGAGCAGCTCTTTACTTGGCCAGTGATGAAACCAAATTACGTGAGCAGCCAGGACCAGGGGGTGGACGGCGGCTACAGTGCGGTCAATCCTACTATGGAGAAAGCTCTTAGAGCCACCTTCTTCGCATGAACGTAGTTAAATCCACTCTCTCCATGAGATGATTAGTATACCTTGTTCTCCTTTAGATGAATTCGATAAATTCCATCGTTTAAGAATGAACCCAACCATGCCATCATCACGGCCCTAGCAAGGCTGGGCTCATCCAGATCTGGGCGACGTGGTGCCTCGCGATGGTCTCTCAAGCTATGACCATAGGTGAGGCAACCTCGCCAACCATAGGGGGAGGGGGAAAAAAGAGAAAAAAGAGAAGAAAAGAAAAGAAATATTATTAAAATTTTGCCATGTCAAGGCCGGTCGGCCAAATATATTGTATTGACACAAATACAAAAAGTTTACGATTGAGTTAGTGTAAAAAAAAAAAGTTTATGACTGAATTGGCATTAGAACTATTTTAACAATCAAATTTAGCATATGTCTCAATTATATCTGTTGACATCTGATTTTTAATCAGTCTTTTTTAGAAAATTAATAAAATTCATAAAAATTAAAAACCAACTTTGAAACCCTTGGTCAAGCACAAGAAACCGATTTTTGAACTAAAGATATTTTTCTTATTTTTTTCAGTATTTTTGGTTGAAGACGCTCCCGTGAAGAGTTTGTCGTGAGATGAAGATGACGTGAGGAATAATAAGAGAATATATATATATATATATATATATATTTATATATGTAGGTGTGTCAATGGGCTGGGTCGGGTCGGGTCTTGACCCGGCCCGGGTTGACCCGAAATTAACAGAGCCGGCCTTGGCCGGACCCGACCCGGCCCGATACCCGAGTTACATGCTTCCTGTGTCTTTGGGTCGGGTCGGTTCCCTTTTTCTTTTTTTTTCACAGTTTGAAAAAGAATTAAAAATCAAGCTCTATAATTAAAACATCAAACCATACTCATAATGAACACAACCCAGTTTTACTCATTACCCTACAACTCTATTTATTGCAGCAACATTTCCAGTTCTTTAAGATTTGGATGAAATCTTTAAGAAAGAGACGGCACTTCATATGTATCTTAGGATTGGAATATACCCAGGAGTTCACTAACAAGAAGAAGAAGAAGAAAGAAATGATTGCAAAACTACGTGGTCCAGAAAAGCTAATAAACCAACATTTCTTGCACAAGCTTGAAGGGCGGTCGGTGAAATCGGCTCCGTCACAAGAAGGCCGAATCGGTTGCAGCAAATTATAGCATATCACTTCTCTTCTAGCATCTCCCACAAACACAGGCATGCATTCGAAAGGTTAAATGAAGTCCCACTTTAGGAAGCTTTCCGTTGAGAAGCTTGAGAACCTCGACACCTCAACTGTGTTCCCGACTCCGCAGCCGCTAACAGGATTCAATCTTCAAGAGACAAATCACAAAACATGATGTGCTTAGAGTTGCTGGCCGGTACTATAGTCTAAAAGCTCCAAGGAATCCAGCGACTCGGCGGATTGCTTAGATGCCATCTACAATGCGTGATCCTGCGGTCTTGAAGTTGACACGGTTGGACACGAACAATACCGATTTAGGAGACAACCTACATGAACTCACAAAATAAGAGACGTGAAAGAGGGTCGATTCGAGGTGGCGGCGCTGGAGATTAATCCGAGCGTGGGGGGTTAAAATGGCATGATACACCATATGTAAAAAGAAAGAAACAACACACTAAATGTTTGTCTCCAAAAGGGCAATGGGTTCGCGAAGTCGAAATGTTGAAGAACCAAACCATCCTCTACTTCAGCGATATTTACATCATTAATGAATACAAGACATGGAGCTGGCTAACAAGAATTTGAAGCTTCTGGACTGCCAACTAAAACCATGTAAGTGTGGCCAATGATGATGGTGATAACAGTAAAAAACACAGATAAGTTTGAATTTCAATATGCAGTCGGGGTATTTGATGGTCTCTTGATGATCGCATATAGCTCAAGCTTTTGGCTTCATTACTCCAAAGTAAAGTTGCAGAATTGTACATAACTAGTTCTACTATCGCACCGATAAGATATTTTGGAAAATTTTGAAACAGGACAGAACAAGTATCCTCACCTTCATCACAAACAATATGAGGAATATCACTAGCCATGATACACCATAGACCCGCAATTATGCCAAAGAGAAAGGTGAACATCTTGATGCCGCCACTATGTTTCATATCTTTCTTATTCTTGTTTATTTCTCTTATGATATACGAAAAAAATGAACGAAGGAATTATATAGTGGATATAGGAGCCAAAAAAAAAAAAAGAACACAGGAAAATATACCGGAATTACATGTACCAACCTCCAACTTCGTTAATCATCAAGAGGCATCGATGTCAAGTTTAGCTCGGTGGTCGTAGTAGGCAACTCTGCATTAAATTTATGATGAAAATGAGAACTAACATATCCATTGAAATATAAAATGGTATAAATATTCTACAACTATATTTTTTTTACCCGACTCAAATTTTTCGAGTTCTTCTAAGTCCTCCTCAATCGAACAAGAAACCGGCCCACTTCGTAACCAATCTTGAGCACATATCAGAGTCTCAACCATGCTAGGGGTTAAGGAGCTACGAAACACATCAAGCACACGACCTCCTGTGCTAAATGCGGCCTCTGATGCTACGGTCGAGACCGGTACGGCCAAGATATCTCGAGCAATGGAAGAGATGATAGGATATCTCGAAGAATTTCCTTTCCACCAACTTCGGATATCAAAGGTAGCGCTATAACGTTCACATCTTTCCTCTAAATACAAGTCCAATTCAGATTTTTCTTCCAAATATTCTTGTCCGGTTTGGCTAAGATACTTTGCAGTCATAAAATCAGCATCGGCTACAGGAGACTTTGACGTGCTCACCATCCTTGTTCTCTTTTTCCTCGAGATGCTTTGGGGGCATACACCGGTGCGGTATTGCTCGAACAATGACGTCAAAGATGTTAATACGCTATCTCGTAAAGTTTCCGCGTCCTTACTTTCATATACATCATTAATCATCCACTTCACATATCCCCACTTATGCCGCGGGTCAAGTATGCAAGCAATGAATAAGATAAGATTGATATTGTTCACATTGCCAAAATACTTATCAAACTTAATCTTCATTCTCTTAGCCATTTCTTGCAAACTCATATCCTCATCATGACAATATTTGTCAATGATTCCATGAATCCCATATACACTCTTCCCCATATCGTTACTAGTGACATAAGAAGAACCCGAAACTTTTAAAGTTGTATCATAGAACAACTTCAGGAAAGGAAGAAAGTTACGGGCATACTCCCAATCATCACTAGTAGGCAACTCTTTCGCCTTGGAAAGCTCTTGAGCAAATTTGCGATCTCGAAATGCCAATGAGCTAAAAGCCGTTTGGAACTTTAGAGCTGCTTCCAACATCATATATGTTGAGTTCCAACGAGTCTCCACATCTAAACATACAAGACTCTTGGACTCAATATTCTGAAGCTCAATACACTCCTTAAATCGTCTCAATCTTCCAAGAGAAGACCTCACATAACGCACAGCTGATCGTATTCTAATGATGGAATCATTCATGTCTTTCAACCCATCTCTCACAATCAAGCTCAATATATGGGCATAACACCTCACGTGGAGTAACTCACCTCTCAACACTAGAGAGTTCCAAGAGCTAAGTTTATCTTTTAAATGTTGAATCCCTAAGTCATTGGAGCTCGCATTGTCCACGGTGACAGAAAATATATTTTGAATCCCCCAATCAATTAAGCATTTCTCAATCGCTTTTCCTATAATCTTGCCAGAATGACCCGAGATTTGACAAAAATTTAATATTTTCTTGTTCAACTTCCAATCATCATCAATAAAATGCGCAGTGAGACACATATAACTCAAATTTTGACATGACGTCCATGTGTCGGTCGTAAGACAGACTCTTGGAGATGTCTCGGAGAAATATTTCTTCAATTTACTTTTTTCTTCCAAGTACAACTTGTAGTAGTCATGCCTTAATGTGTTCCTTGTAGGGATTACAAAGTTCGGTTGGAGTCTATTCACAAATAGCCGAAATCCTTCGTTTTCTACGATCTTAAAAGGGCACTCACCAATGATAAACATGGTTGCTAGGTCCATTCGACTAACATTTTGGTCAAATTTCCAAGGTCCAGATGAACTACCAACCCCACCAAATCGACCCAAGGCACTTCTTTGCCTTTTATCGACATTTGTATAAGGGTATTCCTTACACCTTGATAAATGACGATGCATTGAACTGGTGCCTTGACCACTAGTACAACCTATATTAGTCCCACAATATAAACATTTAGCTTTATCTTTATCAAGAATCTGTTTGAAATGTTCCCACATGGTAGATCTCATCTTTTTGTCCGTGGTACTTGAAGCACTAGTTTCGGACATCTAACAAATTAAACATTCAATGTTAATTACTAAAAGCTCTCAAGTCACAAACAACCAGTGAAACAATGCTGTTAAACTACTACATGAAAAGGATTCTGCAACTATATCAATCATTGTTAAACAAATGAGTTGCTTTGTTTAATGCAAATGGTCGATTCATATCACTAGTGAAATCTGCCAACATGACTATATCTATATGTAAGAATCCACCGTTGTTATAAGAAGAAAGATGCACAAACACTTCACTTTATCAGGAGGCAACACTTGTGCAAGATTATGCAACATAGAAATTACCTCATCCATTAAGAATACAAGGATTGGAACCCTTCGAAGATGAAGACGAACGGATTGAACTTCTTGAGGAGTCGCTAAAAAGGGTCTCGATCAAGCAACAAATTGGCTGATTTCGAGTTTTTGGAAACACTGCATGAAACAAGGCCATTTAAATTTTAACCATGAGGATTAGCTTGGACGAAAAATGCGCCCAAAAGACCATATCCTTACGCCGCGTCACCCAAGTTGCAAAGAGGGGCCACAACGACAAGACAAAAGAGCCAGAAAATTCAGCAAGCAAACCACACCAAGCTATCGCCACCCGAACCGCATAAGAAATTCAAGAATCCCAAAACCACAACACCCCGAGATCAATCAAATCCCAAATGCACCATCACCGGCATCACCCCAATCACGGGTTTTGGCATAATCCCAAGAACAACAAAATCACACCCGCGAAATCGGAAACTACTCACGCACGCAAAAACGAACAAAGGAACAAGGGAAGACATAGGGGGCGCCGAGGCGAATCGCACCTTTATTCTCGAGGGCCATCATGAGGACCTCCAATTGCCGGACGCATCGGATCTCCCTCCATGAAATCCCACCCGAAATCGATCGAATCGGACCAAACCCACGAAGGAAAAACATCCACACGGAAGAAATGGTCATTCATAGGTTACTTGTTTACCCGAGGCGTTACGGGGAAAAAGAAACGAGGAGGAGTGAGAGAGATCGAATTGAAAGAGCTTAAACGACCAAAAAAAAAAAAAAAAAAACGAAATAGAAAGACAGACGGGAGGAGAGCGGGAGAAAAGATGGAAGATTTGCTTACATGGTGTGATGGAGAAGGAGAGAATTCACTTCAGGTGGAGACAAGAAGGTCGAAGTGGAACCCGTTGAGCCTGTCATGCGTGCGGCATACCTCGCGATTTCAAGAGTTGTTGCTCGAGATCTTCACCGGCGAAGACGGTGAAGAAGAAGAAATGTCATAAAAAAGAAAGTCGGCGATCAAAGATAAGTGATACCTCGTCGTCGACATCACACTCGCACTCTCACTCGCAGACCGATCTCCTTCTCCATTTCGTTCTCTCTCTCTCTCTCTCTTGCGATCAAACTAGGGTTTTGAAAATGTGAGCACCGAGCAATGTAGTGAGTAACCTAGCGTCGTGGGCTTTGTTTTTTTCGGGCTATCAGTGAAAGCTAATGACACCGGCCCGTATTCGAAATGACACTGGCCCCTATCAAAACAGTACCAAGGCCCGGCTCCAAAGTACTCTAAATTTGAGGGTCGGGTCGGGTCGGGTCGGGTCGGGTCGGGTCGGGCCGGGCCGGGCCGCGTCCGGTCCGCCCGGGGCCTTTTTGACACCCCTCTATATATGAGAGAGAGAGGGTTTTCGGAGTTATAAGAGCTAATTATGGCAGGTCTAATATCATGTTTGGGTCGGGCGTGTGGATGGTTGGACCTGGGCGGGTTTATGTTGGTTAAGTCTGGGCTTGGTCTTTATTTGGAAAAAGGTGTGATTGTTGGGCCTAATCATTTGCGCGCAGGTGAGCTTGAGTTGTTTTATTTGAGGAAAGTGAGAGTTGGGCCGGCGTGGGTTGAGGCTGAGAAGAAGGGAGGGAAGTCACGTGGGCCTAATCTATTTGTTATTTTGGGCCTATTCCTTTTTTTCACTTGTAGAACACGGACCGGGCCATTGCTTTGGGCCCGATCCGCGCGGGACTTAGCCCACGGAGGCTTGAGTCCAGGCAGTTTTGGCCCGACCCGGTTCCTTTTTCATAATAATAATAATAATAATAATAATAATAATAATTACAACAAATAGGAAATGACTAGATTGACCTTCTTTTCCCAGTTTTGACCTTAGATTCCCCTAGAACATGACGATTTGGCACCTCTGGTTAAATCATGCATTATTCCAATTCAAGCCCTAATTTGACATCTCTCTAAACCTTGGGGCTTCACTAGGGTTTTATAATGCAATTTATTCCCACCATTGACTTCTTGATTGCACTTATTACATGCTTTGATTGTGATTAATAGGATAGACTCACATTTGCATGAACACGTTAGAAAAACATCGAATTCTGGTACCAAAAGGGCGTAAGTGACACCACTGATGTAACCAAGTCCCCGGACCCTTAATCTCGGGTTGCGTAGAATCGAACGGCATCTCCCAACCGCTCGATAAGGTTTTCGATCTACCTTTCTCAAATGATAGTGGCAACTCCTTTTTGCATGTACACATACATATGCCACTCGATCACATTAAAATCAAATTCGATATATCCCGCCGCGATTTGGTATGGGTCCGGGAGGGCCCGAGCAAAGCTTGTCCTTGAGGCTTACCAATTCATTAGCCCGATTTTTTTAGGATCAAGTCGCGACAATAGCCAAAACTTTTTTTGTCTCATAAAAAACCTCAACTTTCACTTTTTTTTCAATTCTACCACCGTCGACCTTCCATCCATAATCGCCATTAGTTAATCCTACATAGTTCAAATTTTCTCATCGATCTTACTAGTGAATCTTTGAAATTCGGAAATAGCAAGTTTCACAGATGACGAGATTTAATATTGTTCATCCAAAAAATCAGATCTCCACGCCTAGCCATTCTTAGCCCGTCCTGAGTGCCTTTATATCTCCTAGTAATGCATAGGAGAAACAAACAATAGAAGAGAAATTTGCTTTTTTTTTTCATGGCAGCTTTTCTGAGATGTAATTCATGAACGACGTGAAAATGTCACGTATGATTAACTAAAAGTGATTATGAACGAAAGGCTAACGATAGTAGAATTAGACAAAAGTGAAAGTTATGGGTTTTTTATGAGACAAAAAGTAGTTTTGGATATAATTGAGATGTATGCTAAAGTTGGAGTTTTTTTTTTTTTAAGTTTGAAGCCGGTAGAATTGAGACAAAAGTAAAAATTGTGAATTTTTTATGATTCAATTTTTTTTTATATAATTGGGACATATGTTAAATTTGAAGTTTTTTTTTTTTTTTGGGTATTGAACCTCTTATTACAAAATATGAAAGTGAAAATTTAGGTGTCAATAGTTACTAAAAGGTTGTTGGATTAATCTAGTTTAGCGAAGCCACCGAACCCATGAATATCTGGTTTGTAGAAGTAAAATGTTCTCCCACGTTTTACTTGAGTGTCTAATCGGCCCTAACTGATTGGTAGCAACATCAAAATGTAATAAAATTTGCATGTTGAATCAAATATCAAGTTACAAGTGATAGGACTTTGGAAGAGTCCGCCCTAACCGCGAGCAATTGCCTCGTGAGAGGAACCTTCGTTTTTGTTTACTATCTACTTTCTTTCCCTTAATGGTTCTCCTCTGGAAAGGCCGTGACATTGGCTAAGTGTTAAAATGGTGCAATTAACGAGCAGAGGCTAGCCAACATATCAAGGATGGTGGTTCGAAACGGGGACGTAAACTATTAAGCAGTGGAGCCAATATTCTCGAGGATACGTAGTTGCTTGTTTGTAATCATTATTAAATAAGAGAAGATGGGAGATTGTTTCTATCGTAATCTATTGTAAATGTAGATAGAATCAGGAAATTATTTGTAGATTCAAGATCAGTAGCTGCTTGTGAGTATCCATCGATGGTGGGTTATAATTCCCACGTCATACTCTCCGTAAAGGCTTTGTCCAATCAACCCCGGAGCTCATTGTCATTTGCAATTTATCTATACTTTTAGATTTCCACTAAATTTATGTTCAACGCATTTTAATTCTCCGGCCATTCACTTTCTTGTCCAATACAAATAAAAGGTCCCTTTTTCACAACCTTTGCCGATTCAACTCGATCCATCTTATTTAAAAGATACTTCGCTTTTCCCGGTGAAACGTTTCGTAAAATAAAATCCAAAAATTGTAGCTTGACTTGGAAAGAAACAGACCTAGGGTTTTCGAATTTTATCAGAATTATACTGCCACATGATGCTCTTCTCTACCAATTTATGTGTGCATTATCTCTTTCTTTCTTCTTCACTCCGTCGTCCTAATGCGCACCTTCCTCTAACTTATTGAAGGCGGGCATCATCTGCACGTATTTTTAATGAGAGTGGACAGCGACTGTAGCGTTTCTTAAGCGACAACTGGTGTATTATTTACTTCACTCAACCGCATTGTCTATATACTTTTTACGGACATAACGTAGAATCGCAGGAAGGCATCACGTGATTGGAGAGGGATTGGTCGGCGCGTCGGATGCAAACGTTGCGCTTCTCGAGACTCAAAAAGTCAACCACGACGTTGTGAAGAACCCAAAATAATACTCCTCTGACGAGTTCAACAGCAGATTAACGAAGAAGAAGAGGAAGTTCCATCCGCTATATATTTGCATATATTGAGGCGGAAGACGACGGAAGCTATCATTCGCCGGCCGAAGCCACATCCTCTTGCAGATATAACGACGCTTCAGGAGAGAGCGAGCATGGATTCTGCGTTCAACCCCCCAAAAAGGTACTCGTATCGGCAAAACCAAGCCGGTCTTCATGTAACTGTTAAGGTATATTACATGTATGTATACGTACGTATACTTGTACGGCCATTGGGCATGGGTGAGTTCAATAGGCATCTCTATCCATTCAAAGCTTGTTTTGATAACAAGGGGAACTGGCATCAAATATCAGAAACCATTCTTTCATATAAGAAAATATATGCTTTTCAACGAGGGATCCAGAGATAGCATTTTAGAAAGATTTGGCTTTTAATAGGTGGATATCTTAATTTGACCAACGATTGGCCGTCACTTGGGGAATACGCAATTCTCGATATAGTCCTAGGATTGATTTGTTCTCTACATACAGACAACAGTCGAGCTTTTTGGATCTTACTTTCACTCATGAGTCACCTATAATATAATATGCGCAGGATCTTAGGATTGATTCATGTAGCATGGTCTACCGAAATCATTTGTTCTTTGATTGATGGTGGACTAAAGCTCATGCTGTAGATGATTCGGTTAAATTTTCAGGTTATCTAACCTTCGAGCCATATTTTCTTTCAATCTTGATTAAAAGAAGGTTCCTCCGATCAAGACGTTTATTGGTGGCAATATACTTAACCATGGTCGTGATCTTGACCGATTAGTTGCATGTTGGAGGAACTTTCCTCCAAACTTAGTTGGAATGGATGATCTTCTACTATATAAGTGGACGTAGATTGGAAAAACAAAAACAAAAATTTACCGAAAGTGAAAAGTCATGCTGCTGTCCAAACAGGCATCTCACGCGATTGTTTTATCTGCTCGGTCCGGGATAATTGTCCAAAAAGTCCTTTAAATCTATCGTATGGCGGTTAATTCAGTCTTAAACCTTTCTTTGATGATTTGCCAATTTATTTCTACCAATATAGGTCAGTGATTAAATTGGCAAAATTTCAAAACGTTTAGAACTCAATTGGTAAAACGTCAAAAGATTTATGACTAAATTGACACAATTTAAAAGTTCAGAACTAAATTGGTAAATCGTCAATTGGTTTAAGACTATATTGGCATAATAAATAGGTGTATGACTGAATTCACTGCCGTGCAATACGTTTAGAGGACTTCTAGAACAATTTTCGCACCTCAATCCTCACGCTTGTCTTGTCCCATCGACTGCAACAAACACACTTCGTTTTCTTTTGTTGTTTTTTTTGGGGTTGGAGATTTAGCTGGTTTTGCAAGGTGAACTCTTTTTAGTTGCTGAGGAGCAAAAGGAGATGCAAAATGAAATCGAGATCAAATGTTCTTGGGGTTTGGGTTAAGCTTCGAGATGGAGTGGGAAGAAAAGAGGGTTTCCAACGGGATTATAGCATTTCTTGATCTTCAGGATATCTAGGTGAATGATCGCTTGTACAAGTCTAACCCACAAATCTCTCTTCTTTCCCTTTCACTCTATAAGACTGGAAAACAAGGTGGCAATCGTAACAGGCGGCGCGAGTGGGATCGGAGCCAGTGCAGTGCGTCTCTTCCATGAGAGCGGCGCGTGGTTGATCATTGCCGACATTCAAGATGATGCAGGGCGATCCCTAGCTGCCAAGCTAGGCGAAAGGGCCAACTACATCCGCTGCAACGTCACTGACGAGGAAGACGTCCGCAACCTCGTGGACACCACCATGGCCAAACACGGAAAGCTCGACATAATGTACAGCAACGCGGGCGTCTTGGACAGTCTTCCTGTCCGGAGCATTTTGGACACAACCAAGAGCGACCTAGACAAACTCTTTGGGGTGAATGTGTACGGCGCTTTCCTAGGAGCCAAGCATGCCGCGAGGGTCATGATCCCACGGCGCGAGGGTTGCATACTCTTCACCGGCAGTGCTTGCACGTCCATCGCCGGCCTCGGGACCCATACGTACGCCGCTTCAAAGTATGCTGTTTTGGGTCTAGTGAGGAACCTAGCCGCGGAGCTCGGGGAACACGGAATAAGGGTCAATTGCGTGTCGCCTTACGCAGTCGTGAGGACCGGGATCATGGGGACGAGGGAGAGGGATGAAGCTGAATTGGTGAAAGCAGAGAAATGGACGAGCGAATTGGGCAACTTGAAGGGTCAGACTCTGAGTCCCGAGAGCGTTGCCCGAGCAGCTCTTTACTTGGCCAGTGATGAGGCCAATTACGTGAGCGGCCAGAACTTGGTGGTGGACGGCGGCTACAGTGTGGTCAATCCCACTATGGAGAAAGCTCTTAGAGCAACCTTCCTCGCATGAACGAAGTTAAATCCACTCTTGCCATGAGATGATTAGTATACCTTGTTCTTCTTCATATGAATTCAATAAATTCCATCGTTCACGAATGAATTCGACCATGTCAAGTCATTTTGATTAGAAGTTAAAGTATTGACGAGCTTTCTTTAAACTTAAGAAAATATAGGTACATTAAAATCGGTCGATGATAGAGTGTACTTGTAACAAATTTCTTACTGGACGTCGAGTATCACGGACTTAGTTAGCTGCTTAACTTATGCTATGTCACTTAGCATTTTTGGATTTGGGAAAGTTAAAATACAAAGACCGATTTACATATTTGTTATATTAAGTGATTTGCGAAAGTACGTCACATCACCTTATTATATACAATTGAAAAGTCTCTCTAACATCATTAGCATTACTTTGTTTGACTTCTAGGTCGATGGACAACAGGCAGATGCAGTAATTCGGATTTAAAACTTGACTTGCTGAAAATTTTATTTTTGCGAATGCATATGATAAAACTTCGTATTATGTATATTTAGAATGCATTGATTTTACCCGTTTCTAAACAATTCCTGAAACCGACCAACATTTATCAACCTTAGGGACAAAAGTCCATACTTTATACCTAGATCAAACCATATATCGGATCCACCAATAGGGGTGTGCATGGTCCGAGCCGGTCCGGTCCCGACATGGAACCGAGGACCGGACCGTAGTCCTGGTCCCCATATTTTGGGGACTAAGGACCGGACCGGGAACGGCGGTCCTGGTCCGGGCCGGTCTCGGTCCGGTCTCGATCCCGGCCCAGAGGGACCACTAACTATTGAAAATCTAGTCAACTTAATAAATTATGCCATGGTAAAAACATAGCGATTCGCTATGACTTTTATGATCAACGAACTTGACCAAAATGTTCGAATTCAATACCATATCTAGCCATTACATGATAAAAACATCACCAATCGCACTCAAAAAAGCCTGCAGAGAGAAAAGATGACCAAAAACAAGATGGAAAATAAGACTAAAAAGAGAGTCTTGAGGAGGAGAGTGCGACCGTGCAAGGTTGGGAAAAAAATGGGCAGTGGACTTTTATTATTCTATTTTGTTTTCATTTTTTTTTTTTTGCAATTGTATATATTTATATATAAATAATTATATATTATTGGCGGTCCGGTCCGGGCCGGGCTGGTTCGGTCCCAATACAAGAAACCCGAGGACCAGACCGCCCATTCACTGGTCCCATTTATTAGGACCGGGGATCGGACCATCCACCTCAAGGACCAGACCAACCCGGCCGGTCCGATCCAGTTTGCACACCCCTATCCACCAATGTTTACGTGAGAATACGAGTATTTTACTAATAGGGAAGTCAAACCTCTCGTAAAAGTAAACGGTTATTTTATTCATAATCGAAGGCGTTTTAACAATTTTGAATTTGAGTGATTGATGCATAACTCACTTTGCATGAAAATGTTGATCTTATTGTAAGCATTAAACAGTAAAACTTCATGCGGAAAATTCGTCATTGATGGATCGTCGATCTTCATGATTCTCACGATAAGTAATAAGGATGAAGTCATACCTTTGTCCATAACGATTCTTCAAGCGTTGATTGTTTCGTTATAAAACTAGAGACAATGAAGACTAGGTTTTTTTTCCCTTAACCTTTTGTCCTCTTACGTATTCTAACGATGGAGTATAGAATACAAAACCGACGTTCCTTTTACGTTATGTTAAAACTCTGATATCAATAGGATAGAGAGAGGACCAGACTTCTTTTAAACTTAAAACCTTATCTAAAAGGTGTCTCTTTAAGAGGTGCCTTCCCTCAAAGCACTTCAGAATCGTACCTTTTCAATTGTATCTTTTCGTAACCAATATAAATTAGTTATAACATGAAATAATTATTAAATCATTATTAAAAAATCATATGGGCCATATTTATTTTACATTCTCCCACTTGGCCAATAAAAGTTTTCTTTCATGGTTTAATAAATACCATAACGTGTACAATCACATCATGCTAAAATTTTTCTTTAATTGGCTTTCACGGAATAACCACAATAAAGCAAAGAAAACTAATGTGAGTCATAGCAGTTATGTGTCATTAATCGACATAGTCCCTTCTATGTACTACGACTATAGCACTCTCCTCATCATGATTCATAAATAAGAAATATATCAATGATCCAATTATAATGTCTCTATTAGAGACTGTCCTGTCAAACATTCATTTACTTCCATCATGTATAATACTAAATAGAAAACATGACATATCAGAAACACACATAAATGAGCTCAGAGTGTCAAATACATAAACTAAATAGAGTCACAATACAATATCATCAATAACGTCCAATAATGCCCATCCTTTCAACGTGTTCATTAAATATTTTGGGCGGCGGTTCTTTTGTTAATGGATCCGCAATCATAAGATTGGTGCTAATATGCTCAATTGACACTCTCTGTTTTTGAACTTCTTCTTTGACGGATAAGTATTTAATTTTCATATGTTTAGCAACCTTAGAATACTTGTCGTTCTTAGAGAAGAAAACTACTACAGAATTATCACAGTAAATTTTCAGCGGCCTGGCAATACTGCCGACAATCACAAGCCCTAAAATAAAGTTCCGCAGCCATAATCCATGAATAATGACCTTAAAGCATGTCACGAACTCAGCCTCCATAGTGGATGCAGCAATGACTAATCGCTTCGCACTTTTTCATGAAATCGCACCTTCAGCCAAAAGAAACAAATAACCAAACGTTGATTTCCTTATCTTGGCGCATCCGGCTAAGTCTGAATCTGAATCTCCAATCATTTCAATATGATTGGATCTTTTATAAGTGAGCATGTAATTTTTCGTTCCTTGCAAGTATCTGAGAACTTTCTTTATAGTTTTCCAGTGATCTAATCCTGAATTATTTTGATACCTACCTAGCATTCCGACAGCAAAATTGATATCTAGTCTGGTGCAAGTTTGAGTATATATTAAGCTCCTAACAACAAATGCATAAGGAATACTTTTCATTTGCTCTCATTCCAATTCACTTTTTTGACATTGCATAAAGCTAAATTTGTCCCATTTCTGAATTGAAACTATTCCTGCAGAACATTTGTCCATATTGAATCTCTCTAGAATTTTATTAATATAGGCTTTTTGAGACAACCTTAACAATCCTTGTGATCTATCATAAAATGTTTTTATTCTTATCATATGCGTTGACTCACTCATATCTTTCATTTCAAAATTCTTAGAGAGAAATTTCTTGATTTCATGTAACAAACCAAGATCATTAGCAGCAAGTAAATATCATCAACATACGGAACTAGAAAGATAAAATTGCTCTACTGACCTTCATATATATACATCGATCAACGATATTTTCCTTAAACCCAAAAGAGATCATGGTATCATTGAACTTAAGATACCATTGTCCAGAAGCATGTTTTATATATATATATATATATATATATATATATATATATATATATATATATATTGACTTCTTTAATTTATACACCATGAGCTTCTTTCCTTTAACTGAAAAGCCTTCAGGTTGATCCATATAAACCTCTTCCTCTAAATTTTCAATAAGAAAGGCAATTTTCACATCCAATTGGTGTAACTCCAAATTGTAATGAGCAACCAAAGTCAAAATGGAATTTCTGAATCCAGGCGAGTGGATTTCTAACTTTATAGTTTGTTTGGATTGATGTTTAAATTGTTCATCAATAGTTTGAAAAATGGATCGTATTCCTGAAATTTCACTTGATATGTTTTTTTTTTTTTTTTTTTTTGGTAAGGTATCACTTGATATGTTTGATTCCTGTATTATTTGATTTTTCTGAAAAGAATATGATCATGGATATGAATGATTCATTCATTTTCTGAACGTCAATGATAGCAAGATTGCAATATATATGCATAGAATGGCATTTCATGATGAAAACAAGTGAAATACTCGCCGTGAGGTTTATCTGACGTTATACCTCCATGAGGTTTATCGAGCGATGCCCCGTAGGAGCCGGACAGAATTCGGGATATCTTCAACGCTTTCTAATGGTCGGAATGTCTCCGTCTCTATAAGCTTGAGATGTCTTTGGAGTGAGATGCTAGGTGAGTCTATCCCCGAAGAAGGCACACTCGCATGAGGTTTCTCCGCAAAGGAGCCGAAGATTGAATTGCATACAAATTCATGAGTTTTTAGGAAAGAAATCTTCTACTTGAATCACTTGAAACACGTGCATTTGGATTTATGAATTGTTGACGTGGCATTTTGATTCAATACTTGCATATTGCTGGGTTAGACGTTTATTCGCGGAGCTGTTGAGATCACCCCTCGTGGATAACTATTTTTCAGGTTAACGTAGCTAACTAGTGATGTTGGCGGTAAGAAGTAACTTATGGATATTGGTGTGAATTATGGAGTCTACCTGTGACGGTAACATTATGCTGGAGTAGTTATCGTATTTTGTGATACTTTCATTGTCTTTGAACTTTTGTAAAGAACTGATTGAAAGATATGAATAAAAGGTTGCTTTTGTGTTATCTAGTTAGTGAAACCGTGAAAGGTCATATCCTTTGATTAGGCATGCATGTCGTATTGAATGTTTTTTTTTTTACATGCACTTGTGCCCATATGGCCGCTTGATTGTTTTTACTTACAGCTTTCGCATGCGCTAGATTACATGTGCTAGATTACTCTGATTATAACGAAAGATTAACTAAAGAAGAGAGCAAGGTTTAGGAAAGCCTTCCCGTGGGGTGATAACGGTATGGGACATCACACAAATATTGTAAGAAAGATTGAAAAATGTATCATTTGCTTGCAATGGTGTGCTGCTTGCATAGCTAAAATGATGACGTGACATCATTTGTGAGAAAAATGACGATGTAGGGGCTTGAAGTAACGATGTAAGTTCTTATCGTTGCTCGCAACAACGTAACATGTATATGTTGTCATACGCCAAAAAGTGACATACTTAAGGCTATGACGTAGATGTCGTTCACTTATAAATGACAAGAAATGTACATACCGTCGTCTACGTGAAGTGATGATGTTGCCCGGTATTGGAAGTCTTGATAGGAGGCTTGGGAAAAGAAAGCCTAAGAGTAAAAAGAAAGAATGCTTATTACATTTATTGAGGTTTATGCTTGATAATATGATTAATGTCATACTTGATTATGCTTGAATAACGGATCACATGACAACTTTGTGATTTACAACATCAAGTATTAAATTTCTACTCTATCTTAAAGTTATTAATTTTATCTACTAGGCTGTGCGCTCATCCCTTATTTTTCTAGGAAATTAGCATGGCCGCACTCGCCCCGCGCCTCGGCTTGGTCATGGGATTGAACTAGAGTGACGGGATGTAGTATGCACCAATTCGGGGAATACATATTCTATAATAAAGCCAACAGTATGGGTGAACGTAAGTCAGTCACGACGGATTTCAATTATATTCGTGGCATGGAATCTCAATTTAGATGGACGATTGTTTGGACTTCTGTCAGGATTTAATGGAGCCATTGATTTTCAGGAAGGGAGATCTGCAATCAGAGGTTAAGTTGCCATGGAGTCTTAGTTCGGACAATGTTATAAAAGTTGTGAAAGTGTGGCTGAGAGGCCTGAGGGCCAAGATGTTGGAATGAGAAGTTTAGTATTGGTGTGTGTAAGGTGATAGGGGAAGTTGAGAGCTGACTCATCCTTTTTTTCCCGAATTTTGATTGTCTAGGACTTTACGGGGAAGAAAAATATAATATGTAAAAGCCAATAGCTAGAAACCAAGTCATATGATAGTTTTTCTCCCGTTCGACGTGACCGAGGATGATTCGCCGTTGCGCCAGTCTACTTCCTTTCAGAAACGGACGCTTCCTTTATTCTTCAACACCAAGTATAGTTCCCAAAAGATTCCAGAAACCTGCTCGTGAAAAAGCGATGGAACCCCATCGCCGTTTCATCTGGTTGTTAGTGGCGGCGACGCTCGCCTATGAGACCACCCGGGCTTTTGGGTCCTCGCCGGACTCGGGTTTGGATTTGGAGCTGAGTTCTCTGGGGCGAGAGCTGCTGGCGGCGGCGAGAGAGCCGGAGTTCTTCGGTTGGTTGACGAGCGTCAGGAGGAGAATCCACGAGCGCCCGGAATTGGCTTTCCAAGAGCACGGGACGAGTCAGCTCGTCCGGTCGGAGCTGGACGCGCTCGGGATCGAGTACAACTGGCCGGTGGCCGAGACCGGGGTCGTGGCTTCGATCGGGTCGGGCGCCCAACCCTGGTTCGCTCTCCGGGCCGACATGGACGCCCTCCCTATTCAGGTTCCTCTCTCTCTCTCTCTCTCTCTTCAAAGTCAAACACTCGAGAAGCGACGTCATCGTGAGATCATGTCGTTCTCCGCTCAATAGTGTTTTTAATTTGGGATTTGGCTTTACTATCTATAGTCGAATGATTCCTCTTGTGGGTCTTGGGTGTCGTCGCATCCAAGACGGCAAAGCATGTTCTTTTACCGCTCGACAACAACCAAAAAGATTTCCATCTGTAGCTTTAGAAGACTCCGATCTGAATCTGATCGATCAATGAGGATTCTGCGTCATCTATGGATCGCGTCTTCGAGCAACAAAACTGAAAGCGTCGATGGGGACTGATGGACCCATTTCTGAAGCCAAGTTTTGTTCCTGGCTTAGCCAGCTACTGTGTTTGCAGACTCTGTTTTTGCATCAAACGAGACTAAATGAGACAGGAGTCTAATTTGATCATAAGCATTCGAATCGTAGCAAAGAGGGGTTTGCATTCTGCTTTCTCCTCGATTCCATCATGGACCTACGGCTATTTGGAGAACTGACCCCATATATCTTCTGTCTTGTTAAGTGACTGTATCCCAAAATGCAGCAATTTGAACGTCAATGACACCCTTTTCTTTCCCTTGATTGAGCTTAGGAATTGGTTGAGTGGGAACATAAGAGCAGGAACGACGGTAAAATGCATGCTTGTGGTCATGATGCTCACACCACCATGCTTCTAGGAGCAGCCAGATTACTCAGCAGCAAAAAGGACTCTTTGAAGGTAAAATTGTAGTCCAGAGCAACTTTCAAGAATTTAATTACTCAATCCCCAATTCGATCTCTCATGGCTGATCTCTTTTTGGGTATTTTCTTCCCAAAGGGCACGATCAAACTCGTCTTCCAACCCGGAGAAGAAGGTCGTGCTGGTGCATACCATATGCTTCGAGAAGGAGCACTCGATCAGTTCCAAGCCATCTTTGGCCTACATGTTTCACCATATTTGGAAACCGGCAGCATTGGTTCACGGCCTGGTCCAATGCTAGCAGGGAGTGGTAGATTCTTAGCAACAATACAAGGAAAAGGAGGGCATGCGGCGAGCCCACAAGTGACTGTAGATCCCGTTCTTGCTGCCTCATCTGCAATTATCACGCTCCAGCATATCATTTCCCGAGAAACAGATCCTCTTGAGGCCAGGGTAAATTTATTGTTTTTAAACTCACTAACAAAATGACCGGAACCATTCTCTGTTCTTACTTTCTGTAACTTCTATTTCCTTTTATGTGTTGCTTGAATTCCCCAATGAGAATTGGCATCTCTCATCTCATGCATAGGTGATCTCGGTGGGCTTCATTGAGGGTGGCCAAGCTTTGAACGTAATACCGGATATGGTCCGGTTTGGAGGAACTTTTAGGAGTATGACTTCAGATGGCTTGTATAGTCTGCAACATAGGATCGAAGAGGTGACAGTCGTTCCATGTATACATTCCTAGATTTACCGTCAATTTCCAAGTCGTGTAGTTTGTATGAGATTGCTCCTTATCAGTTGACATTAGAGGAAAGGGATTAAACTCATTGTCTTTGTATGATTTTAGTTATACTGCAACATTCAATTTATCGAATAATTTCTACAAAATGAGAACTAAAATTTAACTTAAGCCACCTTAACCACTGCAGGTAATAGAGTTGCAAGCAGCTGTGCATCGGTGCAATGCGACGGTCGACTTCATGGAAGACAAAATGAGGCCTTACCTTGCTACTGTGAATGATGAGACTTTGTACAGGCATGCAAAAGGCGTCGGTGAAGCCCTGCTCGGCGAATCCCGAGTGCACGTTGTGCCCATGAGCATGGGAGCAGAGGATTTCAGCTTCTATTCGGAGAAGATGAAGGCCGCATTTTTCATGATCGGCACAAAAAATGGAACCCTAGGATCGGATAAGGCATTGCACTCCCCGTACTTTTTCCTCGACGAGGAAGTTCTGCCCATCGGAGCCGCTCTCCATGCAGCAGTCGCTATATCGTACTTGGACGGGCATGCAATCGAGATATGATCAGGTATCGCCTGGCAGTTTTTGTACAGTTCAATTTGCATGGATGGACCTTGATTTACATGGTATGAAAGTTCTTCTCTGCCGGAAATTGCTAGGCAATAGAAGGTTGGGAACAAGATATTGTAATTGGGGATCGGCTAAACTCTTGGAGAGGCATCAGAAGGTCTGGTGATGTCCATCAATTGGGCCCCCTGCTCAGTAAAAACTCTGCTTGACGAACGTTTGATTCATACCTTCCTTTGCATGCCATTATCAATGGTTTCGACTGGAGATGGCCAAAGAAACCTAACCTACTACTCAAAGCGAGATCAAATGCGCAGAAGATCCCGCTATGGCTTCGCAGTAGCTAAAATATATTACAAGTGTCAAAACTTGTGTACGGCACTCATTTATTGCCAAAACTTTCAAAACGATCATTTAAGTGTCAAATCTTTTGAAAAACGTTCACTTTAGTGTCAACTCTAATTTGAGCTAACGTGGCTCGCCGGAGATCCGACATAACCTATTTTTTTTATTAATGTTTCAGCTAACGTGGCTCGTCAGAGTTGGCACTAAAATTAGTATTTTTCAAAAAATTTGGCACTTAACTCATCGTTTTAAAAGATTTGGCATTAAAGTGAGCGTCGTACATAAGTTTTGATACTTATAGTGTATTTTAACCTTGCGCGGTTGATCGATGCGAGATGTCACAAGCAAGCCGGGATCGATGCGAGATGTCACAAGCAAGCCGGGACGGAAAAATGTGGGGAATGATTGTCTTATACGCAAGATAGAAGTATCGGAAAAGTGGGGCAAAGGCTACACGAGAAACATGTCGGACATGGCGGGTTGAGGCTTAGAACTAACGAAAGTCGGTTTATATTGTCCCCATAAACGCATAGCTCTCCCACCCATCTAATGGTCGGATCTTCGCCCAAAATTAACAGTGTAAATACTTATTTTATAAAGGAAAAAGTCATCAAAAACCTCAAATTATTTTAGATGACACATTTGTCCCAAATTTTTTCTTTTTGTGACATCGAAAACCTATATCATGTCAATTATGTCACGTTTACCTTAAACTTTTTTTTTGTTACATAAATAATCTGAATTTTTTTTTGGGTGAGACATTTATCTCCCGTCAAGGTTCCGTTAAATGATTTTTCAATCAAAATAACGTCGTTTTTATTTCAGTTAAATTGCATGGGTTTTATGTCGACACCATTTGCTTTCCGATATCCTTATAGGCAGATTTTTTAACTTTGCTCATGGACGGAACCTTAACGGGAGGTAACTGCATCACGGTGAGTATAGCTTGGGGGTTTTTTGGTGGCTTTTATCTATTTTATAATAAGAAAACTTGGACTAATGATTTTCATTTAAACCCACTTTATGGGCCTATTTAGTTTAGTATTTAGCCAAGAGACTTTTGAAAAAATGCAAATACCTTTGAGTTAAAGGCATTTTTCAAAATACAAGTAGTGTTTGTTAAAATATATTTTAAAAATATATTGAAAAATAACTTTGATGTAAATGCTATTTGGTGAAAAATGAACTTTGTAAAGTACTTTTGCTTTTTGAAAAAAAAAAACGGACGGACGGCGATCGGCGACGGCGGCAGCGGCGGTGGGGGGCCATGGTCGGGGGCAATCGGTGGTGGGCGGCGGGCAACGATCGGTGAGCGGCGGCGGCGGCAGGCAGCTGTGGTCGGTGGTGGCGGCGGCAATCGACGGCGACGGGCGGAGATGGGTAGCGGCGATGGACGGTAGTCCGCATCCGTCGGTGTTAGCGGCGGCGGTGGCGATGGTGGCGGGCGGAGGCGACGGGTGGCGACAAGTTAAGATGATAAATTTCAAAAAAAAATTAGTTGTATTTTGCAAAATCCATTTAGCCCAATGTTTGGACTAAAGGAATTTTGGAGAGCATTTGAAATGTAATTGCATCCCCCAAAATGAGCCAAAAAATGAACCAAATGACATTTGTATTTGATTAAGGTACATTAAAGCCTCAATGCTGAACTAAACATGGCCTATTTCGTTCAAAAAGAAACTCTCACTTATTGATAACTTTTTTTGTTCACAAAACAATTATTACCATCTATCAATATTTTTCTCCTTTGCTCGCACATCCACGCACTTTCGTCGTCACAGTGGAGCGTGGTCAACTCTAGTTGAGTTGAACGCACGACACGTGCAAGCTGGGGGTCCCACCTCGGCTTGTGGTACCGAGATTCGTGCGAAACGTGCGAAACTTATTTTAACAAACAAATGGCCGGCAACCGCAAAAACAGATCTTTCTTGAAAAAAACTGAAAAGAGTTTGCGACGCGCAGGTCTCTTTCTTGTCCACCCCCGAGAGCGCAATTCCTCAGATTGAAGGACGACGTCATCCCTCTCTCAATCTCTCCCCCACTTGTCTCCTCGCCCGTCCCGTTTTCACGTTTCAGGCGCGTAATCTAGTCGCGTTGAGCTTCGGAGCCATTCTTCCCCAAATGGGGCTGGCTCACTTGCTGCTGCTATCGCTCTCCCTCTTCCACGTCAGTGGGTCGTGTGCTCTGGTGCTCAAATCCGAGCCCGAGCTCAAGTCTTTGACCCACGACTTGCTCGAATCGGCCAAGGACCCGGAGTTCTTCCGGTGGATGCGGGACATCCGGAGGAGGATCCACGAGTACCCGGAGCTCGGGTTCGAAGAGCACCGGACGAGCCAACTCATCAGGGACGAGCTCGACTCCCTCGGGATCAAGTACAAGTGGCCCGTCGCCAAGACTGGCGTCGTCGCTTTCATGGGGTCCGGAGAGTAGCCGGTCTTCGCTCTCAGAGCCGACATGGATGCTCTACCGTTGCAGGTGATCGATCTTTGATGACATAGCTGAGTCCAATTTATGAAACACTGGGAATTTGCGATTTCATGTCGCATTGTTCCGAGGCCCAGGAAGTTTGGGTTTTGGGTATATACATGTGGCTAATGTGATTGATTTACCTGCAAGAATCGCGGGTAAGCCTAGAGTAGAGGCGGGTCTTTGCCCACATTCAGTGGTTTGAAGGAGGGTGTTTTGAAATTTCATGTGAATCGTGAGTAAATGCAGAGTTGTTCTTGTTTCGATACCTTGCTGTCTTTATAAATATGGATTTGTGATCGCGTGAAGGAACTCGTGGACTGGGAGCACAAAAGCAAGATTGACGGGAAAATGCATGCCTGCGGCCACGATACCCATGTAGCTATGCTCCTCGGAGCAGCCAAATTGCTCAAAGAGAGGGAAAATCTGATAAAGGTAACTCCACTATCTCAGACTTAAATGCTGAAGCGGCTGGCATTTTTCACCTTCAAGACGATTTATGCATTTTGATTGTGTCATGAATTCTTAAGGGAACCATAAAGCTTGTATTCCAGCCTGGAGAAGAAGGTTATTCCGGTGCTTATTACATGTTGCAAGATGGAGTTCTGGACGACCTTGACGGAATCCTCAGCATCCATGTTCTGCCTAATGTGCCGACGGGGTTCCTTGCTTCCAGGCCTGGGCCAATCCTTGCGGGTGCTGGGGTGTTTTCGGCTACTATTCAGGGGAAAGGCGGGCATGCAGCACTTCCGCATCACAATATAGACCCCATTGTTGCGGCTTCATCTGCAATCCTTGGTCTTCAGCAAATTGTATCTCGAGAGACCGATCCTCTTGAGGCACAGGTAATTTGCTTCTTGTTCATTTTACTCATTGTATTAAGCTTCAAAATGTTGGATGGGAACATGATTATACGTGTGCAAGTGATTGCAATCACACGAGAGTACGACATCTGCAGCATTTTCATCTTGGGGCCAAACTTGTCATCCGGAGTTACATTTTTGTTTGTTACACATGCACTGTGCTCTCAGAATAGGAAACAGAAGGCCTCAATCTGTTGTGCCTCTTTGTATTTTTCCAGTTACCACAATCAAGTTGTATGAGCATCACAGACCACCACAGAAAGTATCTAGTGTTTGAAGCTATCATTGTAGAACGCTAAACTCGTCTGAGGAAATTTCTTATTCCTAAGTGCCCAAATGTGACAGATCATTGTGTATGAACTTCCTTGCGAAATGTTTATCTGATTAATGATTTTGCCAGCGACACACTATGTGTGTCTTTCCTAGTTGCATACTATGTGTAGCTTTAGCATCATCTCAAAATTTCGCACTTTAAATGGACAGGTGGTGACAGTCGAGTACATCGAAGGAGGCCATACCGCTAACGTGATTCCAGAGTCTGTCAAATTTGGAGGAACATTCAGAAGTTTGAGTTCCGATGGTCTCGTATTCCTTCAGAAGAGGATAAAAGAGGTAATTGACGAATTCTTCGGCCAGTCTGTTATGTTCAAGGTGGTTGTATGTCAATTCTTACAAATGCTTTGTGTTGTGGTTACAGGTCATAGAGATGCAAGCGGCTGTTCACAGATGTAAAGCTGTGGTGGACTTCGGAGTGGACAAAGTGCCCCTTCACCCTGTAATGGTTAATGACGAAGTCCTATACGAACACGCCAAAAGGGTTGGAGAGATCCTCCTCGGCGAAGACAAAGTGCAGCTCCTGCCAGTGACGATGGGAGCCGAGGACTTCAGCTTCTTCGCCGACAAGACCGCTTCTTTGATTTTCGTGGTGGGGATACGGAACGAGACTCTGAAGTCGCATCACGTGCTGCACTCGCCTCACTTCTTTGTCGACGAGGAGGCTTTCCCGATCGGAGCGGCTCTTCATTCAGCCATCGCGATATCATACTTGGGTGAGCACGCGGACGCAGAGGGTGCGTGTCCTAACCATGGTTACCCTCAAGGCTCAACTTGTGTAGGATAGTTTATAAAGAGGTTACTCCATTCACCAGAGATTCCTAGATTCGTAAGCCAGTCTGTGGGTTTGTTGCCTTTACGATAAGTTTCTGTTGAACTTGTGGCTCAAAGTTCTTGGCCAAAATTTGGAGCTTGAATGGAGCTCGGAGGTGGGATGGGTCGGTAATGTATTTGCTGTGTTCTTGGTATGTCAATTCTAACCACTAGACCAATTACTAACTTACTTGATACTTCTAGTTAATGAATTAGATTACAATTACGTCCATCATCAATTAAATTTCTCATTATCTCTTACTTAGAAGTTAAAACCTACATGACGCGAGGGTAAAATTCATAGAACTCGAGATTACATTGTTAAAATATCCCGCATCGCTTGTCTGCGTATTGTTAAGATCTCCCTCCACTTATAAATTTGAGATTTTTGGCTCGACTTTCTCGTATGCATGTCCTTAAAAAGCAAAAAGTAACACCGGCTCTTGAAAGAATATTTTCCGTTTTGAGTGTTAGTGCATGCATTGCAACCGAATATGAAGAGTTAAGATACATATGGCTCTAAAATATAAATTGACTTTCCTCCCTCCCTCTGTCTCTCTCTCTCTCTGTTTTGAATTGGAGAGCAACGAGAACACAGACACCTGCGTTTCCCCCTCCGTGCTCTGTCTCTCTTTCTCCGTTGAAGCTCTGGTGGGTTCATCGAATTGCAGAGAGCAACGAGATCTCGGTCGGTGAGTGCTCTCTCTCTCTCTCTCTCTCTAGCTATGCAGTGCCCGATTGTCTCTGTTCTCTGTTTTTGAACGTCACTGATTCGGATTGGCGTGTGATCATCCTATTCTTTTCTCTGTTTTCTGTCTCGCGTGCAATCTCAACTTCTATTTAAATTCTTTTTTTTTTCCGAAGTTCTGATGAAGAATTCCCCCCCGCCTCTCTCTCTCTCTCTCTCTCTCTCTCTCTCTCTCCTGCAAGTACTAGAATTCCTCTGCTTTTCGAAGATCGATGTTCCGTTAGGGCAACACATAAAAGGGGAGAAGAAGGAAACTGGCCAAGAAAGAAGCGATCATGTTGTTCGAGTAGGAGGGAGTGAGACGTGTATAGGAACCATTGATTTTTCCATTTTCAGCTTTGCTTTCATATATGCTTGAATCTTGGAGGTCTCCTCTGTTGGTGGCTGCATCTGGTTTTTCGAATTCTTATTTTCGGGTATTCAGAAAGAGACGAAATCATGAGTCAGCGCTTGAGGTTTGCTTGGTGATCAATCACATAATATCTGGTAAATCTTTTGATTCGGTTGAAATGAAGAATGTCGTACTCCCTCTCTTTTTGAATTCTCGTCGTCTCTGTTTTAGCAAGAACTCAATCTGTACAAGTCAATTTTCCTTTTCTCTAATTGTTGCTGTTTCTATTTTGTTGCAGTATTATACACAGGAAATCGAAAACTTCGACGACATGGGCCGTCGCAAATTACCTTTAGAGCTTATCCTCAAAGAGAAATTACGTAGGATTGCCTACGAGAAGAGGAAGAAGGGCCTGATGAAGAAGGCCCGAGAGTTTGCCACCGTGTGCGACGTCGACACGTGCATGATTATCTACGGCCCCGTGGGATCCTCCGCCGCCGCCAAGCCCGAGGTCTAGCCGGGGAGCCCCAAGAAGGTCGAGTGCATAATTGAGCGGTACATGAGCCTAGGTGGGGACCACCGTGCCAAGAGGACGGTCGGGCTGGCCAAGTCGTTAATCAACCAGAAGGGGGAGGTCGACAAGGCCCGGCTTGCGAACTGGGAGGCCAAGGGCCCGATCTTGGAGGCGCTGATTAGGGGCCTCTCCAAAGAGGACCTGAAGAGGCTATCGGGTTCTCTAGGGCATAAGGTCAAGGAGGCCAAGGCAAGGCTGGCCGTGATGAAAGAGGACGCGACGAGGAGATCGAGCCATACGTACGATCATCGCGTAGACGCAAATGATCATTGAATTGTTCGTATTGGCAAGTGAGGAGTCTTGTAATTTTTTTCTTTCTGGATGTCCAAAAAGATGGACAGTAAAGGGAAAAAAGAAAATTAGTAAAACTCGGCCGGTTGTTGTTTTAATACAAGAATCCACAACGATTTGAGGGAAAATGCGCTTTGCTGGAAAATCCGCCACCTTCTCCGACCGGTGCCCCGATGCGGGTGTAGCTCAACTCCAGCATGCTGAAGTACGAGCTCGAGCTTCCCCTAAACATGTGGCCCATCGAGCCGGTGGCCGGGTTCTAGTTGCCGTTGTAATGTGAAGGATAGGCCACGAGGCGGCATGGCGGTGACGGCTGGGTAATGGAAGATGAGGAGGAGGCCAAGAAGAATCCCATCCGAATCACCACCTCCGCCTCCTCCTCCTCCTCCCCCCTCACCCGCCCACCAAGTCCCAGGCCAAAACCATCCTTATCCACTGCCGCCATGATCGTCGGCATTGCAAGTGCGATATGCTCTACCGTCCGCGGGCCCGGCCACCGGAAGGCGGATGTGCCCTCATTCACCCCTCCATAAACTCGAAAATCCTTTGAAAGAGAGAGAGAGAGAGAGAGAGGAGAGCAACCTTGAGAGCATACATAGGGCGAAGTGAGCGGAGTGGAGAGAGAAGTCGCGCGATATACAGTTTGTTCATTTCACGCTCTCTCAATATTCCTTACCTTAAAATAGAGAAAATTACGTAAATGATCTCTAAACTTTGGCTAAATATATAATATCATCTTTCAATTTTTAATTTAATCAATATGATTTATGAACTTTAGTTCAATATACAATGTGATCCTAAAATTTTTAATTTATCCAATATGATCTCTAAACTTTCAGAGCATATTCAACTTAGTTTCTAAACTATAAGAAAATATCCAATGTCGTCTCTAAAATTGAATTAATGAAATGACTCTATTGAACATCTTCATATAGTTTAGAGACTTAAGTTGAATATGTAACAAAAGTTCAGGGACCATATTCATCAAATTAAAAATTCAGGAACCGTATTGTATATTGGGCTAAAATTCAGGATCATATTGATTAAATTAAAAATTTAGGAATCACATGCACATTTGGTCAAAGTCAAGAGCCCATTTGTGTGCCGTTATCCCTCTTAAAATGTTAGACCAAATGTCTAGGCGGGTTGGGCCGCCCGGATGAGGCCCGCCCACTGGACAGCCAGCAAGGCCCGGGCCTGCCCAATTATTGGGACTATAATAATCAATCCATAAGTACGAGGAAAATTCCTGGTTTCGGCAACTTCTGAGGCACAATTAAAGACCATTACAACAAATCGGAATAACATCACATGAAATAAGAACAAGCCTGGGTCTCGACCTTTCTCTTAAGCCGAACCATCTAAGCTAATAGGTAAGCTGTTAAATTCGTGATAAGTTCTATTTAAAATGGTAACATTCCCGAACTTTAAGTCCTCTAATTATCACAAAAAAACATATATGCACATCGAGTTTATATGGGTCTCGGTGTTTCTTGATTGTTAAATTTTTCGTTTTCTTAAGTAGATATTCTAATTATTGCTAAATTATAAGTTATTGCTCCGTAAATATATTTTATTTGCTGAATTTATCTTCGATCCGTGATGAGCGATATCATCGAAAAGGAAAAAGAAAAGTCACTGCCTATCTGGCATGATTGTCTAAATCCTCCGCAAAAAATTGCGTAATTTCCCTAAAATCAATTGAAATTCATGTTGCGTTTACTAATTGTATCCAACATGGTCGTTCATACTAGAGATTCGCTTCGCGGGTGCTTGTGGGGGTCTCGAACTGGAAATGGGTCGAATTTTAATAAGCTGACGTCTTCAAATTCGTCAAATCGAGTGCGTTTATGGTATTGAAAATTGTAAAGCTGATGTCAAGAAATCCTTCTCAATCGTGCGCAACCTAGCAGGAGAGTCAACAATACCAAATCGCGAGCGACAAGTTCAGGCGACGGCATCAGTTTGTTCGCTGCGTCCATGACGACGATGCATTCCTTGAGACGACAAGTGGAAATGAATGGTTTAAGAATTAAGTTGCCAATCCTTCTTTGCTCGTCTACCAAGAATTTACTTGCATTCACGGAAGGGATGATCCGTTCGAATGTACATTCATAAAGTTGATATCCTTGCTTCTCCATTACGTAATAATCTTCATACCGAGCGTCTTATGTTTTTTCTCCTCAGTTTATCGAGCGAACTAGTTCGTGGTACCAGACACAGCGATCGAGCTAAAAGTAGCTCCGGTTGTTTCTCTCCCCCCGCATCTCCTCCGACGTCCGCCAAAAGGTTCTTGGAAGCTGCTGTAGGCTGTAGCTGCCCCTCTTCAACGAGCCCGCCACACCGGCGGTACAGCATGGCGCATTTTCAGAGTGCCGTCTCTCTCTCTCTCTCTCTCTCTCTCTCGGTCTGCTGCCGAACATAATCGGTTCTATGCATTTGCTCCATCCTTCAATGCTTGGATATCGAATCGCGCACGCATGGGCAGATCGATCATGCTTTAGATTCTTTCTTTCAACTAAAAAATCTATCTTTCTAACATCATTTGTTGTTGATGTTGATGCTGCTGTTGCAGTTACAATGACATTTTCTGTCACTGTTCTGACTGTTTTGAGTGCAGATATGTGTGTGCCATAACATATGGACATGGGATCATCCGAGTGACCTTTGTACAGATGAGAGAGAGAGAGAGAGAGAGAGAGAGAGAAGTGGACATTAGTCTATTCATTTCAACACCACCCACCCACCACCATCGCCATTATCACACCCTCTTCATTATCACTCTGCATGAAAAATCTCCAGGCAGAATCTCTACAGTAGTAAAACCCACAAAAAAGAAAGAAAGAAAGTGATTCTTCATCTCGACGGCCCAGATCCTCCATTGCTGACGTCATCGACCCCATCTTCCTCCTCCTGCTTCTCGTGGACCCCGTTTCCCATCCCTCGTCTGCAGTCTCTTTCCCTCCAGCCAGAAAAATCTGGGATTCTTTGTTTTTTGTCCCCCCCTCTCTCTCAAGCATACGCGAAAAAGAATTATTGAACATCTGGAATCCCATTCCTATTTCTTTGACAGAAATCTTTTGACCTCCCAAGTGGGTCGAGGGGGAAGTTCAACTTTTTGCCCATGACGAGAAACAAGAGCAGGGGACGTCACATCCAACAGATCCTCCATCCTCGGCAACTTCAACTTCTCCTCCCGCCCGGTTGACTTCTTGCGACAGGGTGATGTCCTGCTGTTCCAAAAGATCATCATGAGAATTCACATCTTTCATCATCTGATGAACTAAAACCACACCGCCCTGCACTTCATCGTTTTCGGGTGTGGGGCTACGTGCTGTTGTTTTCAGTCCACATATAATAATGACAGACATCAAGGAGAAATCAGAAGATCTTTATCGCAAGCGTGTATGTTATGGGCTTCAACTGTTTCGGCCACGAGCTTCATCGCTCGTTGGCAATCAATCAATCATCTGGGGGAGGAGGGGGAGGTGTCGACATCAAACACGAACAGCGCAGATGGCACACCTAATTTTCTCGGTGTTGGAGAAAGAAAAGACTCGGTGGGCTCGTACTTCCCCATATCGTGACAGAAAGCAAATTCCGTCTATGCATGGACTCAGCTGCAAAGTTAGCCGATTCTGTTCTAACCAAAGTTTCCGAGCTAAACTGTTTTTCAAGAATCTATGATGTTTCGACCACAGAGAGTGCTTTTTTTTTTTTTGTTTCCTCAACATGCCACGTGCTGGCTTGACCAAGCATTTGACGCAACATGAGAGGCTGACAATCGTCTCCCCACCAAGGTGCGGTCGAGACATCGTGGAGAAGATGGAATTAAGCGTGCCTAAGAACATTGCAGGCGACTGATGGGACGGAACAAAGGACTGGGGAGGACAATAATCGGCTCTCTTCGCTCTTAAAGGACCAAACTTGCAGGCGTTGCTCCCTCAAATTCCTTGGTGGTTCTAAAGTTGGCCGAGGCCCAATGTCTTGTTTATGCCGGAAAAGGTGCGAAAAACCTCGGACGAATCAATGGTTATGACGGTGTTGGGCCGCGAAGACTGAGATATACAATAATAACTTCTCCTTAATCGATGCATAGCAGTCCAAGATCAATTTAGGCAGTCGAATGATTAAACCATAAGGTACGCATGACCTTCAGCGCACACACAGAGTCATCATCTCCTTCCTTTAGGAACGGGCAAAAGACAAGTAATAAATATTGAAGTCCCTCCACAAAGTTCCCGGTCCGGTCCCATCTTGGAATCAGGAATCGGATGAGTTCCCAGTTTTAAGGACAGGAAATCGGACCGGACCGCTTCTAGGATTTGGGTTCCTTTTCCTATTCACTATACAATGGCTTCTTGAAGAAAAGAAGGGAAAGAAAATGCCCCCCGGGTGATGGACGTAATCACTATAGGAGCGGGCTTTTAAGAGGTGGGGCTGAGTTAGGCAGGGGATTGATCGAGAGCTATTGGAGACCATTTAACAACAATGGAGGGTTGAAATTCTCTAGCTAGCCATACTTTCAACAAGGATTTTTAACTAATGCGAGGTTAGCTCGCATAACTAGACACTTTGAAGAATGTGGACCCCTTGACACCTAATTAATTGTCTGGTTTATATTCAACTCGCACGATTCATATCCACGCAAGAACTGACTCCACATTCCGATTAGGGTCCAATCGCAGTCATGTGCCATTATTGTTAAGTACGAATTGGTGGACATTATGCGATAAGATTAGGGTACGGACAGACGTACCATGTCGCTGGTGGGAGGAAGGCTATCAGAGTAAGAACTGGCGGCGCTGCGACGGATGGCGGTGGCGAGGCGACAGGGATGACCCCTCGGACCCCGATGGCTCGGGCCCGGGCTCGTCGACCTGGTACTCCATGTTCACTCCGAACAACCTCAGCAACCCTTTCGAATTCCCCGGTCTTCGGCCGTCCGACCCTGAAATAACACGTAGGATGAGTTGTTCGGCTTATCTCGAAATCACGATGCCAGAAGAAGCGGTCGATCATATTTGAAATGAATGTTTATCACGAGAACACAAACGAAACGTTTGGGGTGAAGCATTACGAAATGAACACTAATCTTAAGAGGATTTAAGTAATTAACTGGGGCTCGAGATCCTCTGATAAAATGCACATGACCATCAGAAATACAAAAAGTTAATTTTTAGATAACTGTAGCCATGCATTTAATGCAGAGATTTATTTATTAACCAAGAAAACCCAAAAAAAAAAAAACGAAATAGTTGAAAAGGAAAGAAAGACAGGTTGGGTTGGACGATGTCAAACCCACGATCACTATACCTGCATGAGCAGAGTCTGGTCGCGGTCGGCATGGCACAAGAGGCCCATCATCTCCCTGGTGCGCACTAGGGTAAGCAAAATTTGGATGATGATGGTGATGATGGTGGTGGTGGTCCGAGTCCGAGTACATCGCCCTCCTCCTCCCCCACCCGTCGTCGCCGCCGCCGCCGCCCTCCTGAGCCGGCGCTGCCGCCCCGCGCCGCCTCCACCCGATGAAGATCCGCTCGCCGTTCGCGCGGTGGCGCTCGAAGAAGACGACGTCGCCGGCGTCGAGCCTCTTCTCCTTCACGTAACGGCTCCACCCTTTGGTCAGCACGTAGCTCTGGCTACTGCTCCAGTACGAATACCTGAAACACATAATTTTAAAGAAGGAAAGTAAGATGATAGCGAACACATAAAAAAACAGAAAAAGAAGTCTTGGTCTACGCAAATATCTTTGCACACACACCGTCATACACAACGTGTTAAGATGGCTTGCGGAGAATCTTTTCTACTATTCGCCATGCACACAGCGATAATCAATGTGCGAATTTTCCAAATTCCAACCAGAATCAGTACGAAAATGACAAAGTGAGAGAGAGAGAGAGAGAGAGAGAGAGAGAGAGAGAGAGAAAAGTCTTTGCCACCGCGTGTTGACTTGTCCGAATTGCTGGAAAAAAAATGGGGGCCAAGCGAGGACTAAGAGCATAATGAAGAAGTACCTGAATCTCCAGAACTTGCCGGACTCGTCCTCGAAGCTGAGCAGCAGCCCCTTGTCGACCGAGTCGCCGCCCAGCGGGAAGTACTTCTCGGCGTGCTGCTTCGGTATGACGAGGCGGTTGAGCTTCCCGACGTCGCTCGGCGTCAGCGGCTTCTCGAACAGCACTTCCTTGTCGAGCTCCGACGGCACCCCGGGCTCCTCGCCTCGGTCTCCACCGCAGCCGCCGTCGATGGCTTGCTCATCGAGATCTTCTTCGTCGTCCTCACCCTCGCGGTTGAGGTTGAAATTGAGAGTGGTGGTGCTGTGGCCGCGGTGGAAGGTCCAAGGCGGGGTTGAGAATTGGTGGTGGTGGTGTGGTTTGGAAGGCGATGAAGAAGGAATGTCCATGAAGGGCGGCTGCTGTTGGTGGTGGTGGTGGTGGTGGTGGTCTTGAGAGCCAGTCCACCACAGTGTTTCCGGGAGGTCTTGAGAGAAATGGTTTATGGACATTTTTAGAGAGAGAATGGCGCTATATGCTTTGGAAAAAGATGGGAGAGGGAGGCGTGATGATGATGCCTTTTTATGCGGAAACTGTGGAAACTATTTGACGTAGAAAGATATGACGTCTTTCCAAATTGAGTGATATTTCTTTTGTACTTATGTTTTATTTTTTTTTCTCACTATAGTTTATTAATTAAACGTTGCGTATAGCATCGGGATAAGATATATACATTTTAAATAAACCAAGTCCATGGTAGGACTGCTGCTTAAACGATTTCGAAGTTTGGTCTCGAGAAAACGTGGAATCGTTCATCGCATTTGATCTTGTACTTCCACATCACACCAAAACCAAGTGCCTTCTTCCAAGTTCTCTAACCCCAGTAAACATGAAATGAACCAAAAAAAAAAAAAAGTGAATTTACTTCGATATGCGAGACTTAGTCTAGTTCCGGGTCTTATGGGGAAAAAAAATGAATTTACTTTGATGAACGGACTTGAATTCGATAGATAGGAATTTATCTATGACGCGATCGATTGCAACGCAGAAGGCTAATGGCCTAATAAATTTTGTGGCAATGCTGGTGAGAGCGCAATGTTTATTGTCATGGTGGAATGCGCTTGTTCTATATTTTAAGTCTTGGGATTCGATGGTGCGTACGATGCATTAAGGTAAAGGCAAGGACGGTTTACCAGCGTGTCAGAAACAGTACATGCATCATCTTCAGTTTCGTGAAATGTTAGCGGAAAAAGAGATGTCGGATGTTTCTGGACGTCCCATGTTACCGAGGGGGTAAAAGAAAATTTGGGTTGTGGGCCATGGCTGCTTAATGATAAAGTAGTTTGCAATGAAGAGGACGGAGTCTTATCGTTCCCCAATTTCTTAGTTTCTTTAACTTTGTTTGTTTCGTGTGATACATGTATGTGAAGCAATTGAGACAGAATCAGATTTGGTAGGTTCAAAGACTTTCGAAATGTTTCCTTTTGCGAGAGAGAGAGAGAGAGAGAGAGAGAGGAGGGTGACGGGGGTGACCGGTAAAGGGGGACTTCAGATGCTATCTTGAGTAAGAGACGAGAGGCTAAGTGACGCTGCAACAAGATGTTCATGAATTCACATCAAAAAGATCGGTGGTAACGAGACTACTATGTGAGAGTTTATCTGACGTAGGTTACACTACTTGAGATTGTAATTTTTCGTTTTATGGGATTGGTCTATTAATGGAAAGATGTAAAGATTCTTAATCAGTTGAATATATATCCGGCTTGTGTGGGTCAAGTTGAGTCCGGCACGTGATGAGAGAACCTGGCTGAAAACTCTATAAATGATGCTCGAGTCTCCCCTTTAACCCTCAATGCATAAACAACCTCACATAAAGAGTAGTTACAAAGTTGCTTCGTGAGGGATAGTTTCATTGAGCCAGTGATACAGAGAGATGTAGAGGAGAAGTACTTGAGCTTTAGATCGTCACTATTCCGCATGAAAAACGATGAATACCAAATCAGGCGCATAAATTCCTTTAGACCATTACTATGTTTCTATATTTTAATTATGGTGATCTTGGGGTGCTGTTTTTGCGGCTTACATACTAGCATTTGTGCAAAATTTAGAAAAGCAAATGGGGTTTTGTGCGCCTTTGTTGAGAGAGAGAGAGAGAGAGAGAGAGAGAGAGAGAGAGAGATTGATTTGAAGGATTAGGGTTGGGTGCATGGTTTGTTCCAATGTTTCATTACTGCTGGCATGTTTTAGTGAATCAAGTTAGATGCGGTGATGTGGCTGCCCTTTCGTTTTGATTGCTAATGTGTTCGAGTTTCAGGGAGTCAATGAATCGAAAATATTAAGTTTGCACCAGAAATTTTGATGGTACTCTGTGCCTAAAGAACACCCTCCTCCATAGACAGCTTTGAACACAGTATAAGAAGTGGTATATAATCAAATTGGATGGTGGTGGGTAGCCATATCTGCCCTAGGCACCAGTGGATCATAGAGGGGGCCAAAATTAGTGACAAACTCCCCAAAAATTATATGGCAATGGATGTCTCATCCGTGTCTCTTGTTATAGCTATATGCTCTATTATACAAGTATAAGACCCAGAAAGGGATATTTTTGTGAAAAAAATTAGCTGTATCGTCGACCTTACCAAGGTTGTGGTCCTATCCCCAACCCTTAGCTAAGGACTCTAGTTTCAAAAGGATCACGTGCATGACAGCATCAATGATGTTTGGCCATTCCTAGTTTAATGCAAGAAATCCCACCCCCTCATAGATACCTTCCCTTTCCAATATGCAGAAAAAAAAAAAAAAGAATAGAATTGTGGGGATGATAAGATCTCTTCCACCAAAATTTGGAGAAAACGCCTGCAAAAACTTTTCCTTGTTGGGTTCTGTTCAATGGGTACGTGTCTGAATCCTCTCCTCGCACTCCATATCTCGATCGTTGATGGGTTAGTTTTGGTGTTCTGTGTCTCTCTGGGTGTCGGTCTCCATGTACTGATGCCTTCATGTTCCATATGACATTATTCCCACTTGTTCAATGATCAAGTCAGACAGTTTCTTCTCTCTCTCTTTTTACTAGGGTTTTCCACACAGAGGGAGAGAGAAAGAGGAGAGATTCAGACAAAAACCCCCCGATCTCCAGGTAGATTCGCACACCCTTTTCAACCCCGAGGGAGGATCGACCAGTCGCTGTTTAAGTACATGCATCATAGGGGGGAGGACGACTCATAATAGAGAGGTTGTTGAGGCTATGTTCTTTTTCTTCTTTTGAAAGGTCTTAAGTTCTTCCTAATGCAGACAAGATGCGTTGTGTCATCTAGCTCATCGGCATTTGCATTCCTCTGACATTACAAAAGTTTATCTTCCACCTGCTGGTCTTCTTTCTTTTCTTTTTCTTTTTCTTTTTTGTAAATTTTTCTAGTTAATCTCATTGCCGTATGTTAGAAACACAAGATGCTGTGTCAGAAAAAAAAATTAAAATAATTGAGAGAGGAAGATAGGAGGAGACCAAGGACACTCCATCCTCCTACAGATTCAACGTTCCGGAAGCCACATTCCCTAATAAGGACTCATAATAAAAGTCTAATGATTCGTTTCCGTACTTCGATATTTCCTATAACTTGCTTCGATGTTAGATGAAGGCACGAGGAGGCAAGTAGAGGCCTGAAAATATTAGAATCTTAGAATCTCCTGTTCTGATATCATGTGCGATTTTGTGGGATAATTGTCTCCTATTCTAAAAGTTTAAGTTGTTAGATGAATGTGCTGTTTAATATTTAATTATTCTCTCACTCATGAAAGCACATACCTTTCCTTGTCCTTAGGGATCTTCAGATCAACATTGTACACACAGTTCTTGAATAATGTAAACCATTGACAGACATGTGTGGCCGATTCATCGTCCCACACGGGGAAAAAAGAAAACATTTACCGCTGCACGATATGAACATCTGATAATCAGGAATTGCTTGAAACCTGGAATTTTGTATTGCTTTTCGAAAAGTTGCGGCTTGGGCAAGTAGAGGATTCCTTGAACATAAAGAAACCCAGGGTTTCCAGCAAGTAGTGGGAGGCAGGCCCTTTTTTATATCCATCTGAACCGATTACATCTCCATTTGATTATTGACACTGTGTGCTGGGGAAATAGATGACAGCTGCACGAGGTGAGGTATACAAAAGGAAAGCGAAGAGCCATGAACGGTGGGTCTCCAATACAAACAAGAGTTAAAATTATTTCCATATCTGGAGCTCCTCATTTCCCCAGGCGGACACCTTCCCCACCTGGTTTGGTTATCATCATTGGACCGATCCGCGAGGCTTTCCACGCTCGAAGGACCGTGTCCACGAGCCTCTTTTTCTGCAGCATGATTAAACAAAACGTGCCCCGGCCCCCATTTCCGAGAAAAGATGAGCAGAGTGGGGTTGTGGGGGGGGAGGTCTTTAATGGCGGTCGAGGCAGCTGCATGCGCTTCTGATCGAGTGCACCAGTTCGATACAGCGAGCAAAAGCATGGAGGTCGTCCAGAAAACATGCGCCTTCCGGCCAAGAACAATGTATTAAATCTTGAGGTCGATGCGCATCCGCACATGTTCCCAAACATGTGGTTTGGAAAGAACTGATGCATGGTGCATACAAAGAGTGATTTGTTTATTCGAAAGAACAGTTTCAATCCCCCCACCAACATGGCACGGGATCAGTTAAAAGTTTAGAAGGTATATTCTTTTCGTCCCTTTTTTTTTCTTTTTTTTTCCTCCTTCCTTTCCCTCCTCTTTAGCCTAGGAGTGTGCATGGTCCAGGTCGGTCCGGTCCCGGTATGGAATCGGGGACCGGACCAATAATCCTAATCCCCAAATTTTCGGGATCAAGGACCGGACAAGGACTGGACCGGACCGGGACCGGCGGTCCGATCCGGTCCCGACCCAGTGGAACCATTAAAATCTAAGCTTTGAAATACAATATGCTTCGATTGCATGTTAATTTACAATCTATGGCCCCGGTTAAATAAAACAATACGTTGGTCCATTTTGCTCACTTTTATAATGAATGCGTGTCTTCACATAATGGTAGGTTTAACAATGACATTGGTCTAACCGCCGACACAATAGAGATATATAAAGGACAGAATCAAAAAAACTTAGTTGGCGAAAATATACTAATAGTGATGTTGTTCACTAAACGGATCTCACATCCAAGCAGTGTACAGAAACAAAATATAGGATTACTTATTGAAATGAACAATCGAAACGCATGAACAGTAAGAAATTGCTACCACTATATTAAATGAACCTATTGAATTATTTCTTTTTGGAAAGAACGTGCAGGTGTACACTCACCACACAATGCACTGGAAAATACCATAATAAATAGGATATATCGCAATCATAACCCCGAGGGGCTATTCGAGTTTCAAGAATGTACTGCCTAACAATAAAAATAGCTCGAGAAATTAACATTGAAAACAAATGAAAGCTTCATTTTTTTTTATTGTATCTATCTATATATATAAATAATTTTACATATTATGGGTGGTCCAGTCCGAAAGGTCCAGGCCGGTCTCATCCACCGGAACCGAGGATCGAGATCGCCCCCCTCAAGGATCGGACCAACCCGCTTAGACAGGTCCGGTTCCAGGCCGGTCCCGGGCGGGCGGATCTCGTTTCAGGCTAGTCCGGGCTGGTTCGGTCCAGTTTGCTCACCTCTACATTAGCCTCTCTTTTATTTCACATCAAGATGGCTGTCTAATCGGCCTAGTGATGATGATTAGGTCGCTTGTCTTCCACGAGGTCGTGAGGTTGATTCACGCGGTGAGCGAACCTCTGAATAGCGCGTGTCGACTTATCTAGTACGAAGCGTCTTTTGTGAGTCGTGCTCGCCAGCCTCAAGATTTCGGGTCGCAATTTTTCTTTCCAAACATTTTATAGTGGGTGCGGGATGATTATGGTAATGTCTAAAGGGGGTCGCTAGGGTTAATCGCCCATGCCCACCTTTTTTTTTCCTTTATAAAGAAGATGTAGATCATATGGTGGACTGTATAGACCAAGACATAAATCGTGCATAATGTAGTATTTTCCTAAAATGTCCGGGAGGAATCTTCGCCGGCTTTTCCTCGTGCTAAGAACTAGAGGCTCTTGATGCTTCCACTTTGTATCTATCTATAGGTAGATGTAGGGTGACCACAAGAGGGGACCCTCGGCCTCGTGTTTATACGGGATTTCCATGTCTACACATGGACCACACTCGGGGTTAAGTTTTCAAATGTATATTGATGGAGCCGCTATATTTGACTCGATTCTTTGGTGGGCTTCAAGGAGATCTTAATCATTGTTGTGCGGAAACTGTGTTGTCGATGAAGCATTTTTCACCGAAACAAGAGGGGACGAGTTTTGTGGCGATTTCGAACATGAGTCGTATTAATGGAACATAAGGAAGAGATGCGGTTCAACCTAATTTAATCAACGATGAGGCCTAATGACATAAAAAGCTTTTTCAGAATTTAATCGATGACAACATGCGATGATAAAGCTTTGTGAATTATCGCCAATACCAAGTATATAAGTAGTGATTTCAAATCCAGAAGTTAATTGTACTCCATTAAGATACACGGCGAAATTTAACTTATAACGAGATATTTGAAAATCCGACTAAAGTACAAGAATTGAAAGGTATTTAAATTGCGGGAATGACAGATTGATGAAAAGTAAATATACAAATAAATTTGTGAGAACATTAAATTCTTTGATTGATTGATATGCTTTATAAAGAGTATGATATAGTTATTTAAAGTTTACAATTGATGACTACAAATGATAGTTGCAACTTTTGAATTCAAAAAAACAAATAACTTGGTAAAACACTATTATGTAGAACACTAACTCCTATTATGTAGAGCACTTATCCATGTAAAGTTATAAATGTTAAAGTAATTAAATATTAAACGACGTCTTCATCTAATAACTTAAGCTTTTGGAGCAGTTAATTCTGTTGATCATTTTTTTTTTTTTGTGTAAACAAAATTTTTTGTTCTTTTGCATCTTAAAAGGAGAACTTTCTGCAAGCACGGAAAGGTACATTTAGTCACGGCCGGTTCGGTGGAACCGCCGGTTCCGGTTCAGGAACCGGCCGTGAAAAATGGTGGTTCCGGTTCCGAACCGGAACCGGCGGTTCTGGGCCGGTTCCCGGGCCGGTTCCGGTTCATTCCGATTCATTTTTAATAATAATTTTTAAAATAATAAATAATAAAATAAATATAATAAATTATAAATTATAAAATACAATTAAATTGTACATTGTAATAAAATATGGGAAAAAAAGAAGAAGAAGGAATGGGCTTGAACTTAATGAATTATCATTAAGCGACCTATATATCTTCTTGGGGATAGAAGAATCAAAGTCCATGTAGTTCTTTTTACCTTTGAGAACCCCAACTTACCTCATCGTCAATCGTCGCTACCCGTTGTGGTACCCGTGGCGGTGGTATCTCCAACATCATCGCTAAAAAATTCGTGTTCACGATCTAACTCTTGGTGTCGATATTTCGCCCTCGTCCAATCGCCGACACAAGCTTGAGCTTCCACAGAGTCCGAGCTTAATCTTGAACGGCGAGAGTCCAAAATTAATCCTCCAGAACTAAATGCTTGTTCAACTGCAACCGTTGAAGAAGGGGTTGCTAATATTTGACGAGCGATGAGGGCGAGAACTAGATACTCGATTTGGTGACTCTTCCACCACTTCGGGATTTCGAAATCTGTACTATGTTCTGCATCACGAAACTCAAATTGAGTGGTTAAATATTTTTCTAATTCAGAAATATTACCTGTTGCCCCTTTTTTTTTTTTGCCTACTCTTAAGCATATTATACCCTCTACTAAGTGAACTACCACCTTCGCTACGTGAGGCGGTAGATTGTAAAGATCCGGAATCACTTAAACCATATCTACTACAAAATTCTCCATATAATGCTACTATAGATTCTTTAACATGTCCTAATATATTTAAAATATCTATTGAATCATCCAAATGTAAACAATCATGATAATACACATTCAAATAATCTTGTAAACCGTCTAATTTAATACGTGGATCAAAAATAATACCAACTAAATAGACAAGAGGAATTTGCAAATAATAATGCAACCATTTTTCTCGCATTACTAAAATAGTTTGACCTAATTCGGTATCTTTTTCATATTCACTAAAAACACTACTAATATTAACACACTCTATTAAAAATAAATGCGTTGTAGGATAATAAATACCAGATAAAGTCTTAGTAGCATCATTAAAAATTTTCAAAATATCTAAAATTTTCTTGCAAACGTCCCAATGTTGAGGAAGTAAAGTAATTTCGGGAATATTTTGTGAAATAAACATACATAATAAATCTTTATATTCAAAAGTTTGCCGAAGCAACTCGTACGTAGAATTCCAACGAGTCGGAATATCTTTTGGAAATCTTCTTGGCCTTCTCCCATTTTGTTTACAAAATTTTCCCCATGATTTCATACAATGGGGACGACTCCATAAAAATTTAATTGCACTCTTTATTGGGGCGAGAGAAGTGTCAAGAGTTCGTAAACCATCTTGTACACATAAATTTAAAACATGACAAGCACATCTAATGTGAAAAAATTGTCCGCCAAAAGTGGGTTTGCAAATATTTTCTAATTCGGGAATAGAAGCGGTATTTGCGGCGGCATTATCAAAACCAATTGAAAATACTTTATTTATTAAATTATATTCTTCTAAAACTTGCCTAATTATTCTATAAATATTATGAGCCGAATGGCTTTCATCAAAAACTCGGAATGCAATAAGTCTTTTTTGAATCATCCAATTGTCATCTATCCAATGACACGTGACACCCATATAAGAATGAATTTGCCAAGGATCACTCCAAATATCGCTACCTATATGCACACGTCCATTGAATTCCGCAAAAAATTTTGCTAAAGATTTTTTCCTTTTTTATAAAGATGAAAAACTTCGCGTTTAAGAGTATTTTTTGGAATAGTTGGCGCTATGGAACCAACGCAGTATTTATCAAATATTTCATATTAAAATTTTCACCAGTATTAAACGGAGCATGATCAAGGGCAACATATTCACCTAATGTTTGTTTATAAAGTGCTTCAGTGAAACGAAATAAAGGATGAGGCTTAGAAGTGGCGTACCCGGAAATTTGTTGTTGCGTATTGTCAATCCCCGCTTGCGTTGGATGTTTTTTCGTCAAATGCCGACGGAATGTTCCGTAGCCGTCTCCTTTCGTGAATTTATAAGTTTGCGAACAATATTTACATTTTACATTATACTTACCTTCGACTTCATCACGTACCTTGTCGAAGTGTAGCCACAAGTCCGATGTATTATCTCGGCCCTTCCGTTCCGGCTCATTTGCCGTTGACGTTTCTTCGACACCGGTGGGAGGATGAAGACTTTCTTGTGTTGGGATGTGCTCGACGTTCGGAATCGGGACATAGTTGATATTATCGTCGTCGTCTTCCCAACTTGCATACTCACGAGGATCGTATTCATGAATGGGATACTCGGAATCTCCCATAGCCATCTTGCCCTTGTCAGCATTTTTCGCTTCCACTTGCCATTTTTGAGAGAATTGATCGGAAATCCGATTGAGAGAATTGAGTCGGGATTGAGAGAATTGGGAGAATTTGAGCGATTTGAGAGGATTTCGGAGAGAATTCGAGAGATTGTTCGGAGAATTTGTGACAAAAATGAAAGATGAAGCATATGCATTTATAGGCAAGAATCATTTTTTTTTTTTTTTTTTTAAAAATGGAAAGCAACGGCCCAAAGCCGCGGGGGGCCCGGGCGAGAGAGCCCAACGGCTCTTCGCCCGGGCCCACTTTTTTTTTTTTTTTTTTTTTTGGCGGTTCAGAACCGTGGGCCCGGTCAACGGGCCGGTTCCGGGCCGGTTCCGGGCCCACGGGCCCAAATGGCCACAACTAGGTACATTAATTAATTGCATCATCAAATTTCACTAGCTGTGAGCATTCCTTGATTGGTAATCATATCATCCGACTTTCATTTCAGTTGCTTAATATCGTCGATATTCTTTTTTATCTTTCCTTCGCATTCAATACAATTTTGACACAGAATCGCCAATAATTTCGATCATTGAAGACCTGACGAATTTCGATCAAAGTGCACCACTTGTAACGGAATTTCAATACGTTGAATGATTAAGATCAATGTTAGACTGACTTTGCAATCACAAATCTCCGGTAAGTCCAACCAATTTCCAAGTTTTTTTTTTCTTGTTTTTTAGGATTGATTGGATGTATAGATTTGGCCGCCATTGAAATGCTTCTGAAACTTATGCGCCCATCAATTATTGGACGAGAACCCTCAGGTTGTAAATTGACACCACGAATGCCAACCCTCTGTCCCCATCACGAGATCACTGCCTGTAATCATCACACAAACGCCAGCGGGTTCTCTCTCCACCTCTTCCGCTGCCCAGCCACGCAACGCCTCTGCTGACTTCTAGGCGCCGCCGTTGGAGGCGACCGCCTCCATCACGCCATCACCCCTCCACGCTAAGCTTATCGACTCCGTCCTCCCAACAAAAAGAGTTATTATATAGCATTGAATTTACGTTACTAAAACATTTATGAAACTTTTGCGAGTTTTAAGAGTGAGCATGATTTTAGGATAGAACCAAGAACCTGGAATCGGAATCAGTAGGATCCGATCTGGTTTCAGGTTTCAAGGTATGTAGGGTAAGTTTCGGGTTCTAAGGTATGAGGAACATTTTCCAATGAGTAGGTTCCAAGTTCCACTACCTGGAACTTGAAACCCGAAACCCGATCCTATATCCCGAAATAAATTTTTATATTTTTCTTGGTATATGTTTTTGTACGACCCTACAATATTCTATGACGTCCAATGATGAGTATATAATCTAAATTCAAACAAATTTTTAGGCTTCGGGTTCCAAAAAATGATAAACATGTTCCAACGTTTTGGTTTCGGGTTTTAAACATAACCTGTACGGAACCTAAAACCACTCATCTCTACTTTCTCTTAGATGTTGTAGCGTTCACTCTCATTTTGCTTAATTAAAAATAAAATAAAATAAATTGATAGGTTCTTAGGTACCCTGGAACCGACATAGAACCTATGACGGGATAGGTTCCAGGTTCTAGGTTGCGGGATATAATGGGTAGGTTCCGGGTTCCAAAAAATGAGAAATGCATTCGGACGGGTAAGTTCCAGGTTCCAAGTTGAACATATAAGGAACCCGAAACCGCTCACCCCTAGCGAGTTTCCCTTTGAAAAATGAGCAGCTATTGACACCAAAAATCTGGCGACTCCTATTTAGCCATAACAAAATTAGGGATTGATTATATAATACTAAGTTCGCATAGATATTGATTATAATTGGACTGACTTATTTAGGGAGGCTCTGAGCTTAATCGATTGTTTGGATTAAGCCTGCGGGAGCACGAAATTAGGAAAGATTGTGTTCTTGTGTCAAATTGGAAGTGGTGAAGGATAATACATTATAAGGTTTGGCAATATGAAAAAAAACAATAATAACGAGAAACACCTTAATCTTTTATCTTGGACATTTCAAATATTCTCTTAATGCAAATTAGAAAAATTGAGACATTTCTTATTCTTACAAGCGTGCCCTAATCTCACCCTGTATGAACATACTTTCTCTTCAAACTAAGAGGGTTGGATATAACAGAAAGAGGTGGGCATGCAACAAAAAGATGGGTTTCACCTACAACTCCGCGATCGACACCACCACGAGCACCCACCTCTTTCACGATTGGAGATCCTCAGCTCCAGTGTCCCTTCGCTTGCCGGCCACCGCGCCTCCTTGCCAACCCTATCGTCGAGCTCCGACCACGGTTTCCTTCTTCCTAGGATTAATGCGTTGTCTTTTGTTGCTTGTATCGATACTTGGAAGAAGGAAGTTAAATGGAAAATGCATATGTAAATTATTGAAACTTATCAAGTTTCTGTTCTCCTATGATGTGGTTATTTCATTGTACTTCTAAGTGTATCTGATAGAAAACATAAGAAATTTCACGAAAGATCTCGTGTCACACGTGACGTTCCAGGGCGTCACACAAGGACTGAGGTTGTGCCGAAGTTTCCGATGCGTTGAAGTCAAGCAACAATCAAAGTGGAAGAAGATGTTGAATGTGGGGTATCAATCATGGGTTATTTGCTAAAGTAGGCAAGAAGAACTCGAAACGAAAATTCTAGTTAACGAGATTTCTCCTAAAGCTAATCATCTAACTGGAAGATCTAGGCGTGAAGAATATGGACACCTCCACGTGATCTTACAAAGGAGACTGTGCCATCACAAGGGATTTCCTGTTCGCAGGAGGATATCTTTTCCGATTAGCTATTGTCGGATATCCTTTTTGCAAGGTAGCGCAATGCTCAAAACATTGTTGACCGATACATTTGAACAGCGTCAATCTCGTGAGTTTGATATGCACGATATTGATGTCAATTCAATTCTAAACTTTTTATTTTTGTCGACGTAATCCTAAATATTTGCGTAAAATTTCAATATAATTCTTCCGTGAATTGCCGTTGAAAAATGCTGATGTAGCGATCCACATATTGTCTAAGTCAACATGCTAGAGGAAGGCCGGCGATGACCAGGTGCCGCAATCAGTGGCTATTGGCTGGAAGGATTGCTTTAGAATTTTGCACGAAGGCTTATAACTAAATCAGCAAAATATAAGAGTTTAGGACAGAATTTGACATCCATATAAGAGGTTTAGGACTGATCAGGTAATTACCCCGAGAATTAGGTTGATGATTTCTCTTTGGCCAAGATTTTTAAGATAGAACGCAATGTGATCCATTTGATCGAAGTTGAAGTGGGAAAGGAATGTCAAAGCTCGGTTGTAATTATAAAACTCACTCAGCTAAGAAAAAGGGATTCGAGAAGCCGACACTGTAACAGTATAACATTGCAATCTCAATAGCAAGAGTGTTAGGAATGGCAAAAAAATGTATAGTAATAATGGCAGGACCCATCTCTAAGTAAATTACTTGGCACGACTCTTCGCAGGAGATCTCTCAACCACATTATCAATCTATCCTTTTTACAGATAGTTTACTATAACTTTCACTTCATGAGCTTCAATTTCTCTCATCTTTACTCTCTTGCGATGTAGATTCAATGTAGTCAAAACCAAACTCTTCCCTCGGGATCCCTTGCCATCAAATTCAAGAGCTTACCGGTTTAGTGCCCGACTCATCCCAACACTCGAATTCATGATACAATGTCGAGTCCGCACTCCTTTCTCAATCGCCGGTCATCTATTGAACGCATATAGAATGCAGTGGCACCAAAGTTTTCCGATTAGCTGAAGTCAAACGACGACCGATGCGGCGAGCACGGCATCTCTCCGACTCGAGTAAACTTCAGTGCAATTTCGATAGATATATTCTGTGGCCTCACTTTATTTGAAGAAAAGACAAATTTGAAATTAGGCATCGATCCTTCCCCATGTGCAGCACATTCAACCAGCAGCTAGGCACAAAAATTTGTGCTTGTTAGGTCCAATTTGCAGCTGGACACCACCTGGCATACTGATTTTGGGCAGGCCAAAAATCAATTGGGTTCAATATAAAAAACATTTGTACTTAAACATTTTTTTTCAATATTTCCATGGCATGGCTATGTGCAACATCTCACTCTTTGGGCCACAAAAGAATTTCTCAGGAAAACATAAATAATTAATAAGGTTGCAAATAAATAAAACATTTGAGAGACCTGTACTGAAGAGATAATCCGCAATAATGTATGCTGAGTAGAGGCGTCAATGGTTCAATTCAGTTCATTTTTTCAAGAAAATCGAACCGAACTGAATCATTAGAGTGTAAACTCTGAACCGGATCTCGCCCTGAACCGAATATGAACTGAACCAAAAATCCAATTCGGTCTGGTTCAATTCGGCTTTCGATTTTTCTTTTTGTTTTTATTTTTCCTTTTTCTTTGTTTTCTTTTCTTTTTACCTTTTTTGGTTCAAATCTGACGGAGCCACCGGCCATTAGCTAGGGGTTTGCAACCCCTCTCCCACGACCGGCAGGGGTTGTCGGCCCTTAATTAGTGGTTGGAGGCCCCGCCGACCCTTTATCCTTAAAAATACATCCTCCAATCGGGTGAATAATGAATTCCCTAGCATGTTGTATTATAGTGACGTTATCGGCATCCGGAGAAAGATCATAAAAACTTTCTCTCAGTCGGCCTAAGTTTATCTGCGTGCCACGCAAATTGAGTGGGCGAGCACCAAGTAGATCATCACAGAGAGTGCCCCAATTGAAATCGGTAGGGCCAAGAATCGCATGTCCATCGATAGGAAGCTCTGTGAGCACCACTATATCCTCAAGCGTGATCGTACATTCACCTTCCGGCATATAGAAGATGTGGGTCTCGAGCCTCGAGCCTCTACCACTTGACCAACGTAGTAATCAAATGCCAATCTAGCTGAAAATATCCCATCATATAAACTCCATAAAATCCCGAAGCTTAAAGATACTGGAGTATGCGTCGATCAAGTTCATCTACGTGCAGCATCAATCACCGACATCTAAGGAGTGTATTATGATCCGGCTATGAAATGTGATATCAATTGTTAGTAGCCATTTTAATATTAGTATTACAAATGATAGATGAATTACTAAATTTCTCAATTACCCGAGCGTTCCATACGGTATTTAACCTATGTTAGGCCTACCATGTAAGTAGTTAATTATCGTAAGGTCTCGGCTGAATATGAGTCCTTTGTGTCATATCTACAATTGTAATATTATCTTCATCATTAAATTGACATATCTAATGTACATATGAAACAGATGAACGGAATAAATATCGTGCAACTATGATATTATAACATCACAACAAATTAATATATAAAAGGGTACACATTATTCAGTATAGGTAATTTACATAATTAACCAAAAAAAAAATAAGTATAGCTAATTTATATAATTCACACAAGTTTGCCGATCTATGATCTATTCCTGGATCGATCCGTGTGCACAAGTACTCATGTTATGCCCCGATTTCTCATATATCGCACAATGGATACAGGAACTGCGCTGCGCTCGGCGTCCTCCAGTCTATCTCATTACGTATACATGATGCACGGGGCCTTTCTTTCTTCCTAATGCATCTCGGGTCCGGCATTAATGGCAGCGCGTCGGGTTCGAACCGGTACTCAACATGCCCCAACGGATAAAACATATATTGATAGCACCGAAGGGCTTTATCTAGCGTGTACAACTCATCTACGTACGCCTCGTAATCAATTCCCTATACTTGACATGCTGCAATTACGTAGGAAAATGGAATTTTAATTTCTTGAAATTTTCCACATGTGCATGTTCGCAGGTCTATGCGCACTATATGTTTTTGGTCCCCCGATCCTCTAGATCTGTCGCATCTAGTTTTAACTTCGAAAATCCCTCCATCGTAGTCAAAACATGTAACTTCGTGCCTATTTGCACTTTGACTATTTTCCCCGAACATTTGACCTGCAAAATGTGTAAATATTTTTCTTTGGTCCTTCTGCATCCCGTATACCGTTATTCTCATGTCAAAATAGTGGACCAACTGATAGAATATCTTCTCCACCATAGTTTTATTGGCGGATCACAATAACCCTTAAGCATGCTATTGACCGATTCAACTAAATTTGTTGTCATCGATCCATATCTTCTCCCTCCATCATAAGCCTTCATCCATTTGTCCCTTGAGATCGGGTCACACCATGCAGGTGTGCGTGTATCCATACCCTTAATTTCGTTCATGATGCGATTGAACTTTCGCTGTTGATTCGCGTAAGCTGTACATTACAATAATAATTAGTACTTTATTCTCAAATATTGTGAACACATATTTTTCTCAAATTTTAAAATTTCAAAATTTACATGCCACCTCAACAGGGTCTTTGCCTTCGACATTTTGAATTCTTTGTTGTAATTGCTTACAAGATGACAAACGCAATATCTATGGTGGCCATGAGGAGGACACCATCCCGCTATCTCCATTGCTCTTTTAATCCCGATATGTTTGTCTGATATTATACAAATATTGTCCCTACTAATGACATATTTCCACAATAAAGTCATAAATCAAGTCCAATTATCAATGTCTTCCCAATCGACCATAGCAAATGCCAACGGAAATATATGATTGTTGCCATCAAGTGAGGCCGCTACAAGGAGCGTTCCTCGGTGTTTTCCGTACAAATGAGTACCATCAACAAATATCACAGACCGACAACTTGCAAAACTTTCAATCGTCTGTTTGAAAGTCCAAAACATCCGGTTGAAAATATCGTAGCTTTGATCTAGGTTCATGTGATCATCGATCACAAAATATGAACCTGGATTCATTATCTTCATTTCGTTCGTGAATTTTCTCAACATATCGTACGACTCATTCCATCCTCTAAAAACTTTAGCAATCGCCATTTGTTTAGCTGCTCAGGTTTTACGGTAAGTAGGTTCGAAGTGCATCTTGTCTTGAATCTCCGCCATCGGTGCCTTTATTCTGATATCCGGTTGGGCGGTGACCATTGCTTTTATCCGATCGCATATGTATCTCTGATCAAGTTATCGATGATCCCATGACATTTGAATATGACTACATGTGTGTGACTCATTGTACTTAACTATTTTTCAAAATAGGGTATTTGCTTTATTAGACGCGCGAAGCCTCCAATCACACGGTCCATTCCGATTACCACATCTTATCACATATTAAGACTTATTTATGACATCGCTGCGAACGTGATGATTTTTTTATTAGAGAGTACTCTTTCGCAGCCAATTGTAACACGTCCCGTGATGGAAATAACATGCCGACATCAATTTCTTTTAATGAATCAAATAACATACTCCCCGACTTGGCCATTGTATCGACTTGCATCATATCAAAGTCGATCTTTGAATATGGCAGCGGTGAACCAACGGCAAGATGGGATCGCTACAATGGGTTGTAGCAAGCTTCCATATTATTACCTTCGACATCTTCCTCATCACCGTCATCAATGTTCATCTTCTGCATCGCTATCATCTCTATCATTATCATCATTATGATAGGGGTCCACGTACTAATTATGCATATCAACGTCATCTTCACCAATATTACAACATTCACCACCTGAATCATTTATCACTTGGTGTTCAGCTACGGTTGCATAAAACCGCAAAAATCCCGTAGCACCGGTCCGAAGTGCAAATTGCTTGATCATCCTAACGGTATCATCATCATGCACCTCCGTGATGTCGTATATGACACAATTCGATGTTAAAATCGGGAATCTATATATCGGCTTATGAATATACTGATTGGGTGTTATATTCAACATGCTTTATATCGTAGCACATAACTCATCAAATGTTGATATATTTGCAAACTCCAACATGATAGATTGTTCGCCTTCGTAATCATGCCAATATTCTTTTTGCACTATTCTACCTCCCCAAGATACAGTTGCAAATAATGTATATGACATTATGTTAAATAAAGAAATTACAAATTATTTCGCACACACAATTCAATAAACATTGTCCCGAACACATTAACAAATTAATATTATAACAATCAATATATCAAAGGAAATAAATGTATGGTACAATCCTAAGGGCTTTGATAATGTGTGATCAAAGTGCATGAGCAAATAGGAAAAATTTGAGAGCCAATTTGTCAAAAAGGGAAAAATCATCATTTTCAAAAGCATGGGAAGTCAAATTACTGAAATTAGGATTTGGCCAGTTAATTGTGGCCATTTACTATTTTTCGGGATTTTTCGAAATTTTTTTGATTTTTTTGGGGGATTTTGCCAAAAGGGAAAAATTGTTATTTTTTTTAAATCGTGGGCCAAATGCCCACAATAGTCCATTGTCAGTTGATTGTAACCATTGGAGCAATGAATTTTTGGAATTTTCAATGAATTTTTCGATTTTTTTCTTTTCTATGATTTTAATCAATTTTTTATTTTTATATTTTTTATTATTCGAATTTTGAAATTATTTTAAAAAACTATTTTTCGGATCGGGTCAAATTCGGCCTGCTATTCTCGGGTCATCTGGTCACCTAGAAATGAATATGGACATAATTGCGAAAATAAGTCCCAAAAAAATTTAACGAGATTAAGGGGAATTTTTTTATTTACCTTGTCGCCAAGTACGCTATCGTGTTCTCCTTCATGGCTTTCTATAGCGGTTCTAGCTGTTAACTTTTTTTTTTTTTAAAATAGATCCGCTACAGAAAGTCATGAAGGAGAACGCGATATCATACTTGGATATAGGGTAAATAAAAAAATTCGCCCTAATCTCGTTAATTTTTTTTTAATCGAGTCAAATCCAGCCCGCGCTTCTCGTGTTGTCTATCCGATAACATTTTTTTTTGTTATTTTCCCAAAAATTCATTTTAAACTCCTAAAACAGTAAATATTTTTAAACAATATTTACATTAGCAAAAAATTTAAAACAAATTACTAACAACCTATATGTAACATAGATAATTCAGATATAAATAATAATCACATAAATAAATCTATACTTACGAAACTACAAAAAATAATGAAAATAAAATTTACCTCAAATTATCGAGGGAGAGCACGTCTCGAATGAGGAGCTCAAACTGTCAAGAAAAAGTACCGAATTAATTTACATATTATGAAAATATTAACATAAAAATATAGTACTAACAACATATAAATCATATAAACAAAAATTCATACTTAACTATAAAGAAAAGCATCTAAGGGAGAGCGTTTAAAGGACAGACAAAGCGTATGAGAGAGAGAGAGAGAGAGAGAGAGAGGGAGAGTATGAAGGACAGAACAAGTGATAGAACGTTCTGAGATAGAGGAAAAACGTCTGAAGGAGAGGAAGAGCGAGAAAACACTCAAGAAGAGAGAAAATTTTTAGAATGAGAAAACGATAGGGAGATGAGGGGGCCGGGCGCAAAGGCCGTAGCGGTCGTACACCCACGGCGCTTGACGTTGTAGTGCGCAAAATGTGGGGGAGCCGGGAGCCCCCACTCTCGCTTGGCAATTCAACTGCCGAGCGTGGGGACCCCCCCTCCCCCGGCATAGTAAGCGAGGGTGGCGGGGGGAGCCCCCCCAAAAAAGGCAGAGAGGGCGGGGGGGCCCCCGTCGCTCCACGGTTGGCTGCCGAGCGAGGGGCTAGGGGCCCTCCCGGCCCTTGCTTGGCAACCCAGTTGTCAAGCGGGCCTCGCTCGACACATCATTGCGGAAAGAGACCCAAATCAAAAAATATTTTTTTAAAAAAATTAAATTGAAAAAAAAACCCTTTAATTTCCGTTTGCTTTTCGTGCCAAGAGTGGCAGCAAAAATGAGACGTGGTGCCAAGGAAAATAAATCGCAACCCGCACGCGTGCTGAAATTCAGATGTGGGCCCCGGCACGTGTCGAATATCTTGCTGGGCTGAGGCAGAGATGGGCCCCACCCCCCAAACCAACACACCACCCCCAACCCAACCCCCCCAAAAACCAACAAAATCACCAAGGGCCAGGACGGGTGGCCCAGAATTCTTCTGTCCACCGAATCTCCTCCGCGCGTGTTTTTTCCCACGCGGGGTGGGGGCCGGCGGGGGTGTGGGGGTGGGCGTTTGGGGGAGGGGGGAGAGTTCGCCCGCACGCTTTCCTACGTGATGCCGAAGAAACCGCGAGGACGATAGCGAAAAGACGGTGCAGAACGTGGGCCGGTCGCCGGTGCGCGCGTGCTGGCGGGAGATGAGGGCCGTCGTCTGTTACGCTCGTGCGACTCTCTTGCGTTCGATGTCGGGCGTGTTCCGTGCGCGCGTCATCCGTGGTCCATCATCGTCTACTGTCCGTAACTTGTTCGACGTTATTGCTCTGTGGAACCGAAGTTTCAGTTCGGCTGGCTCCACTTCGAAAGTAATCGATGGGGCCGGGAGCGAGATGTGCGGAGTTGATTAGAAGAGATTCCATGGCTATGAATTCTTGCCCAACGTCTTGAATTAAAAAAAGAAAAATTCACTCCTTGGATATTCTTACAAGGATTAGTGGATTAAGCAGCTCTTGAACTTTGCTTTATAGCTTATTCCAGCTCTTGAATTAAGTCCGGTCGCCTCGGTTGTTGCTCAATTGTAATCAGGCCGCGCTTTTTCTTTTTTCATTTTTTGGGTCAGAATCGAGCCTAGTTGAGTCGAGTTTCATGGGAAAAATTGTCCAATCAATCTTAAACATGCAACACAGATTTCAATTCAAATTTACATTTTTGCGATTTTTCCAAATTAGTCCAAGACTTTCGCGTGAAATTTTAACATAGTCCTTTCAGCCAATCTTTATCGGGAAATTCGCCAACATGGCGGTGTGCCGTGTAGGATGACCTGTGACGATCGAAGCACTACGTCGGTGATTTCCGGCAAAAGTTCAAGGCTAATTCGAAAAAATTAAAATATCTATAATCAAAATTGGCATCCGTGCTGCAGATTTAAGAGTGATTAGGTAATTTTTCTGTGTTCCGTGCATCCATTACAGGGACCACAATAGAAGTAAGTATAAACCACAAAATCCTTAGGACGAGTCGGTCACTTCTGTTTAACCTCTCTATTTTTCTTAACAGTGAAATTCGTTGAATTATAGCCTGGGAATTATATTTGGTCAGGTCATGCACGAATTGCCAAACTGCCTCGTCTTTCAATGCAAAGTTAATTGTTGATTAGACCTCCACGGTCATGGTGGTCCAGGGCACCATCTGCATGTTTAATGGAGATAAAGCATATCCTCAATGAGAATGTAGTTTAGTCTTCAAAATGATAGCTATCGATTGACTAAGTAGGTAGGAAGATAACATAAATAATGACACTAAACCTGAGTCTTAGTAAACATGTTAGGCTTTCTTTGACAAAATAAAAATAAAAAATTCATGGGATTCCAAGACTAACAAGACGCACCAAACGCACCAATCACCCGAACTTCGTATTGGCATTTGCGTGGAATCACCCGAAAAATCATCGCATGGGGAACCTATAATCTCGTGAAGAGTCGGGTAAATTGCGTGCGAGGAAGTGAAAACCGCATCGATAGTAATTTTGAGGTGTTCTCGAAACTGAAGGCTTCTCGCGTATCGGGGTTTTATACTTATTGAGAGACTTCTTTTAACTCGAGATAAGATACCCGGTCGCGAAATTTAAAATTTTCATCTGATAACACCAATGTTTCAAAAATGACTGATTTTGAGCGTAGTGTGGGATCAAATTGGAGCTGTCCTTATCGTTGTTGCCTAACTTGAAAGAGAGAGAAAGAGAAGGGATTGAGACGTGTTGGGCTAACATCACGCGCGATGCTCGATTGCCCGTCCCCTCAACTTTCCAAAGCTGGTCAGACATATCTCCCGTCCTGCCAACATCCTCCTCCCCCCTCATGTTCACGCGACTCAAATAGTCAAAAGGACTTGGAAAAATCACACACGTCCGTTCTCAAAAAACAAAAAAATTATGAGATGGAATGACAGGCCGGTGCTTACAAAATCAAAGTCAAAATTGCTGCTGGGTTAGGTTTGTTTGGATTGTAGGCAGATGGGTCTGTGGATGTTGACCGGAAAAGGCAAACTTTTGTTTTTTTTTAAAGTTTGCTCAAACCTACATGATTTAGTCGACAAATAGAGGAGGAGGATGAGGAGGAGTAGAGTAGTTGGCTAAATGTTTGGCAGGAGAATGTAATCAGAATGTGATTTTGATGGAGATGATGAGACTCGAGGGTCAGCAAGAGACACTGAGGAAGGGGAAAATGTATTCTACTTGTATTATTCACGGCATGATATAACTGGAAGCCTATTAGTCATTTGCTTCTTCGCATGTCACTGTCATGTCGTCGCTTCTCTCTCCCTCCGAGTACTCGAATAAAATCAGATGAGGATTCTGGCCTGGCACTCCCTTTGGAGTGAGGACGCTTCTTCGGTTCAGACTTGTTTGGACCTGGCCGAGCCGAATCGAGCAAAATTAACGTCTAAAGTCCATTTGAGCTATGCTGACAAGGCCATTGCCGCTTATCTTTAGTCATTTGGGGGTGGGGTGAAGAGCTTACTATGGGCTTGGATTGATCTAATTTGGCAAGAGAATAGCTATTAAGTATTAAGTAACCACAGCATACCGAGTAGAAGCCAGAAAAAAAAGAAGGTTCTTGTGGATACCTTTCCAGTTCAGGGAATGATGCTCTCTTTGTTCTTTTTAGACAACATGCGAAGCAACACGCAGGCGACGATTCTAGATTTGCCCTCTATTAATGTACTTAGAGTTAACTGCTCACATACCATCACTTGTTTATTGATTGAATGACTACAACATGAGTTTTGGGTCATGATGTTGCATGGTTCTTCCCATGAACTGAAAATCTCATTCTCATCCTGTGTTGTTCGTGTATACCTGACCGGCGAATCCAACACTGCATTATACCAACACGAGCAAATGATGAGTGCAGTGCTTTAATGTGGTCTGTTTTGGCCATAGAGTGCTTTTCTGGACCTGCCAATACAATAATGGGTTTGTGCTCAGAAATTAGTCTTCCTAGTGAAACTGAGATTGGCTAAGTAGGGAATATCCAACTTACACAAGTCAAAAAACAAAGGCCAAACCAAAGCATCATCCATAAACATAGTAGAACTACCATCTTATTACCTTAAGTGCTCCTGATCTGAGAAAAATAGATATTCCGCAATGATTTCCCTTAATGGTCTTACCTAATCTTGTACTTATTAATAGGGTTGAACTTTTGGTGGTCAAGCTTCACTATCGTGCTCTTCAATTGATTCTTTCATTACATCCAGCTGAGAAATGATGTATTTCAGCTTTTTGAGACAAATCTCATCAGCTATTCTTGAACTGTAATCGCACTTCTCGAACGGGCGGTATTCACATGCACTTTTGATTTCATCTCTCAATGTTACTTGGATGTCTTTGATCAGTTGCATGAATTCACGGCAATGGTTGTTGAGAAATTCCTTTCTGGGACCAGCAGGATTAGCTAGTTCGTCCATCACTCCACCGGCTAGCTCCAAAACCTTTATAATTCTCTTCTCAACATTTTGAAGCCGCTGCAGCGATGTGTTTTGCGTTGGAGAATCCATGGACCCTATACTAACAGTCACTTTCTGTCCTTTCGCACCGAATCAACTGTAGGTTAATAAGGCAAAAAATAAGAATCTTCAATACCAAATAAAGCATAGATCTTTCCTAGAAAATAAACAAAAAATGAACCATCATGTCAGGTAACCAAGTGCTCAAAAGTTCGAAACTGAGTATTGGAGCCAGAAAATGTGTGCAAATTAAAGAACAAGAGTACCACAATAAATTCTGAAAACAATAAATGTTAGCATACATCAAAGATCTAAATGGCCATCTTTGTCAGTTGTGCAAAGTTCCAAACTCTGAGAAAGAACTGGAGATTACTCATCCAAGAGAATGTAGTTGAAAAATGAACATTTAAAAGAACCAAAGAGTTCCTTCTCACAGGTTCAGAATCATGACAGACAACAATACAACCTTCAACAGCAATCTGGGAAATCTTTCGAGTTACTGCTTACCACCATTATTGTATTAATGACATTATAAGCAAAGGAAGTTCATTATAAGTTATGGTGAGAATGTCAAAGGTTGATCTTCTCTTGACTTGTTTGAAAACAAAATAAGTTCAGCCTTTCTTCAGTCCCATACTCAAGCTGAACTTAGCGTGATTCAAGCAAGCAAAGCTAAGCCTAAGGGCAACATGAGTGTTAATCTAACAGGATCACCACGCAACACACTTGATGTGAGTCTGTGACAGCTAGAATGAGAGCACTGCAACCAAATGCGTGCATTCAACTGAATTTAGATCGTGACTAGTACAATTTATTATGGTTCCTCCTCATTATTTGAGGTGCACCTGAACAGGGTTCAATGGCAAACTTAATGTAGATAAAGATCCAATACTGCCGGCTACATTCTGTGGGTTATATTCTAGTGGAAAGGGGTGGAGACATTCCATAGGTCTAATAAGTTTGGATGTCAAACTATGATGCTCAATTGACCATCCTTCGTGTGAATCAATTTCTTCACTAGAATGTAGAAGGATCAATAGGTTCTAATAGCCAAAATAAGTACCTCTGGTAGAGATTCTCCCAAGAAGGTTGACAAGGTGAAATCCATGTTTAATGGGAGATTCCGTTGATCATTCCTCTCGATCCTAACCTTTATATATATTATTTTTATTTTAATATCAGTGCTTATATCAGCAATGAAATCCACAAATAAAAGGGTCTTGACTGGTGACAAGAACACCAGAAAGTGCTTATACTGTCTGTGTCACTATCATATCAAAGGAAGCAGAGAAACTGGCTTGCCTTCGATTGTAAGATGAAAGAGAAGCACCGCTCAATTGGGTCATATCTATATCAAAAGCAGTTTGACCATATGCTGATAATAACCGCCATTCTTAGAAAAGCTAAGATGGGTACAAACAGTACATCATGCTTCTAGAGACACAAAACCCTCAATATCTCTGCGCGTTACAACCACCTTCTTCCTTTTCCCTCAATGATCTGCTTCTCTATACAAATGATGGTCATGCTGAAAGAAGTCATTAAAGACAGGATGCACTCAAAAACATAAAGACACCTAATGATCCTCTCTGTCATCGAAAATGTAAAATGGAACCAGAGATAACAAGGTCGTTGCAGTGTCATCACTTGACTCGATAATTTTATCGAACAGTTGGCATGTCAGACGAAATCGACTGAAGCAAAACGACAGAGACGCGTATACGAAGAACACCTCTGAAGGCACAGTGATTCAACAGATGGTTTCCAAATTCTTCGACAAAACAAAAACAGAAAAAAGCTAACTTGGAGCTGATCCAATCAAGTTCCACATTGAAAACAGAGTCAATTCAACATATCCAAGCTATACCATTGAACAAGCAGAAACATGAACAGATTCAGAGCTCGCCGGGGATTAACTGAAAGACGGCAATGCTCACCGGAAGAGAGGAATCGTTACTTGTGGGTTGGCGGGGGAGGGGGGGCTGGGTTAGGAGGGTCAATCGTCGAGGTACTTCCGGAGGCGAGACTTGACGAAGTCGCTGCGAGCTTTGGTACGGGCTTGCTGAGGGGCGACGTTGGCGAAGGAGAGGTGAATGCCGACGGCGATCAGAGCGGTGCCGGCGGCGAAAACGCCGATGGTCACCGCTAGTTGCTTCCGCGTCGGTGGGTACGCCCACATTACCGTTCTTCCTCGTTCTCTACTCGGGGTTCGCCAAATGTCATCTACTATAAAAGGGCCGATCGGGCCGGGCTCCAGTAAAAATTTAAGCCCGCCCGAGACGATCAGGCCTCGAGATGTTGAGCTCCATTAAAGGCCCGGTCCGAACAGAAGGCTTTCGGCCCCTATTGAATGGATTGGGCTCGGTAGGCCAACCCCGATTCAGTACTGACTAGCTAGCTATTCTATAGTTGGGTTTGGGGAATAAAATATTATTCCCAGACTTAATTTACCTAATTACCCATGGTAAAGATTACCTATTATACCTTTTGATACACTTTGATGAGATACAACCATGGCCTAATTTCCTTCAGTTAACAGGGACAAATCAGGCATGAGATATTATTACAAGCTGTAAATTAATTATGGTACTTTCATTTTGAATGGTCATTATTATATGTTCATCATTCTATTCTACATAGATATACGTAATTAAAATTTTTTTTTACAACTACACCATGCAAGCTCATAATCTGAAACTCATAATATTTTCTTCATAATGTTGTCTATTTGATATATTTATAATATTACTCGATGAATATAACTAATCCAACACTGTGTTATTTAAGTGCGATATTGATTAAAAGTATATTTCAATTTTTATTCATTAGCAATTAATTGTAAGAATTATATAATAACAATATGCTAATCATAATTTTAACTATTTCAGATTATAAGGTAGTGCATATTTAAAGTATCTACAAGTTGGGTTCTTAACTATAGGCTAAGCTTTAAAAATGAGTACATCTAAGCTTAAAATAGATCATGAATAATCGTGTGCAACCAAATTTATAACATCGGTTATAACAATAAGTCGAAACTTCATGATCGATGGTTTCCTAATAACAAGTAACTAAAATTGTTAGATTAAATATATCAATATTTTCTATAATTGGTGATTTTGTTTTGGATTGTAATTCAATTATTGGCCTAATCCCAAACGAACCATGTACTTATAATTCTAGTGGCCGATGTAAAATTATATGCTATGGGGAATATTATGTGTTATACATAGAAAATGTTATTGCACTAGTAACATATTCACCTAAGATAGTTTCTATCTTAGAAGAGTTGAATGATGCAAGAACAAAGGTTCCTAGGTGGATCACTCCTAGCTATAAAGCCTAGGGGAATTCCTGCCCACCAAGTCTTAGTGGTTCAAGAAGGTGGATGTTAAGAAGTAATTATCAGTTGCAATCCCTTATGACGTACATTTTGCTATCTGCACGAAATAGGGAAAAAAATTATCCAAAGTCCTAAATTTATTGCACTTTTGTTAATTTAGTCATAAATATTTTAATTGTGCCAATTGACCCTTAAACTTATTCGCGTTTTGCCAATTGAGTTTATGCCGCCAATTTTGAATAAAAATCGCTAACAAAAAGGCCAATTGTCCTATGTGGCACGACCGGTGTTGACGTAGATAGTTTTTCATAATGTTTCAACAGTTTTTTTTTCGAATTTTTCTATTTTCTATTTTTTTCCTTTTCATTTCTTTCCCTTCTTTACTTTACTTTTCTTTTCTTTTTTCCTTTTCTCTTCTCTTCTTTTTTAATTCTTTTCTTTTCTTTTCTTTTTTCCTCCATCGGCTATCGCCAATCCTCATTGATGACCCACCAGCGTCAAGTGAGGTTTGCCCTCGCTAGCCCTTGGGGTGAGGGTCGGCCTCGCTTGATCCGGCAAAGGCGGCCCTTGCACGAGGCTAGTAGACGGAAAATATTGAAAAAACAAAGAAAAGATGTAAGTTATGATTGAATTGACAAAAATACAATAAAGTCATGACCTTTTTGACAATTTTTCCTTTTATTTAATCATGTAAAATAAGATTGACTAGCATGCCCAAGAATAAGATGTGTTAAAAATTTAGGACTTTGCTAGCATAATAGTCTTTGAGTGAATACGAGAATAATAGTACGTTGTGAACCACAAATTCTTAAAAGAGTGGACTTCATAGTAATTTTTAATTAACCGTCATTTACTTTTGTGATCCAAAACAGATCGTTAGCATAATAGTTACCAAAGACTGTTACACAATAAATTCTCTAAAATTTATATTTAGAAAGAGTTATATATTGCTCTGAAATTAGAGATGTTACTTTTCTTCCATCCGACATCCATATAAAAACCCGATTGCAACTCTCTTTTGGCCCAGCTCAAAGTGGTGACCGTGGCTCATACCCTTCGCGAGGCTAATAAAGTGGCGAACTGGCTAGCCAAATCCCACTAGAAAAATGCACTCTCGTCTGACGGGATTGTCATACCACCCCAACCTTTATGGGATTTGTTATGTTTTGATTATGCAAAATCTAGTTTGTACAAGTCCGTTTTCCCCAAATGAATGATACCAGCTTTGTTTCAACCAAAAAAAAAAAATAGACATCCATACAAAAACCCAGGTTTGGCTGGCGCGGGAAGATTCTTGCTTGACGAGGAAGGAGAATGGAAAGAAGGATTCAACTTCCGGTCAAGCTTAGCGATGGGCTTGATATGCACAAGAGGGTTCGTCGCAGATTACTGTTGAACTGGATTCGAAGACCATTGCCGATCTTAATTTATATCTCTACTGCTTCTTAATGCATATGTCTCCGTTAAATTCACGGCGATTGGGAGATCATCAAGATCCCACTTCTTTCGTAAAGGTAACAAACCCACGGGCTGGGCTAGCCAACCGAGGACTCTCTGGTCAGATAGATCGACCGGAGATTTTAAGGATAGACCCTTTAAAACTAGCTTACATAGGTTGTTGAGGCCGGAGGGTAGCCATAGCCGGGACACGCACCATCCGCGCCCGCGTGCTCATCCAAGTAGGACACCGCGACAGCCGAATGGAGAGCCGCTCCGATCGGGAGAGCCTCCTCGTCGACAAAGAAGTAAGGCGAGTGCAGCACGTGATGCGACTTCAGAGTCTCGTTCTGTATCCCCACCACGAAGATCAAGGAAGCGGTCTTGTCGGCGAAGAAGCTGAAGTCCTCGGAACCCATCGTCACCGGCAGGAGCTGCACTTTGCCTTCGCCGAGCAGGATCTCTCCGACCCTTTTCGCGTGATCATGCAGGACGTCGTCGTTGACCATTACTGGGTAAAGAGGGACCTTGTCGTCGCCGAAGTCCACCACGGCTTTACATCTGTGAACAGCCGCTTGCATTTCTATGACCTGTAACCACACAACACAGGGCATTCGTCGGAATAAAAGCAAAAAACCGCCGTGAAAATAAAAAGCCGGCTGATGAATCCGTCGATTTACCTCTTTTATCCTCTTCTGAAGGGATGAGAGACCATTGGAACTCAAACTTCTAAAGGTTCCCTTAAATTTGACAGACTCGGGGATCACGTTAGCGGTATGGCCTCCTTCGATGCACCCGACCGTCACCACCTGTCCATTTGAAGTGCAAGTTTATCAGATGGTGCTAAAGTTAGACCACAACATGCGACTAGAAAAGAAACACAGAGTGCATCACCGGAAAAATCATTAGTCAGATAAACATTTCGCAAGGAAGTTCGTACGCAACTGTCTGTCACATTTGGCCACTAAGGACTAAGAAATTTCATAGAGAGGTGTTTAGCATTCTACATTGATAGCTTCAAACAAGAGATGCTTTCTGTGGTAGTCTGTGATGGCACGACAGATTTAGGCCTTCTGTTTCCCTGTTCTGAGAGTACAATGCATGTTAACAGACAAAGGAGTGTGTTCGGACGACAAGTTTGGCCGTCATATGAAACTGCTGCAGATGTCATACTATTGCATGATTGCAATCACTTGCACATGCATAATCATGTTCCCATCCAACGTCTAAGAAGCTTGAGATAATGAACAAAACGAACAAGAAGGAAAACTACCTTTGCCTCGAGAGGATCGGTCTCTCGAGATACAATTTGCTGAAGACCGAGGATGGCAGATGAAGCTGCAACAATGGGGTCTATATTGTGATGCGGCAGTGCCGCGTGCCCGCCTTTCCCCTGAATAGTAGCCGAAAACAGCCCAGCACCTGCAAGCATTGGCCCAGGCCTGGAAGCAAGGAACCCCGTCGGCACATTAGGCAGAACATGGATGCTGAGGATACCGTCAAGATCGTCGAGAACTCCATCTTGCAACATGTAATAAGCACCGGAGTAACCTTCTTCTCCAGGCTGGAATACAAGCTTTATGGTTCCCTTAAGAATTCACCTCACAATCAAAATGCATAAATCTTCTTGAAAGGCGAAAATTGCCAGCCGCTTCAGCATTGAAGTCTGAGATAGAGAAGTTACCTTGATCAGATTTTCCCTCTCTTTGAGCAATTTGGCTGCTCCGAGGAGCATAGCTACGCGGGTGTCGTGGCCGCAGGCGTGCATTTTCCCATCGATCTTGCTTTTGTGCTCCCACTCCACCAGTTCCTTCATGTGATCATAAATCCATATTCTTAAATACAGCAAGGAATCGAAACAAGAATAACTCTGCATTTACTCATGGTTAACATCAAATTTTCCAAACACCCTCCTACAAATCACTAAACGTCGGCAAAGACCCGCCTTTACTCTAGGTTTACTCGTGATTCTTACAGGTAAATCAATCACATTAGCCCCATGCATATACCCGAAACCAATGGACCCGTTTCTTCTATAACTTGCTCACAGTTGACATGCTTTCACTCGTTCTAACAGAAGAGCAAACACTTGACCTCCGTTTTCTCTACACACCAAAGAACGTTACCCAAAACATTGACAGACAAACTTCTTGGGCCGGACTTTTTTCCAAACCAGGTGTAAAAAACAAAATAATTACCAAATCAGGGGTTAACTTTTTTTATTTACCAAATCGGGTGTCGCTTGGCGGTCATAGTGCCGAGCGACACTTCGCTCGGCGATCACACCGCCGATCTGCCGGGGGGATTGGCGGACAGAGTCCGGTCGGCACTTATAGTGCCGAACGGACTGCTGCTTGGCGATATTAGTGCCGACCGGCTTCGCGAAATAAAACAAATCATAAATAATTATATATTTGGATTCGTTCAATGGTCGAAACATGACTTGTATTATAGAGGGAATGATTAGGAAATAATTTATCCGACACATGAAAGCGGTCAAGGTTGGGGAAGAAAAAGGCATCGTCTAAATGGTCAATGGGTTTTCATTTTACAAATTATGGACGAATTAGATTGTAAAATGTACAACACTACACCCCTATCATTTTCATATTGTCTATAATTGGATTGACTTCGCATGGCATGCGCTAATTTCATTTGATCCAAATGACAGAGTTGTTGCAAGAGTATGTATTAATCATAATTAAGTAGGCAAATTGGGTTGATCACAAAATTGATATCGATTATTCAGTACATTGTAATTAAGAAGGTGCAAACGAATTGGAGTTTTAAGTATCGAGCATACGGGACCTCAAACACCTAGCCAGTTCTTTATAAGCTAAGTACTTAACGATTTATTCTTTTGTAGAATAAATTGTTAGCTGAGGTGTCATATACTATCCAAATAATGATAGTGCGGACACCAATTATTTTAGAAATAAAGAGCATGTTGCTTTTCGACGGTTGACGTTTTCCCTCCTTAGTTTTCACGTATCAAATTAAGGAATAATAAATTACGCGCATACTAAGAAAATAGAAAGAGGATTTCCTTCGTATTTATTTTTTGACATCACACCATTCTCAAAATACTCAAAACAACGTAACGATCTCGGAGACTTGCTACGGGGCAAGCCCGAGGCTCTTTAATCCGAACATAAACCCAAGATTAAAAATGAACAACCATGAAGAGACACACACCCTTTAGGAGAGACATCATCATAAGATCGACAATCTTGTGGTAATAGACAGTGATCACCTCATACGTCTGACATTCTTAGCAAGCATTACGGTTGGCCTAGAGATAACCCTCAAGAGCGTTGAACAAGCCCAAGACCTTCTCCTTGCCTTCGTTGATTTGCTCCTTAGTGAACCGAATGTTACCAGTGGCGTAGTACTTGCTCCTGTTCTTGCATATGGACCCTCCCTCGGGGTTGGCCTCGATCTTGATGTCGTATGAGATCTTCTCGAATATGTTCATCAGGGCGTTGCCCTCGATCCAGCTGTAGCTGTATGTGAGTTTCTCCTGGTCCGGAGCGTCAACCCTGTGTTTCGCGTACTTGAAATGGCTAGCTGCAATTGTTATCGTTGAATCAAATGTAAGAGAGCGTTACTTGCAAATACATTGATGATGAGTCAAAATTGTTTGTATGCAAATTGTGATACCAATTCACAAGAAGCACTGGACACAAGATGGTGCGGCGTAACTTGACGGTTGTAACTTTCTGGCTAAGGATTTTTCCTCTTTGCTCTAGGGTTGTAAATTTTAACAGACAAAAGAATTCCGTGGTCACTCTCAAACATAATTAGTATATCTGTACACTCTCTATGCATTTTGTAAGTTACTTTGAACTATCATCTACCAGTGTCTATATGAGTAGGCATTATATTTTTTTTAAGGGATCGATTGGTTTTTTTAATTTATTATTTTCATTGGTCAAAGCATTCATCCTATGAAGTTGCTCGAAAGATGCAAGTTGAGCTCATATATGTGTCTGCACGATATGTTGTCTTTAGCTCTTTTTGGAATAATTATGAGAGAACGAAGCGACCGGATTCATATTTTTTTTTAAGGATAAATTGTATCGGGACATTTCATCAAAATTATCTCGAACATTGATTGGGAAACAAAATAGGAATTTGACTTCGCCGGGGTAGTTGGACCGGTGATTTCATCTTGGATAGAAACATGCATAGAATCTTTTGAGGGTTAACCCCCTATATATATATACTACTTTAAAGGAAATACGGACCGATAATATCTCTGCAAAAATGAGAGTTCATTTCTTTTTCCGCTGATGAAGTTAATTTGAAGCTATTCATACGGTTGTTTCAAAAAATGAAAAAAAGAAAAAAAGAAAAAGCAATCGAACACAATAATAAACAAACAAGAAAATATATCGGACACTGGATTTACGCGATCCGATTGGCGACACATACTCCATGAGGAGCAGCACATGATTCACCATTAATCAAGCGACAAAACGAAAATTACAACTACACTTGAGTCACTAAAATACTCTCACTTCTTTATAGTCCTCACAATTCATCGCGAGACAATCTGATGACGGAATTCACATAATTTTCCACAAGATTTACTGACTTGATCACCAAAAGCTCCTTTTGGATGAAATTCAAAAGGAGAAAATGCTCAAGCCATGTATTAATTTTCACCGAAAATTTTTTGCCGGAGGTACCAAATTGATCCTTTTGTCTTCGACTTAGTATTAAAGTAATCCGTTTGAAATTTTTTGCACTAAAGTAATCTTCATACACAACTATGACACTAAAAGTGTACTTTTGCCGGGGTAAAAGTGAACATGAAATTTGCATGTTGGAAAACTTCTGACGTGTGTTTAAACTGGGGAGAAACGTAGAAAAGTAGCTTCTCCAATAATCATACGATCTTCTTGAATAATTATACGATCTTCTTGAATAGAGATTAGTGTTTTAAAATTGCTCAATCTAATGCTTTTCTTCCACCATCCCCTTTTGATACACAGGGTTTACGGTTTTTGGTGGTAGCTCAATTTTTAAGGTTTTAGTGATGAACAAAAAAATTACATATTTGTGTTACCATGGGCACCGTTTCCGTGGTTTTTTATTTTTATTTTTTGGTGTTTTCTTCAAATAAATAAAAATGGATACGTGTGGAAACACGACATATAATTGCATAAGATATACAAAAACACGAAATCTTCATAATAGATAACAAGTTAATTGCAATTACATGTACTAACGATGTCGTCTTCCTACATGACCTCCTGTTCCGCAATGAGGTTGTCTCCGTTGATCGGGAGGCCTAGTGTCATACCGACGAGAACGAGGGTCCGACCGAGTAGGATGTCTCGATGACGAAGGCATATCTTGTGAAAATATGTCATATCCTTCTGTAGGAGGGACTGGATAAGAATGAGAGAAATCGGGTCCATATTCTGAAGGAGAACTAACCGGAGTTTGCGGATGTTGATCATCAAATGTTCTCGCGAACCGGGTAAACCCTGCATCGAAATGCTGGCTGAACCCCGGAGTGAACTCGGGAGCGAAATCCGTTGTATGATATTCCATGGAATATGGGACGACATCATCATATGTATGAGCTCGAGGATTTCTCCTGGTCGGGTGAACAGGTTTCGGGGGGTCATCCTCCTCGTCCGGCCCAACGGGTGTTGCCGTAGTTCTTGGTTGAGGTACCGACATCATTGTTAGCCGCCGCTCCTCATTCCGGGCATATAACATTGCCCTAGCTATCGTCCTCACTTCTTCCCAAGCTCGAGGAGATGGACCGACCAAATCCATGATATGTACGATCCGTTCGACGCCGTCACCCTAGTAATGATATCAAAATTAACAAAAGTTATCAATATATCAATAATTTATGTTACTTAAAATAAGTAGTGAAATAAATTGAAATTAAAATGCACGAACCGTTGAACCCATTGCAGCTCCCGCAACAGAAATCCACTCCCTTGTATGTCGACGGAACCACTCCATATATCCGGAATGAAAGTGGAGTGTTTTCGTTGAATGTCTACCCCGCACTATACGTTCGGCACGTCTGTTCCACAAATCGATCCACCGTCTGTGCTTATTCTCCCAATCGGTCTTGGGTGATGTGTTATCAAGACCATGCAAGCCACTATGATCGTGAGGATTCTTAGGTATCGGCCGCCGCAACCGAAACCGCCGAAGTACACGGTCCGGATAGTGCCACTCAACTATCTAGTGACAGATGAGTGGGACTTTCGCCCTCCAATAGTTTTGTCCGTGAAAGCAGATGTCTGGTACATCTTCTTCAATTTCGTCATACGGCTCTCAAATAATCCGTTATCGTAATGAAATATATCAAATTACACCAAAGCTAAATTTAAAGATTAACATTATATTGAACCCACTCGTTGCTATCATTACTTACATCATCGGTCCCCATTCGATCAAATTGGTAGCGCAGATGTGTCACAGTATGCGTGGGGACGTCGGTTGTAGTTCGGCCTCGACTCCAACCGCAGAAACATAAAATTTTAGATTTCATGTACTATACGTGCTGCAAAAAAATTAATGACGCACGAAATGAAAAAAGGCAATACATGACATACCGACTACCGAAAGGTGCATCTGGGAAAGGAGCAGCGGAAGTCGGACTAGGGGAGACACATTTGAAACGCTCCCACGCCCAAATCTGGAGTACATGTAGGGCACCGCCCATTTGCCTCGCGTTTGGATCGGTTGCACGACATAGCTCCCGATAAACCATGCTAGTGCTGCTGAACCCCAACTGTACTGTGTAGGGGCCTCGATGTTCGCTAATAGTGGGAGAAATAGCAAACTAACTCCAACACCTGATTTGTCCGCGAAAATATATCCTCCAATCGGGCGGAGAACGAACGCCCTAGCATGATATAGTACGGTGACCTCATCGGCATCTTCTAGAAGATGATGAAAGTTTTCACTCAACCATCTTAAATTTATTTGTGTGCCGCGCAGTTGAGCTGGCCGAGCACCAAGCGATTGATCACAGAGTGCGCCCCAATTCCAATCGGTAGGGCCAAGAATCGCAAGTCCCTCGATAGGAAGACCCGTAATCATCGCAATGTCCTGTAGCGTGATCGTAACTTCACCTTCCGGCATATGAAAGGTATGGGTCTCGGGCCTCCATCGCTCAACCAATGCTGTAATCAAATGCCAATCAAGCTGGACAAACCCCATTATATAAACACCGTAAAATCCCGAATCTTGCAGATAAGGGACAATTCGCGAATCAAGTTCACCTACGTGTTGCGCCGCTCGTTGACATCTAAGAACTGCAGTTGCGGGTATCTGAAAAATTGTCACATGAACTATTAGTGACAATTTTCATAATGAGCCGAATTAATGACAGTTAACATGCTAAATTCCGCAATTACCTCGGCGTCCCATAAAACTTGTGATCCGTGTCCGGCCTGCCCCCTAAGTAGTGAATCAACCTCGGGCCCCGGCTGAATGTGACTCCTACGTGCCATATCAACCGAATTGAGAAGAATGACAAAAATTCGTAACTTTAGTGAGTGATCAAGGAAGAGCGCGAGAGTTGAGTAAGCAATGCAAGGAAGATAACCGATGATGAGGAATGAGAGCGCCTTCGATTCTACTTAAAAAGTAGAGCGTGAGAGGCCCTCGCATCGCCCGTGAAGGCGATGCAGAGGCCTCCCACGGGCACAGCACCATTATTGGCACTGCAGCTCATGTGAAGGGGTAGCCCCCCCCCCCCTCCCCAGCGGCGCCATAATGGCGCTAAGGGGAGGCCTCTCCCGGACTGCGGCGCTCGCCATCCGTAGGAGGGGGTGCCCCCACCCTCTATTATTACCGCACCATTATTCGCGCTCAAGCACATTCACGAGTGCTACAGCCTCTCTTTGGCTGTGTTTAAAGCACAGCTGAAGCCCCTCTCTCTCTCACTCTCGCATTCTCATATCACTCTCGCACTCTCCCTCTCTCGTGTTCCAAATCTCGCATTTCCTCTATTTCATACAAAAACCCTCTCAATTGCCTTAGGCTCAGAAATTGTTGCACTCTCCGTTGCTTCGGTAAGTGTATATTACGGTGTGTGTTTTTTATATTTGTTATTAATATATGCGTTATATTGAAATTAATTTTTGAAATTTTGTTTTCCGGAAGTTGTGATTTGGTGCAAAGCCAACCTTGTTGCTCGGTGCATTCTCTTGGTGGGAATAATCATTCATTCGGCACGTGCTCTCCATCGATAGTTTGATGTTAATTTCATTGTACCTTTTTTTTACAGTTTCGTAAGTATCGATTTATTTTTTGGGTTGTTATTTATATGTGAAATAATTGCAACATTTAAAATTTGTTGAATTTTATTTTTGGAAACATTTCTTTAGCAGAATGTTTTTTTCATTTGATATATTGCTTGTTCTAATGTTTCGTAAAATGTAGCCGCCAAATAATTTATAATTTGTTTAACAGAATGGCGTCTACATCTATTGCGATTGTGCATTGAGGAGGTAGAATAGTGCAAAAAGATTATGGAAATGATTACGAAGACGGAGAATCTACCTGGTTCGAGTTTGCAAACATATGGACATTAGATGCATTACGTGCTACGATTGAGAGCGCGTTGAATATTACCGGAAACCAGTACATTCATAGCATCATCTATAGATACCCAAATGTCACACAAGGGTTTGTCATGTATGATATAATGGACGTGCGTGATGATAATACTGTTCGGATGATCCAACGGTTTGCCAATCAGACTGCTGGAATGGGGTTTGTAGTGTTTTATGTCATTGTAGATGAACACCAGGTGATACATGATTACCATACGGGGGAAGGGTCCAATGTTTGTGAAGAAGAAGATGAACAAGAAGGAGCAGAAGAAGCATAAGAAGCAGTAGAAGAAGAAGAAGAAGAAGAAGAAGAAGAAGAAGAAGAAGAAGATGCTGTGCGTAATCGATCGGGTGAGTCCGATGATAATAACGATAATAATGATGATGATGGTGATAATGATGATAATGACCATGATGAGGTTAGCGATGAAGACAATGATAGTTGGATGGACAGTGATGATGGTGATGCCGAAGCTGTTGAATATGTCAATATGGAGAGTTACTAGAACACGCAGTATAGTAACCCCATTTAGCCATTGGTACATCCACCGCCCTATTTGGAGATCGACTTTGATATGATGCAAGACGAAACAAGAGCAAAGCCGGGCGGTACGGTATTTGATTCGTCGAAAGAATTTGCTGTTGGGCAGATTTTTCCATCACGGGATGCGGTCTGACTAGCTGCCAAAGAGTACTCAATGAGAAGAAATCATAGGTTTTGCTATGATACCACGAAGAAGAGAGAATATGTCATCAAGTGTGGTAATTCGAATGGACTATGCGGTTGGAGGCTCCGCGTGATCACAAAAGTGGGTGGCATGTTTTGGAAAATAAGTAAGTATAATGGCCCACATACATGCAGTAATATACATGCATCTGCAGATCATCCGCACCTCGATCAAATGTACATATGCAGCTTCATCCAACAAATGGTCTCCGCCTAACCAGATATCAAAATCAAGGCGATCATGGCGGAGATTCAAGACAAGCTTAACTTCTAACCTACTTACCGTAAAATCTGAAAGGCCAAACAATTGGCAATTGCCAAAGAATTTGGAGGATGGGATGAGTCATATGGTAGGTTGAGGAGGTACATGAACGCAATGATGAAAGAGAATCCAGGTTCTCATTTCGTGATCGAGGATCACATGGCCGAGGATGAGAGCTGCACGGTTTTCGACCGCATGTTTTGGACTTTCGGGCAAACAATTGAAGGTTTCAAATGTTGTTGGCCTGTTATATTTGTCGACGGTACTTTCTTGTATGGAAAATACCGAGGAACGCTCCTTTGTGTGGCCTCACTTGATGGGAATAATCATAATTTCCCATTGGCATTTGCTGTGATTGATAGGGAAAATGTTGACAACTGGCGGTGGTTTATGAATATGCTGCGGAGATATGTCACCAGAAGGGATGATATTTGTGTGATATCAGACAGACATATCGGGATTCAACAAGCAATGCAGACAGCACAGTGGCGTCCTCCACATGCCCACCATAGATATTGCATTCTTCATATTGTCGGCAACTACAAAAAATATTTCAAAAATGCCGACAGGATAAAACATGTTCAAATGGCGGGTAAACGTTGAATTTCGTTAATTCCCACCTCAAAACTTTTTAAAAATTTTTACTATAATGTACTGTACTAATTATTGTTGTAATGTGCAGCTTACGCGAATCAACGACGGAAGTTCGATTTCATCATGAGCCGAATTAGGGAGGTCGATCAACCCACTGGTGAATGGTGTGATCAGATTCCAAGGGAGAAATGGACAAAGGCTTATGATGGAGGGAAGAGATATGGGTCGATGACCACAAATTTGGTTGAATCGGTCAACGGGATGCTGAAAACCGTTCGTGGTTTGCCAATAACAGCCATGGTGGAAAAGATATTCTACCGGTTGTCTCATTATTTTGACACGAGGAGAACGATGTACACGATACGTAAGGCCAACCAATGGCAATTTACGCAAATTGCGGGTGAAACGCTCCACAAAAATAGCGAAAAGGCAAAGAGACATCAAGTAAGATGTTTCGACTACGAAAGAGGGATTTACGAAGTGAAAACCGCACGTGATAGAACTAGAGGATCTAGGGGTAACAAATACAAAGTGCATCTACACGAGCGAACATGCACATGTGGGAAATTTGAACAGTTGAAAATTCCTTGTTCCCACGTAATTGCAGTATGCCAACTACATGCAATTGATTACACCGGGTTCGTAGATGAATGTTATAGGTTGGACAAAACCCTTCGGTGCTATCGGTACATGTTTGATCCGTTAGGGCATCATGACTACTGGGATAAAGCTAATGAGTTGCCATTAGTTCCGGATCCAAGGCGTATTAGGAAGAAATGAAGGCCTCGTGCATCTCGGATACGTAATGAGATGGACCGGAGAACCCCGAGCAATAGCGATTCGCGTAACCATTGCACGAACTGCGGGAAATCAGGGCACAACAGGCAAACATGTGCGCACGGATCGGCCCGGGATTAGATGACAGTTGTGTCAATTATGTAGAATAGTTTGATGACACTTTTGTAATGTTATAATACCGTTCAACGATCATATTTATTACGTTCATTTTTTTAATTGATTTTTATATTACATGTGTAATTTTTTTTGTGACATTACAATATCTCAATTGCGCGATATTTCATCATTTATGTGTACATATAATTACTTAATTAATCTACGGCCAATAGTTTCCTACTTTGTGCACATATAATTACTACATGTAATTGCACATATACACGTCGTCGGAGTATCCCTTCCCACCTCGTATGGAGCCAAAAAACTTGGGTATCATGAACTTTTCAAATGCAAAAAGAGAATAATTCAAACTAAATTAATCAAACCCGTGAATGGCGCTGCAACGCCCCCCGTGTGCAGACGCAACAGAAGCTACGTCTGCACACAATAAGGTATAGGGGAGGCCTCCCATAGGCGTTGCTGTGCTATTATTGGCACCGCAACGCACTGCTTTTCTTTCTTTATTTTTGTTCATGCAGTGCTATTATTGGCACCGCAACGTACTTGGTTGGGGGAGGCCCCCCCAACCAAGTACTCGGCTCTGTGCTTTGGGAACTACCATGACCTCTCCCTCTCACTCTCTCTTTCTCTCTCTCTCTCTCTCAAATTTGAAGTGACATGACCTCTCTCTCTCGCAGCCTATATTTGGAGGAGGGCCCCCCCCCGTTTGCGGCTCCGCAGCACCTCCACGGGTCTTTGTAGAGCCGCGGCCGGGGGGAGGGGGCCTCCCCCAAATAGAGGCTGTAGAGCCCCCTCCCAAATCTCGCAATATAAATTGGACGGGACGGAAGTCGGTTTCGGAGCGCAAAAACGAAGTTAGTCCCGGTTATTTTTCTCTCATTCTTAAGTGCTTCGTGAAAGAAAGGAAGGACATGATGGATTCTCTCGTCCAACAAGACCGAGCCGCCGAGCGCGGCGAGTACCCCCCTGCCACAGCCGGGACGAGGATTCTACGTTCGTGGCGGTGAATCCAGCGAAGGAAATGGTACGCATACTCTAGCCGTCCTAGACTTTTCGTAGCTAATTTCTCGTAAAGGTTCGCTCGTTATCGCTGTTTTTCACAACCATCACAATTTTGGTTTCCATTTTGTGAGAATTGGTTTAATCGATTTTCAAGGCCGTACATTTTTAAATGCCTAAAAATCCAAATAAGGTTTGAGGTCTACCCTGATTTTATGTTCGTGCGGGTGATTGTCCGCCTCCAATGCGGAGATACTGGTTTTGAGGAGACTTTGATCTATTGTAACGATCGTAAGGAATACGTTGTCCACCGGTAAGTTCGCCCCTCACACCCTCTATAATTACATCACATAATGATACATGTGCATCCTCGTATGCATGCATGCAAGAGAATGCTCATTGTTAAAAATTTGGAATGTCGGCCTCATTTTTTTTTTATCTGTTTTTCAGCTATTGCCTAGAGACCGTAGTTTTCCATGGGGACGTTCTTTGGTTCTGCGAGGATTGTCAACCCGAGATTGGAAAGCCCGACACGAATGGGGAAGGCTTTACTCCCACGGGCGAGAAGAAGAAGAAGAGGAGGACTAAGAACCAGAAGTGAACGAGGGTGAAGAATGGAAGAAATAAGAAAATGCTCAAGCCATGAGCATAAAAGGGATGAGGAAAGAGACGACTTCAATAGCCCCAAATCATTATTGTCTATCTACCTCGGGACTTTTCTTGTCCCCACTTTCATATATTCCAACCATCAACTGAAAGCATTTCTCTAACAACATCTATTTTGCTCTACCCACCCTACGCTTTCTAATCAATTTTAAGTGGGAAGAAGAGCGGTTCTAGTCGTTCCGCGGTCACTAATCTCCTCAAGATTCTTCCTAAAACGTAGCAAACATCGTATTTGGAATCCATCTTATATCGCTCTACACCCCGATCTGTTGTTTAATACGAGATTACTCCAATCCACGTAAGCTAGACAATGACTTGAACCCTAATGAGCTTTATGGTCTACTCAAAAAGTCAACATCGCCTCGCGAAATTTGCCTCTTTCCAAGTACTAAAATGAACTTCGACCAACCCCCCCAAAAAGAAAAAAGACGGCCTTAATGTCCTTTCGATGTAAATTAATCTCTTCAATATCATGTACATTGAACTTTTCAGTTTGTTCACTAGCCATGTTTTTTTTGCTCCACTTACACAAGAAAGCAACTTCGGTAACTATTGATTGACAAAACATGATTAAAATAAAATAAAAATTTGCAAATTGCATGTTCTGAAGAAGCCATTCTTTGAATAGCCGAAGAGGCATATTAGTTTCTGCACCATCTTTGATTTTCATGCATAGTCAAAAGCCAATCGTCTTGATGACCTTTTTTTTCTTTTTCCTTTTTTTTTTTGGGTAATCCTTTGCTTGGTTTCTCGGAGGCCCGTGCAAGTGATGAGAGTCTCATTTGACAAGAGAATACCTTTTTATTTTTTTATTTTTCGCACCCCTCCTCATTCAAACATGAGGCATGAATATCATATCCTTTCGTGTGATATCGGTGGCTACATACACATACATAATTATAAGAATTCTCGCGACGCGCCGAAATCGCTATGCCCTTAATCCACGGGTTGTTAAATTAACCGATTGCTTGTGAGACTTCTTAGTTTGTCGCGTGATTTTTTTTTTTTTTGTTTGGATGAATTCAAGCTTCAGCCCTAACTAAGAGTTTGGTTCCCTAAGATTAGTCAATTACACGTGAATTTTCGTAATCACCTAGCCCTTTGGAGTGCGAGGATACCCCCGACCAAGTCCAAATGCATGCACATACGAAAATTACCTTTTTGCCCCTTTAGCTTCCATCATTCACACAACCTAAGCTCACTTCTCGGGAATGACCCCCTTTTCGTCTTTTTACTCTCAAATCATTCCCTCTCGGTGAGAGAGACGTTTTCCGTAAACAGGGGATATTACCATATCATCCACCGTCAACACAATTGCACCCCCTAAAATTTGTCCCAAAGCACCAATATATCTTACGTTATGTGTCCAATGTGTGGGGTTGGGGTGAGCGCGGAGCCGATTCGGCACCCGCTCGGCACTATAAGTGCCGAGCGGGGGCGCGGCACCACTCCCCCGAGACCGGCAAGAGGATGTTGCCGAGCCGGTGCCGTTCGGCATTATGACTGCCAAGCAACACCTGATTTGGTAAATAAAAAAAGTCAACCCCCGATTTGGTAATTATTTTGTTTTTTCCACCTGATTTGGAAAAAATCCCTCTTGGGCCTTGGAACAATGCGACACGAAATCCCAAGTTCCTAGTACTTCATAAATTGACTCGGGTGCGTCATTAAAGACCGATTCACCTGCAATGGTAGAGCATCCATGTCGGCTCTGAGAGCGAACACCGGCTTCTCTCTGGACCCCATGAAAGCGACGACGCCAGTCCGGGCGACGGGCCACTTGTACTTGATCCCGAGCGCGTCGAGCTCGTCCCTGACGAGTTGGCTCATCCGATGCTCTTCGAACCCGAGCTCCGGGTCCTCGTGGATCCTCCTCCTGATGTCCCGCATCCATCGGAAGAACTCCGGGTCCTTGGCCGATTCGAGCAAGTCCTGGGCCAAAGACCTGAGCTCAGGCTCGGATTTGAGCTCCACAGTGCACGACCCGCGGACGAGAAAGAGGGAGAGCGACAACAGCAGCAAGTGAGCGAGTCCCATGTGGAAGAACGGTTCTGACACTCGAATGGTGATGCGAAGTACTTGAAAAAAGCGAGGAACCGGATGGGCGATGAAATAGAGGGGAGATCGAGGGTGACGTTCTGGATTTAGCAAAGATTCCTCCGAGCGAGTCGGTTGGCCTTGTCCCTTCCTGGCGGAGACAAGAAGGCGAAGAGATTGAGAGGGATGTCGTTCTTTAATCCGAGGAATTGCCCTTTCGGAGCGGACAAGAAAGACCCGTTCGCTGCAAACTCTTCGTGTTTTTGGAAATTATTGCTGTTGCCGGTCATTTCTTCTTAAAACAAGTTTCGCATGTTTCGCACGAATCGCGGTATTATTAGCCGAGGTGGACCCCCCCAGCTTGCATGTGCCGTACATTCAACTCAACTCAACCGTGACGATGAAGCTGCATGGATTCATGCAAAGGAGAAAGACATTAACAGATCGAGAGTTATCTTTAGGATAACGACATAAATGATTATGAATTTTAACCTAATATATACGTGATATCTTAACTTTCAATTTGATCAATGTAGTCCCCGAACTTTAACTTAATATCTAATGTGATCCATGAATTTTTAACTTGACTAATATGGTTCTCCAATTTTTGATACATGTTCAATTTAATCTCTAAACTATAAGAAGATGTTCAATGTAGTCCTTCTATTAATTTAAGTTCAAAAATGACATTGGACAATTTTTTAAAAAAAAATTTTAGGGACTAAATTGAATATTTTCCAAAAGTTTGGGGACCATATTGAATAAATTGAAAGTTTATGGACCACATTGCACATTAGGCTAAAGTTCGGAGACAATATTGATCAAACTAAAATTTCAGGGATCACATTGCAATATTAGGCCAAAGTTTAGGGACCATTTGTGTCATTTTCTATTATTTTTGAAAAAAAAAAGGTAATAACAAAAAATGAGTGGCAGATCATGCTTTTTCTTTTAACGTAAGCAATGGGGCTTGAATGAAATTTATTTGTCCACTTTCTATTACCATTTTATGCAAGGATAGCTTTGGACGGAAGAAGCATTTCTTGCGAAAATGAAATTTATTTTCCATTCTTACCCCCCACGTGTTGCATTAATTACATTTTGCCACCTATTGCATTAATTCTCATTTTTAACCCCACGTTAGCTTTGGAGGATGATCCTTGACTAGAGTCGGTTTCGTCCGCCGCACTTGTTTTCGGATCCCACGTGGCGGAACGGCTTAGGAGAACGAGAAAATATTGCATACAGACTTGGTAAGTCCGACGTGGTCCAGCTCACCATTCGGATTGCGACACGTGGCAATTGTGGGGCCACTTCTCAGAAAAATTGAAATGAGCTACCGTTTCTCTCTCCACTGTCACAAAAAAAGCCAACTCTTTCGGATGTGTGACACGTGTCCGAAGCGAGCCCACCCGTCAGCCCAAATTTTGAACTCTCCCTCGCGGTCTCTCTTTTCCTCCCGCCTCACTCATGAGACGTGCTCTGCGCCCTCCCTCAATCTCTCTTCATTATTCACTCTCCGCTCTCTCTCCCTCCCTACCAAACACGCGATTCTGCTTTGCTCTCTCCGTCACTCTTGAGTCGTGATCGAGAAACCCTACTCTGCTCTCTCTCTGCTTGTCTCGTGCCCGGCGACTACTCTGTGCTCTCTCTCCCTCCCTCCCTCGGGACGACACGCGATTCTGCTTTGCTCTCTTTGTCACTCTCGAAGCGCGATCGAGAAACCCTACTATGCTCTCTCTCCTCATCTCATGCCCGGCGACTACTCCCTGCTCTCTCTCCCTCCAAAATTGACTCCCGACCTAACGAGACAGTTTTGTTCTCGTCGAAAGCTGAACGATCGGCTGGGGAAGAAGGTGAGGGTGAAGTGCAATCGGGACGACACCATCGGTGACCTCAAGAAGTTCGTCGCCGCCCGGACCCAGCACTGGGCCAACAAGACCAGTCCGCTCCAAGCCCGACTTGTTCAGATTCTACTTCCCGCTTGCTATCGTTGGAGCCACAAGTATGTGCCCGAAAGATTGCTCTGTCTGTGTCTACATTATGGTTATATGGGGAATTTCCTATTGGTTTAGGTGCATTTATTTGGATTTTAGCTATTGTTCAAGGTAGACGGAAGACTTTTATTTCTGTTGTATATGGAGTGCAGAGCTTGCAAAAGAGCGAATGGAAGCTTTTAATTAGGCTGATGCGAGGGCCCTTGTGTTTTCGTTGCTATGGTTGAATTTTCTTTGATGATTCTAGTGTTTAGATGTTCCTTTTACTTGAGAAAAGAGAAGCCTTTTTGCTCTGTGTGTGTCTATATTATGGTTATATGGGGAATTTCATTAATTTGGGGATACATTGTGCTAGATGTCGGATATCCATTAAAAGGTCAACTTCTTTTGGGATTACAGTTACGTAGATGTGGTGGATGATATGCAAGATTATCTCTTTTGCATGGATTTTTTCAGTATTACGTGGTAGATTCCTGCGAGAACTTCTTGAATGCCAGTTGTTTATTGCTTATTTTGGAGTTGACTTGATCTCTAGATGAATTCTTATTCGTAGTTCTTCGGGGGTAGAAAATGACTTCATGAGACTAGTCCTTGACTTGGCTTCTACTCTCGAGAGAGTTCGTTTTTCCTTTCTTTTTGTTTTAGATTCATTTGTGAGTTCCTGCATAATAGAATCTATGAGAAAAGAGGAACTATTGGCCTTGAATTTTTTTGATATCTTGTTCTCGGATATCTGAAGTTGGATTGGGGGTTCCTCTCTTATATATTTGGGGAACTGGGACGCAATTTTTCTACTTGTAAAACTGCAAGTATATACAACCGCCTACTATTTTGTCTTGTTTTATTTTTTCCCAGTCGGTGAGTGGTACATTAAATTGTTGTTGTTACAATATGCAGGAGTTGGCTTTATGCTCTTGTACAAAAAAGTAAACTCTGCTCTTCCAAAGAACTACGAACCAGAATTCATCTACGTAATGCAAACGCTTTCTCTCGTGGACTCACAATTCAACACTATCCGTAATGTTGACAACGGATTATTTGAGACATAATTATCTTCGCATGTTGTTTCGTAAAATGTAAAGAAATTCGTTATTCTTTGTATAGGGGTCATCAAACTCCAGTTTACTTCTATATCAATAGGTATGACATTGATATTGGAAAATTGTTCAGCTCAGGTTTACTTCTATATCAAACTTCTTGCGGTGTTCTATTGGCGATCTTGATAGATTCAGCAAAGGATTGTAATTCTGTCTAGTTCTTGTATTGTACAAAGAACCATATTATATGCATGAACAATATTGGAACAGACCATCTTGCTTTAAGAAATGTTTGTATAGCCTTAACTTAGGTTGCACTTTGTTTACCAATGAAAGAAGGTAAAAATACAACTTATTCAGATTTATTTTACTAGTTTTAGCAATTGAGTTTGATAGTTGTTAGTCCTTGTTATCTCTTGGTGACACAGAGAACTATTTGATGAGTCGAAGGGCAATTCATAAGGCCTTTGTCGAGCTGCTGTTATGTTTTCTATTACACAAGGTAAATGCGCAACTTGTGGCAAAACCGCCTATCCACTTGAGAAGGTATATTTTGCTTGTGTCAAAGAGTCTTGATATGGGTTATGGATCAAGAGGCTACCGGTTTGATAGTAATGCTTTCTATAAGAGTAATTTCACACGGAATCCTAGTTTTCGCATTGTTGGTAATTGCATGCACTGTTGCACAGTTTGTATGTATCTTCTTCTTGAATGGACATGCCTCTAACTTTGTCTTAACATATACAGGCTTCGCGACTTGTTTTGTTTTATGCGGTGGTCGAATTCCCATTTTATGTTTTCCCTTCTCCAGGAGCTTTGAAGCACCCATGATAATTGCTTAGCATGTGCTTTCTTGCAATGAATTTCAGATAAGTGTATCGTTGCTTCTTGCAAAATGAGTGTAGGTGCTTTGAAGTTGCACTATAACAGCTTTCTAGATGATTTCTCTATTCCTCTGCTTCAAAACCTTTTTTTTTCTAGTGGCTCGATCTATATGCCCTAAAGAAACAGGTGTGGCTAACTCTATGTTTATGAACACAAAATTACAGGTGACTGGAGTGCCGGACCTATCATAAATCGACGTCCAACACCTTGGGTTTTGACGAAAACGATGGTTCTCTCCCTCCCACCCAAATCCACAACCAATGCTTTTTGTTTAGACCGCGGTGGTGGTTCTATGACGTCAACCCTTTGTGTTTAGACCACGACGATGGTTACGGCGTGAAAAAAAAAATGAAGAAAATGGATTTGTCTGATGGGAAGTTGCATATGGATCCCTTTTCTATTCTTTTTCCTTGTTGAGTACCATAGCAGAGATTGTTTAGGTGATTATACTTAGTGTAGAGACAGAAATACTAGAAAAGTCTTGCTTCTATTTTAATGGCCAAGACAACAGCTGTCTAACATTTATGTCTGTGGAGTATGGCGAGTCAATGCAAGTGCCCCGATGGGTATTACTTGAAATTTTGATGGAATTAGGGGAAATGAGGGAGAGAGGCAATGTCCCAATAGGTTGACCTTTCATGTGTAGAGATGAGGAACTTGTTCAATAAAAAGCATGTTAATCTTTCCATGCCTTTCTCAAATCTTTACTTTTGAGCCATTTCCTTTTTGCGTAGCTAACTAATATGACTGTTTATCTCTAAAGATGGTTTGTTCAAGAAGAGAAAATCAATATTGCTTCTTGAAATAAATTGCACCCATTGTTTACCAGTCCAAGTTGACCCATCAAAAAAGGAAAATATAGGCAATAGTACATTGACGACTTACCAATTGCAATTGTTGTAATTAATTGGCAGTATGTCACCTCCGCTTTCATCACCATATTTTTTTCCTGCGTTTGCCCAGTCATCTTCTAAACCATGATTTCTTAGCACTTTAAAGTTTTTTCTTTTCGTAAATAGATTTTTATGAACAAAAAGTTATGGTTAGAGAAACTAAGGTGCATAATTAAAATTTAAGGTCATTCAATCTTTTCCAATATTATGCTTACCCAATGTAGGTAACATGATCAACAAACAAACACAGTACCCACCACCGAGCACATATTCCTTCTTTGGAGAAGTATGAAATCAATCAGAAAGCATCGCTAAAGATCTATGGATTGCAAGGAAATCATGCAAAAGAAGAATTGGAGAACAGAACAATTCTTTCCAATAAACAATTGCTGGAACAAATTACTCAATGGGCAAAAGAAATGACCCATGTTACATCAATAGAATTCTCAAAAAGGAGTGCCCACTAAATCAACAAAAATATGGCCGAACTTGTTCTCACGCCGTAAAGCTGACGTGCTCTCAAGCTATTCCATGGGACAACTACCGACAACCAAAATATCTTCCCAAGTTTCGTAGAGCATCAAGGTGATATTTGAGGAGGGCATAACTTTCAAACAATTTACGCCCTACCCTCCGATACAGCCCTATCGGACCCTCCTCCCTAGTGATCGGACTTATAGTCAAGCGATCCTACAAGAGAAGTAGGACAATATCGGTTTTGAAAAGCTCATATGGCATCGTGAGACCATAAGAATTAAGAACAAATAATCATCTACACACAACTCAAACAATGAAAAGCAAAAGTAAGTGAACACATTGATGCACACAGAATGGAAGCATAAGTTTGGATACCTATGGAAATTCAAAGGAATACACAAGAGTGCTAGCAATGCCGACGGTTGCATTGGCAACGACAATTGGAGAGATCCAAGAGACACTATTCAAACTACCTAATTGCACCTTGAAACCACCCTCATTCTGCTTCCACCGTTCTTGTGCAGATGTCATTGATCGTTTGACACACTCAAATTCTCCAAGCTCAATTGCTTGCGTAGGAACGATGCAGAGCATATTGATTTTATTGCCAGCCCAAAGTCCCAACCAATTCGGTATAACACGGGCAGCAACTTTCACTCCAAATAAGAAAAATTGTAGTGACTATGCAGTCTATGATAGCACTCGCAGAAACATACATCTATCAAACAAATTACCCTAAATCATGATGATTATTAACTCAATTAGCAACAACTAAGAACATGCGTTATTTTAGATCTAATAAAGGCACGAAACAATTGTTCCGATGACCAAAATATCACAACACACATATGAGTTATTTCAGATCTAACCAAAAAAAAAAAAGATACCCCAATTTCGTAAATTCGAAGTCAACTAAAAACGGTGGTAGAAATTTCGGATGCAAGCATGCTGTAAAGGGTAAATGGCTTTGTTTCCCTAATCAGAATAATGGTCTTTACAAAACTCTCACCAGCTTCGGTCGAGGAGTGAGCTAATATCGCTTTTGCATCCCACAATAACGAAAACCTATAAGATGCACGGAGATTTAGTCCAAGCCAACATTGTTTAGATATAATTAGAACTTTACAATAAAAAGTACCGAAAACAAAAATATAATCTTCCATAGAATAAAGGGATTACGGGTAGTCCACGCACTAATGGTGTAGCCAACTACTACGATTACCCAAAGAGGAGTAAATCGGCATGAGAAAAGAAAGGAAAAAAAAACTGAAATTCATTGGTTAACAACAGGGATTGGAGAGAACACTTAAGTACTTAATACTTGTATTAGACGGTGAAGCGTGCTAGAAGCTCAACATTCGAAAAGTAAACTTATGTTAGCTCAAAAATCAAAATGCAAAGCACATAGTTGAATATAGATTAGTGTACACCATCACTTACAGCATCACTTCATCGGAGATGTTGCTTAAGTTTTCTAATGCATATGCATACATATACGTAACACACACAATTGCGTCCATTTAGATAGGTACACACATAGATAAACACGGATAGACAGGGGATACTTCATGATTAACCAATCATTTGGCAAAAGCTACGCCACTAGTTGAGCAAACTAAGCATTTCTAATTTGGCCAAAATCATATTTCTAATGGGGGCTAATGAACACCAAGTATTTATAATCTATGATTATCATCATCAATCATCACAGTCACCTTCTTTGACTCGAACCATTCGGGTGCTAATTTTTCGCTTCAAGCAAAAAGGCTTCTCTTTTCTCAAGTAAAAGGAACATCTAAACACTAGAATCATCAAAGAAAATTCAACCATAGCAGCGAAAACACAAAGGCCCTCGCATCAGCCTAATTAAAAGCCTCCATTCGCTCTTTTGCAAGCTCTGCACTCCATGTACAACAGAAATAAAAGTCTTCCGTCTACCTTGAACAATAGCTAAAATCCAAATAAATGCACCTAAACCAAAAGGAAATTCCCCATATAACCATAATGTAGACACAGACAGAGCAATCTTTCAGGCACGTACTTATGGCTCCAACGATAGCAAGCGGGAAGTAGAATCCGAACAAGTCGGGCTTGGAGCGGACTGGTCTTGTTGGCCCCAGTGCTGGTCCGGGCGGCGACGAACTTCTTGAGGTCACCGATGGTGTCGTCCCAGTTGCACTTCACCCTCACCTTCTTCCCCAGCCGATCGTTCGGCTTTCGACGGACCAGAGCTATCTCTGTTAGGTCGGGAGTCGATTTTGGAGGGAGAGAGAGCGAGGAGTAGTCGCTGGGCATGAGATGAGGAGAGAGAACAGAGTAGGGTTTCTCGATCGCGATTCGAGAGTGACGAAGAGAGCAGAGTGGAATCGCTTGTTGTCGAGAGGGAGGGAGGGAGAGAGAGCAGGGAGTAGTCGCTGGGCATGAGATGAGAAGAGAGAGAGCATAGTAGGGTTTCTCAATCACGATTCAAGAGTGACGGAGAGAGGAGAGCAGAATCGCGTGTTTGGGAGGGAGGGAGAGAGAGCGAAGAGTGAATAGTGAAGAGAGATTGAGGGAGGGCAGAGAGCGCGTCTCATGAATAAGGCGAGAGGAAAAGAGAGACCGCGAGCGAGAGTTCAAAATTTGGGCTAACGAACGGGTGGGCCCGTTTCGGACACGTGTCGTACATCCGAAAGAGTTGGTTTTTTTGGTGACAGTGGAGAGAGAGACGCCCGCTCGTTTCAATTTTTTTGAGAAGTGGCCCCACAATTACCACGTGTCGCACTCTAAATGGTGAGTTGGACCACGTCAGACTTACCAAGTCCGTATGCAATATTTTCTCGAAGGAGAACATCAACTGCTCTTGCCTTGTTACCTCTACTGTTACTGGAAAGTCTGGAATAGTTGGAGCTCCACGAGGTGATTGGTAAAGAAGCTATTGTCTCGCCGACAACTTATAATTATACAATGTCGGTCTGGTTGCTCATCCATCTACGGGGCGTCGCATCTCAGGAAGATAAGTTGTTTTTTTTTTGGATGCAGCATCTCGTCCTCTCATTCCTAGCCCGCCCGAGTTCGACCGGCGTAGATTCGCTTCGCGTTAAGGAACTCGGCAAATCATTGGAGGAACAGATTCATTTTATCCTGTCTTGCATCATTAATAGTTTCTACAAACCAAATAGGGATACGTCGCCGACAAGTTAGTTCAAAGACACTGCGTGAAGCACAAGTCGATAACACAAAAGTCGAAACTCTGATAATTCACCCCAAGCGTGGGATGCTACATCACGACTCTATCCGACGATAGCCGTCCGAAGATGACGTGGAGTCTACCCTCCCCACCATTGCACTCCCTAAGTTGAGAAATTTTTTTTTTTTTTTTCTTTATCCCAGAGAATACTTTCAAATTTTACGTTACAGAGTTCGGACGAAAAAATAACCGGATGGTGTGCCTACGATTATTACACAATAAAGAAATAGGCAAAATAACAGAATGGCACGGGTACAAAGTTTGCCAGCAAAGCACATCTTCCTCGAATATCATTTATTATTTTCCTTTTATTTCCATCTTTTATGGAAATCCAAAAAGAAACAAAAAAAAAAAAAAAATCTGAAGAAACTATGGAAATAACGTTGCATCAATCCCCCTAGTCCCCTCCCTAGGTCAAGATGTTTGACGTATCTACACATTGAAATTCAACCAATGATTTGCCGAACTGTTTGTTCTTCATGCTCAGAAGCGAAGCTCCGTGATAATCAATAAACCGAAAGACCTCCCGCGAAGAAGAAGCTTGCATCATATGGGGTTGTCCAGAGCGGCTCGGGGGCCGGGGCTGGCCGGAACATCGGCGTGGCGTGGTACGTCTCGAAGCTTGGACTACCTTCGAGCGACACGTCGTCCATGACGATAAGGCCGTACGACGACGTCTCCGAGCGCATCGTCTCCTCCGGGGTGGCGGCGAAGTGGAAGTCTTGCCCAGGCGGGACTGGCTGGACCATCAGCGCCCCGTAGCACGCCTTGAAGCTTGGAGTTCCTTCCAGCAACATGTTGTCCATGAAGGGGCCGTGCGACGACGCCGCCGCCGCCGAGAGCACGTGATGATGATTTGCCTGTACGTGATGATCGTACGCACGGCTCGATCTCCTCGTTGCGTCCTCTTTCACCACCGCCAGCCTCGCCTTGGCCTCGTCGAGCTTCTGCCCCAGAGAGCCGTATAGCCACGTCGGGTCGGCTTTGGAGAGGTTCCCAATCAGCGCCTCTGAGATCGGATACTTGGCCTCCATGTTCGCCAACCGGGCCTTGGCCAGCTCCGCGTCGACCTTCCTCTTCTGGTTCGCGAAGAACTCGGCCAGCCCGACCGTCCTCTTCGCACGGCGGTCCCCACCCTCGCTCATGTACTGCCTGATGATGCGCTTGACCTTCTCCGGGCTCGCGGGCCAGATCTCGGGCTTGGCGGCGGCGGCGGAGGCTGAGGATCCCGCAGGGCCGTGGATAATCATGCACGTGTCGACGCCACACAGGGTGGCCAACTCTTGGGCCTTCTTCATCAGGCCCTTCTTCCTCTTCTCGTAGGTGATCCTACGAACTTTCTCGTTGGTGATAAGCTCTAAAGGTAATTTGCGACGACCCATGACTCGACGTTTTGGATTTTTTTGTGCGTATAAATCCTGCAACAGAATCGCAACAGCAACAATTAGAAAAGGAAAATTGACTTGCACAGATGAGGGCAAGAGTTGTGCGCGATTCAGAATAAAAATTGTGTTGCCCTAACGGAACAGAGAGAGAGAGAGAGAGGAAAGGACAGACAAAGTCGTGCGCGATTCTTCATCAGATCTTGGAAAAAGGGAAAAAAGCATTTAACAAGAACTTGAGATCTCACGCAGACAGAGAACAGAAAAACAATTGGACGGTCAGACGCCAATCGGAGTCAATGACGTTAAAATACAGCAAACAGAGAAAATCGGGCACTGCATAATAACCATGGAGATTGGTGAGAGAAAGCACTCACCGATATTCACAACGCCGTCGACCAAGATCTCTGCTTGCCCTCTGCAACTCGGTGAATCCCCCAGAGCTTCGACGGAGAAAGAGAGAGAGAGAGAGAGCACGAAGGGGAACGCAACGCAGGTGGGTCTGTTCTCGTCGCTCTCCCATTTCAAAAACAGAGAGAAACAGAGAGAAGTGACCGTTGCGCTTCAGTTGTGTAGCTGGTCTGCGCGTCTAATTGTGGAAGGAAGGAATGAGAGGGCACGTCAACTTATATAGAAGGGATGGAGAGACAGAGATTATATTTTAGAGCAACTCTAATGTTTACAAAGATTCAATTGTTTACTCTCTTTTTTTCCCTGCATATCGGCTTTCGTTGGCTTCATGATAAAGATTCAATTGTTTCTCGACGAAATTAATTTGTATTCGATATAATTGCTAAGCTGTTCTTCTAGGGCTTTTTCTTAAATCAATTTAGACATAATTACTAATTTAATTGTCTAGGGCTTTCTTTAATTATTTTTTTTTAACAGTGGACTGATAGTACAGTACAGTGTTACCTTAAGCAACAACCATGGTCCTTTGGAGCGGGTTTATGACATCGAGAACATCGGTTGAAGTTGGTTGAATGTTTTATGTGTTGCCCTAACGGAACATCGAATCTCCATAAAGTCGAGGAATTCTAGTATTTGCAGGAGAGACAGAGAGAAAGGTGTGCGCGGCCATTCTTCATCAGATCTTCGGAAAAAGCGTAAAAGAATTCTATCGACGTCTTGAGATCGCATACAGACAGAGAACAGAGAAAAGAATTGGATGATCGCACGCCGACCGGAGTCAATGACGCTAAAAGACAGAGAACAGAGACAATCGGGCACTGCGTAGCTACGGGAGATTGGAGAGAGAGAGAGAGAAAGCACTCACCGATTTCACAATGCCGTCGACCAAGATCTCTCGTTGCTCTCTGCAATTCGATTGAACCCCACCAGAGCTTCAACGGAGAGAGAGAGACGGAGCACACGGAGGGGAATGCAGGTGGGTCTCTTCCTCGTCGCTCTCCGATTTCAAAACAGGGAGAAACAGAGAGAGGAGAGAGAGAAGTGACCGTTGTGTTTTCAGTTGTATAGCTGGTTTGCGTGTTTGCGGAGGAAGGGAGGAACTTCAATTTATACAGAACGGATGGGGAGAGAGGGAGAAATTATATTTCAGAGCAATTCTATATTTACGAAAAATGATGCGCGTAATTGTGGCCTAATGAATCAATTAAGTTGATAATTAGTCCACTACTTAGAATAAATATCCCAAAGAACACAACAAATCTTTACGAAATGAAAAATGCGCTCAATTCTAATATTTCCATCTTAGATTTGGCCTTCAAAAATATATAGGCACACGTGACCGGGTTTAATCCGAAAGATTCGATCCATCCTTACGAAGAAGTGCCAAAATATTCGACTCTTCACCTATTTCAATATAAAAGGATTTGTCAATAAAACAATCAACCGTAAACGGATTAGTTCGAAGCAATTGAATTGCTAGTCGATGAATTAGAAACTATCAATTAAAATAAAGATGCTTTTTTTTTTTTATATTGTTCGATTGTAATTTCCGCTTACAAAAGCAACTAAGGCAAATCAGTAATAAATCTATACAGTGAATACCGTAACCAATAATTAGTTGATATGATTACTATAAAAGATGTGCATGCTCATGCTCATCACAACATAATCAAGACAACATATCTATTGGCAAATCAATCCAAAAAATCAGTATATGATTTTGTGAAACTATCTTGATAAATCGTCCTGAGGAAATGGTAAAATAAACTGACTTCTTCTTAAAATATGCTGTAATTAGTAAATTTTAGAGTTAAAACATCATTTATATTGTCAAAATTACCCTTTAATGTTATCTACATATATAAGTACAGACATATAGGTTTCTTTGATAATTTCGTTTCTGTTTACCCATCATTACTGAGCAACGCTATATGTATATTTTAAGAAAGTGTAATTGATTAATGGGATCAAATATGCACATGTACGAGTTCGTTTAGCCATCAATCAACACATAAATTCACTATCTCGTGTTTCAATTCCTTTAGAATGCCAATTTAGAGTGAACCGTACTATCTAGTATACTAAATCAATAGTATATGTGCTTAAATTTTGGGTACTTTTAGCGTAAGTGTACCTAGCATTGCTGGTCATTATTGTTAGGGAAAATTGTCTTAAAATGTCCTAAAATCTATTGCTTTTCGGGCAATTCAATCACAAACCTTTCAACGGTACCAGTCGAGTCCTAAATATTTTCATGTTTTTCCAGTTGAGTCTATCCTACTAATTTTGATTGGAAAATGCTGACATGAGGTCCAGTTAGTGCCGGTCCTCCTATGTTGTGGCGTAGTGGCGTGACGTGGACAACTTTTTTTTTTTATAAATTTTCTATTTTTTTTCCTTGTATCATTCTTTTCCTTTTTCTGGTTTTTTTTCTTTCAACAAAATACGGAATGAAGCTGGTGGCCCGAGGGGCCTGGGCTGTCCATTTAGCCGCTAGGGATGGCCGGAGAGGGATGGGCGAGGGCGGCCCTCACCGTATTCGGGCAAGACTGTCCTCAACGGCCACGGGCGAGGGGCGCCCTCACCAGATCCGGACAACGGTTGCCTCCTACCGGCCGACGAGGACGACAGTTGCCCAGGTAAGGTCGGCCCTTGCCCACACTAGGTAAAAAAAAGGAGGAAAGAAAAGAAAATCACAAAAACAAAAATATATATAAGAAATTCAAAATTTATCAAAATATTATTAAATCCATGTTAGCGTCGATCGTGCCATATCAACAAATTTCGGCAAAAATTTGCAAAACGTAAAAAAGTTTAGGACTCAATTAGTACAATTGAAAGGTGGATCCCATACTGGGTCAAAAGATATTCTCATCTTACCAAATAAGGTACTATATATCACAATATTAATCCTCAATGAAATTATTTGAATATCCAAGTGTCCAATTAAGCTTCATCTAATAGCATAGAATTTTTCGAACAGTTCTCATTAATCTCACAAAATCTTTCATGATATCAACCGCGTGGAATCTACCGGAGAGAGAGGAGAAACATCCAGTGCTTTTCTTCTTGTTATTCCCTCCGTTTTTGGCACCAAACCGTTGGAATCCATCAAGGAGAGAAAGAAATCGGCAATTACATGCCGGCATGTCGTCGAGACGTGCACGACGGAGTCCAACTCCCCATATAATATAAACCGAGAAATCGCCGCTTCGCCGGCAAGCTGAACCATATAATCTCTCTCTGTCTCTGTCTCTCTCTCTCTCACTCTCTCTCTCTCTCTCTGTTGAAGGGATATATCCAAGGCGTTGACATAGTTTCTCTTTCCATGGGGATCATCCCTTTTGTGGATCATCTTCACCTTCTGTCCTTCCCCAGCAAGTTCGAGAGAGAGTTCAAATCCGCGCTGCCGTTCCTCCTCCTCCTCCTCATCTCTTCCTACGTCGTGCTCAACCGACCGAGCCCTTTGGGGCCGTACCAGTCGTCACTTCTTCGCCTAGGCCTCTTCTCTCCGGGCGAAGCCGGAAGGGTCGCACCGGCAACGGCCGGGGAGTGTGATTACTGGAGAGGCAGGTGGGTCAGGGACGAAGGCAACGCTTTTGGGTACTACAACGAGAGTTGCCCGTTTCTCGACCCGGGGTTCCGGTGCCGCGAGAATGGACGGGGAGACGACGATTATCTCAAGTGGCGCTGGCAACCTTATCGCTGCCATCTTCCCAGGTACGTAAGTTTGAAGGACGGATGATGCTCTAGGATTTTGAGTGAGATTACAAACTTTTTTCTTAATTTTGATATCTCATTAGCTTAACTTATAGCATATCTAGAGTATCCTAGTTGATGTCAATTTTATTGTTTCCTAGTTTGAACATACGAGACTTTGGTTTTAGGCGTTGAATAAGGTTTTCTGATGGTCTCGCAAACATGGTTAGCCTCTTTGAATTAATCAAAAGATGGAGAGTTGTCTAAGGATTCGATTATTCAAACTTTTCTTGTCATGGAAGACATGTGACCCCGTCTAATTTTGCGGCATTCGAACACTGTTTAGTCCGATTTCGTTCAAGTTTGTTTTCTTTTTTCCATTCTTGTAACGTCGCAGATTTGATGCAAGCAAGCTCTTAGAAAGTAGCCGGAATGGAAGAATAGTGTTCGCCGGCGACTCCTTGGGGAGAAACCAGTGGGAGTCCTTGGTGTGCATGCTTTCGCAAGCAGTCTTCGATCCGTCCACTATCTACGAAGCCAACGGGAACCCCATAACCAAACACAAGGGCTACCTCTCAATCCGGTTCCGCGACTACAACCTCACCGTCGAGTATTACCGGGTGCCGTTCCTGGTCACGACGGCCAGAGCCCCCCGGAACTCCCTGGCCCGCGTCCGGGGCACGATCCGGGTCGATGAGTTGCATTGGTTCTCGAGGATGTGGGTTGGCGCGAACGTGATCGTGTTCAATGCCGGGCATTGGTGGAGCCAAGACAAGACGTCAAAGATGTATGAACCCCAGACAGATCGAACTTCTCGTTTTCCATAGCGAATTTATAGTTTGGTCCTTCGGTTCGATTCATTGAAAGACATTTCGATGCCGTCTTCTTCTTCTTCTTCTTCAGGGGATTCTACTTTGAGGAAAAAGGAGCTGTCAATATGACTATGGATTCAACCGAAGCATTCAGGAGGTCTCTTCAGACATGGAAGCTTTGGGCAAAGCGGAATTTGGACCTCGAGACAAGTCACGTGTTCTTCCGAAGCTACTCCCCAGCGCATTATAGGTCAGTAGTGTTCTGAGAAGCATGAAGAAAACGGTTGTACAAGTTGAAGAAGGATTTGAAAACTGACTCACTGAACATTTTCATTTCGGTGATATGGTCATATAAGAATATATAATGCATAAAAGTTACAAGTTACACAAACAGTACGTATTTATCAACCAAACAGTACACGTACGTAATCATGGTCATTACATTATCAAGTGACTCATTACAAGCTACCCTTGTTCATTTTAAGATTGTTACAACTTACTTATATAACTAATAGAAATAAAAACACTAATATTTCAGAATTATTTCGACTTATTTTCTTTATTCGTGGAGCTAAATTGTTAACTCTTAACATGTGTTAGGATTAGGTGCATGAACCCAATAAAATAGAGAGTAGAGGAGAGAAAGAGAAATCGAGACACAAGATTTATCCTGGTTCGCCCTTAAACTGGGATTATATTCAGCACATGATTCCACTATAATTAGTACATCTTATATCTTTATTACTACTCTAAATTACAAGGGAAATAGATTACATGCATGCCACTCAGCTATTCATAGCCCCAAGTCCAAACTATCAATAAGATATGGATCTGAACTATAAAAGCCATCGGGTGGACCGAGGGCGCTGCCCCCGAGTCTCATGTCGTTCCTGTCGATGAGGAGAGTGAACTACACCCCAATAATATGATACGTCATTTGTTTCAATGTAATAGAATTTTATTAGGGAATTTCATGTGAATCAATGTGTAAAATAATGAAAGTCATTATTGCATCGGTAGGGAAAAGATTTTTGAAAGGATAAACATTGAGCAAATTTTTTTGCCACTTGGAATTTCCAAAAAGAAAAATATTAAAACTCAATCACAGTTTTCTTAACTACTCGCTTTAGTTTACTTTAGTAACCATAGGTCCTTTCCCAAGAATTGACAAGAATCATTGCCCATCTTTCTGGTCTTTTCTTCCTAAAACTTTAAAGGAACATATCTCAAGATCTCTGCGTTAGATGATCATCTGACATTTCAGGAACTGTGTTGAATTGCAGTCATGGCTCGTGGGACAAAGGAGGGCAATGCAACATCAGCAAAGGACCGCAATCCGACTCCGCAAGGCCACGTTCAGAGCCCTTGTATAACCCGCTCATCCATGAGGCGATCAAAGAAATGGGGGAGAGAAACGGCGGCAGCAACGTCCACTTCTTGAACATTACGCGCATGACGGAGTTCCGCAACGATGGCCACCCGTCAAGCCACCGCGAGCCCGGTACTCCCCCTACTGCCGCCCAGGACTGCAGCCACTGGTGCCTGCCGGGCGTGCCGGATACCTGGAACGAGCTTCTCTATGCTCAGCTTGTGTCGAGAAGATACATGCGCGAGCGAACTTAACGAAAAAATAGAAGAGAGAGATCATGCGATGGCACGCGAAATATCTGTGGCCGGGAAGCAATCCCGTCGCGGAGGGAGGCGGTTTGTTCCGGTTTGTGGACATATTCGCCGATGACGAGAGGTTTGCCATGACGATTCGCTTCTGGAGGCTGATTCGATTTGTTCATCCTTCTCAATGCATTTTGAAAATCACAGCGAACGCGAATACAAATACTTATAACGTGACATCGTTTCAGCCTGCCACGTGGTACTTACTATTCAATGATAGAGTTTTTTTAGGAAGAAGAGTTTCGGGAAAATCGAATTGTTTTTATAAATTGTTGCGGAGAATTGACAGACAACAGTAGAAAAATGTGTGGAAAGAAATTAGGGATAAGGGCTGCTTATGGTATTGTTTTAAAAAACAATGACTCTTCCTAACGAATTGCTCCGGTAGAAATTATAGAGAAATTACCCAATCAGTCCTATATCTATTTGCAGATACCAGTCCAAAACATTTCAATTTAGTCAATTTAGTTCTGGCACGAAATTCTGATGTAGTTCTTCTGGTTAATTTTTGTAAAAAGTTGCTGACGTAATGGTCCAGTCATTGCCAACCGTCCCATGTGGTAAGCGATTTCCGACAGAAATTAGTTGCTGGCAAATGGTAATGACTAAATTGTCAAAGTTCAAAAATTCAATGACTAAATGGGTATAAGAAAAAAGGGTACCAATACAACAGGTTTAGTATCGATTGGATAATTTTTTCAAAATTATTCCCAGAATATAATGCTCATATTCAACCTTCTTCTTTTTTTTCTGAATTAGCACAGTAAGATAGTACGACACAATTAATAAATATGCTTACGAAATACTATGGCAATCCCCAACCATTTTATATGAATATCATCGTTCTTATAAAGACAAAATCACAACATAAAAAGCGACCGACAAGATAAAACTTTGATGTTAGGACACTAAAGGGCTATGGAAAAATGCAAATACCGTTTGGTGAACTTTGCTTTTAAAAGCAACTTCGAGAGAAAAGCTATTTGGTAGAAACACATTTGAAATGTGCCTTTGGGAAATTAATTTAAGCTTTTTATTTTTAATTGGTTTAAAATTGAAAAAAGACAATGTTAGTTCAATAGCAAAATAAATAAAATAAATAAACACATCTGCAACTTTTTTAAGTTATATATTAATGACAATGTTAAAGATATGTATTAGCAAATTTATAAATAAAATTAATTTCTTTTTTTTACTAAAAAAATCCAAAAGGACAAAAATCACATTAAAAGAAATTCCATACTTGACGCGATCGCGATTCGGTGACCCATCATCTTTCATTCGTGATTATGATGGGCATAAAAATGATGCAAACTATCTATTTCTAACGAACATAGAGTTTGAACAGAGAACGTGAGTCCAAGCTCCAAAACGATGTTTCTTCGGATGGAAGGGCATTAGAAAATCTTACCTGGAGAGGAGCAGGAGATGGAACAAAGGGTGTGGAGCGAGCAGAGTGAGCGGCACGAACGAAGAAACGAGCAGGCGAAGAGGCGAAGTGCAGAGCGTGACGAGAGCCGTGTGAAGGGTAATGGAAAGTGTGCAGTATAGATCTAGGGTTGTGTATTTTAAAAAGGGAAAAAATGGATTCTTACTAAATTTGTGAGGACAAAATAGGCAATTAAGTAATTTTCATTAATTGGAGCTTTAGCATTCTGAAAATGTTGAAAGCTTAATGCTGGTCTACCAACATTGAGCTTTCAGCATTTTCAATGCTAATTTCATCTTGAAGCTATTTTAAAATAGTTACCAAACACCCAATATTTACCCCAATGGGCTTTGGGGTCCCAAAAAGCTTTGAAAATGCTGAACCAAACCCACTCTATGAATCATTCAAACAGTATGAAACATAGCTAGCCTTTTTAAGGCGAACACTTTAGAGATTTATCGTATTCATGACAAACGATCACGACTTCCACACTCCGAAAGGCAAATCCTGTCACAGGGTAGCGGAAACAAATTTTCACTCACACTTATTTTGTCCGCTTGATATAATTATTCGGTTCAACCTTAAATTTGTTTAAACTAAATCAGTCCACTAGTAGTGATGTTTGAAACTATAATATCGGCATTGCCATTGTTTTGGATCTCAAATTTATTATTTTTCTTTTGAACTCTCCAACAACTTGTGTTATAAGTACCGAGTAAAAATTATTGTTGAATCCACTCTTTTTAAGAATTCATAGCTCACAACATAAAACTGCTGAACAATGTCTGTTTTTTTGGTTTGATATACTACTTTCTTTTTGCTAATTAAAAAGTAAGGACTATATTAATGGTACTCGATTTTTTTTTGTTCATATTCATTGATAAGTCAAGTATTTCGCAATATGACGCTCTTGCAAAGTTTTGAAAATGTCAAGTTTTGGGGGTCGACATAATTTTTACAAATGACAATGCTTTTCTAACAATCTGACAATCTTGTCGGTCATTTCGAACAATAAATCCGCACATCATCACCTCGTGTTTTGCATAAAGCACTCATTAATTAAAATATCATGGGATCAGAAATAATGACAGTGATGTCAAATTATCAAGCTAGTGGCTTCCTTTTACAAAAGCCAAAGGCACCGTTTCATTTAACATTCTAATTGAAAACAATCACAAGCCAGCAAAGAGTTGTATGATATATAGTCTTTTCTACTTGTGTTTTACTGTTGTATGCGGAGAAGATGCAAAGAAGACCAATTTGATATCTTGCGGTTGCTGTTCCTTCGGTGATCTTCAAGATAAGACGGAGGACCAGGGGGAGCCGCTCGACATTAGTATGCTCTTCATTGACGAACTATGTGCTAGCTTCCATAATCAAGTTTTTGGTGGTCGACATAATTTAAACAAAGGAGAATGATTTTCTAACAATCGACAAGTATTGTCGAGTCATTTCGACCATTGATCCACACACCATCACTGCGTGTTTTACATAAAGCACTCATTAATTGAAACATTGTGGGATCAGAAATAATAATGTAACTGTCGGATCGCCAGGCTAGTGGCTTCCTTTTACAAAAGCCAAAAGCATCATTTCATTTAACATCTAATTGAAAACAATCACAAGCCGATAAAGAGTTGTATGATATATAGTCTTTTCTACTTGTGTTTTACTGTTGTATGCAGAGAAGATGCAGAGAAGGCCAATTTGATATTTTGCGGTTGTTGTTCCTTCGGTGATCTTCAAGATAGGACAGAGGACCAGGGGGAGCTGTTCGATATCGGTCTGCTCTTCATTGACGAAGTATATGTTAGCTTCCATAGTCAAGTTTTTGGCGGTTGACATAATTTTTACAAAGGATAACGCTTTTCTAATAATCGACAAGATCTGTCGGTCATTTTCGACCATAGATCCACACACTATCACCGCGTATTTTGCATAAAGTACTCATTAATTGAAACATCGTAGGATCAGAAATAATGACAGTACTATCACACTGTCAAGCTAGCGGCTTCCTTTTACAAAAGGCAAGGGTACCGTTTCATTTAACATTATAATTGAAAATAATCACAAGGCGGTAAAGAGTTGTATGATATATAGTCTTTTCTACTTGTGTTTTTCTGTTGTATGCGGAGAAGATGCAGAGAAGGTCAATTTGATATCTTACGGTTGTTGTTCCTTTAGTGATCTTCAAAAAAGGGATGGAGAACCAGGGGGAGCTGTTCGACATTGGTATGCTCTTCATTGACGAAGTATATGCTAGCTTCCATAGTCAAGTTTTTGGCGGTTGATATAATTTTTACAAAGGAGAATGCTTTTCTAACAATCTGACAATCTTGTCAATCGTTTCTGACCATATATCAACACACCATCACCGCATGTTTTGCATAAAGTACTCATTAATTGGAATATCGTAGGATCAGAAATAATGACAGTACTATCACACTATCAGGCTAGCGGCTTCCTTTTACAAAAGCCAAATGCACCGTTTCATTTAACATTCTAATTTAAAACAATTACAAGCCGATAAAGAGTTGTATGATATATAATTTTTTCTACTTGTGTTTTACTATTGTATGCAGAGAAGATGCAAAGAAGACCAATTTGATATCTTCCAGTTGTTGTTCCTTCGGTGATCTTCAAGATAGGATGGAGGACCAAGGGGACTTGTTCAACATTGGTCCGATCTTCATTGACAAAGTATATGCTAGCTTCCATAGTCAATTTTTTGGCGGTCAACATAATTTTTACAAAGGAGAATGTTTTTCTAATAATCTGACAATATTGTTAGTCATTTCTAACCATAGATCCACACACCATCACCGCATGTTTTGTATAAAACACTCATTAATTGGAACATCATGGGATGAAAAATAATGACGATCTTGTCGGATTGTCAGGTTAGCGGCTTCCTTTTACAAAAGCCAAAGGCACCGTTTCATTTGACATTCTAATTGAAAACAATCACAAGCCGGTAAAGAGTTGTATGTATATAGCCTTTTCTACTTGTGTTTTACTGTTGTATGCGGAGAAGGCGCAGAGAAGACCAATTTGATATCTTGCGGTTGTTGTTCCTTCGGTGATCTTCAAGATAGGATGGAGGACCGGGGGGAGCTGTTCGACATTGGCCTGCTCTTCATTGATGAAGTATATGCTAGCTTTTATAGTCAAGTTTTTGGCGGTTGACATAATTTTTACAAAGGATAACGCTTTTCTAATAATCTGACAATCTTGTTAGTCATTTCTGAACATAGATCCACACACTATCACCGCGTGTTTTGCATAAAGTACTCATTAATTGAAACATCATAGGATTAGAAATAATGACAGTACTATCACACTGTCAGGCTAGCGGCTTCCTTTTACAAAAGGCAAAGGCACCATTTCATTTAACATTATAATTGAAAATAATGACAAGGCGGTAAAGAGTTGTATGATATATAGTCTTTTCTACTTGTGTTTTACTGTTGTATGCGTAGAAGATGCAGAGAAGATCAATTTGATATCTTACGGTTGTTGGTCCTTCGGTGATCTTCAAAAAAGGATGGAGAACCAGGGGGAGCCGTTCGACATCGGTCCGCTCTTCATTGATGAAGTATATGCTAGCTTCCATAGTCAAGTTTTTGGCGGTCGATATAATTTTTACAAAGGAGAATACTTTTCTAACAATCTGACAATATTGTCAATCGTTTCTAACCATATATCAACATACCATCACCGCATTTTTTTGCATAAAGCACTCATTTATCGGAATACCGTGGGATCAAAAATAATGACAATACTGTCAAACTATCAAGCTAGCGACTTCCTTTTGCAAAAGCCAAATGCACCGTTTCATTTAACATTCTAATTGAAAACAATCACAAGCCGATAAAGAGTTGTACGATATATAATCTTTTCTACTTGTATTTTCTTGTTGTATGCGAAGAAGATGCAGAGAAGACCAATTTGATATCTTGCGGTTGTTGTTCCTTCGGTGATCTTCAAGATAGGATGGAGGACCGGGGGGACCTGTTCGACATTGGTCTGCTCTTCATTGACGAAGTATATGCTAGCTTCCATAGTCCATTTTTTGGCAGTCAACATAATTTTTACAAAGGAGAATGTTTTTCTAATAATCTAACAGTATTGATAGTCATTTCTGACCATAGATCCACACACCATCACCGCATATTTTGTATAAAATACTCATTAATTGGAACATCATGGGATCAAAAATAATGACAATACTCGTCGACTATTAGGTTAGCAACTTCCTTTTACAAAACGCAAAGGCATCATTTCATTTAACATTATAATTGAAAACAATCACAAGCCGGTAAAGAGTTGTATGTATATAGCCTTTTCTACTTGTGTTTTACTATTGCATGCGGAGAAGGCGCAGAGAAGACCAATTTGATATCTTGCGATTCTTGTTCCTTCGATAATCTTCAAGATAGGATGGAGGACCAAGGGGAGTTGTTCGACATTGGCCTTCTCTTCATTGATGAAGTATATGCTAGCTTCTATAGTCAAGTTTTTGGCAGTTGACATAATTTTTACAAAGGAGAACGTTTTTCTAACAATTTGACAATCTTGTCGATCATTTCTGATCATAGATACATACACCATCACCGAGTGTTTTGTACAAAATACTCATTAATTGGAACATCGTGAGATCAGAAATAATGACAGTCTTGTCAGATCGTTAGGCTAGCGGCTTCCTTTTACAAAAGCCAAAGGCATCATTTCATTTAACATTATAATTGAAAACAATCACAAGCCGGTTACGAGTTGTATGATATATAGTCTTTTCTACTTGTGTTTTACTATTGTATGCAGAGAAGATGCAGAGAAGACCAATTTGATATCTTGCAGATTCTGTTCCTTCAGCGATCTTCAAGATAGGGTGGAGGACCGGGGGGAGCTGTTCGACATCGGTATGCTCTTCATTGACGAAGTATATGCTAGCTTCCATAGTCGCAAATTGATTACCAAGATAGCCTGCAGAAGGAGCCCCACCTCCTATACGTTGAAACCTGGGATGTACTGTGTATATCGACCTCTTTTTGGTTATGCAAGAGTGAGATCCACCATCTTTAACACTGGTGGCATGTACCGGAGGTTTGATCCCTCTCTCTATATGATTTGGATAGATCTAGAAGCCTATTCTTAGTCGGGTGATTGTAAGATTGACTAGAGGATTGGTCCTAGTATGGTCGCTTGTCATGGAGTTCCTGCGGCCTTCGCCATCGATGATCACCCGTTTGATCCGGGGCTCGGTGTACGAAATGCACTCGGGAGAGTGGTCGTCCCTCCCATACCTCCGGGACGTTATGTCCTAGATTCTTGCTCTTTGCTTCCCTTCCTTTCCCGGAGGGTCCTAAGATCATCATGCACCAGTATTAACGGGCTCTAGGACCTTTCCTTTCTCTAATACCCGAAAGGGAACCGATCCCATAAACATGCACAGCAAAATTACTCTGAATCAACAAGCCCTAGAATCAATCTTGAATAAGCGATCGGAGAAATGCATCACGTAACGAACGCACCTCGGGTTTTCATAGATTAAATTTACACAATGCAGCCTCAAGAGAATTGAGTTGCCCATTTGACGTTCCAGAGAGGAGATTGAGAGTTCGTCGTCATTCGTCACTTTTCTATGTTCTTTGTTCTTCATTGAGAGAACGTCTAAACAACGTCTAACGTTTTGAATAAGATAACCGCCTTTTTGGCGGTTTATCTATAATGGGTCAAGGGCTGTGATAGCCTACATGGGCGGACCACGGTCCTTCCCATGCACCCTCATTTTCTAACATCTCCCACTCACCCATGAAGGGCTATCCATAACTCTCATTTGCCCACAAAGGATCAACGACTCCTACTCACCCACAAAGGGTTAAACATAACTCTCTCTCTTTTTCGCAAAGTTCATATTGGCAAATAATCTGTGCGACCAGCATACTTTGAGAGCTTGTTGCCATACATCCGTTAGGAGTATATAATGACTCAAAATAGGCATATTAATTCAGAGTAGATCCAAGATGCAGTACCCTAGATCAATCAGTCACATTTACATCATATCTCTCTCGATCTCTTTGAGTACTCAAATACAATACATTGTATTCACAATCATGACTAAACTCAAATAATCATAATTAGTCGACCTGTGAATACAAAGATTGAATGTGACATCAAAATAAATTGATCTTCCTCTTCCCTTAAACCTCTCAATCTCAATTCAGCTCACTTTTCTAGAAATGTCTCATTAGATCGAATCAATCTCATGACCATTGGTAACACCCTAAGATAGCGAACACCGAAAAAGAAATCTTGAGAATAAGTAAGAGTCGTGAGGGGACTAAATTGAGGAACTTTTATCCTCAAGAGTCTCACACGGCTGTAGAGTTGAGATCAAAACTCTTGCCAAACTCTTTTTGGTCGGCTCATGCATACGTAATATGAAGTACGTACTACGGTATTCTCTCCTTTCCCATGGAGTGTATGTCTTTTCTCTTAATACCATACAGACGATAGTTCGGACATACTCAATGTCTAACTTGAGTTCACAAATCTACTTTCTTTAAAAGAATCTATCGGAACTCATATCTGGCATTAAAGACGGATAAAGTGAAATATGTGGGTTATTTCACTTTCGGACATAATAAATATTATGACCTCATCTTGACACTCTGTTAAGGCGACATTTATACTTTAAGCTCAAGTTCTCAATTATCACCTAGATAATGAGCTTAAAATTGTCTCATCTCTATTTATCACAAAGTAAATAGAGGCAATTACTCGTGTAAGTGGGCTAATCTCCATCTGCTCGACATACCTTACTAAATAATGCACTAAGCATTAATATGCATAAATGTCATACAAACTCATACGCATTAATAATAATAACATATACCATTAGATGTGAACTTTGGGAAATATAAATATCCAGTACTCTCACTTCTACGCACTTCTAGAGATTTCAATGCGGAGAACTAATCCCTTTGTCAACGCATGACCAAGGAAGATATCTCTAGGAATTAACTTCATCATAAAATCTGCTATTATTCTATGCGTAGATATGTACTGTATGTTCACATTTTTTCATATAAACATGTCTTTCACAAAATCATACTTTGTGTCTATATATTTAGTTTGACAGTGGATCTTTAGTGTAAGCTTTTGCTACTTGACTATCACAATTAACCAATAATTGGACCTATAGCATCCTTACTAACACCTCATTGATCCAAACGTCTCTTAAGCCAAACACTCTCTTGTACCGCTGCCGATAACACCACGAGATCAATTTCTATTGTGGATAAGGCTATACACGTTTGTTTCTTACTACTCCACGATATGGCGCCATTGCTAAGTAAGAATGCAATCCTAGAGGTAGATTTCTTCTTATCTAAACCTCTTCGTCATTCAACATCGGTGTAGCCTTCAAAGCACAGATTTCTACTTTAATAACTCAGGAAAAAAAAAATCAGCAAGACTTTTCGGATACCTCAAGAATCTCTTGACGACAATCCAATGTGCTTGACCTAGATTGGATTGGTACACTTACCATTCCAACCGCATAACAAGTATTAGGTATAGTACACTTCATACCGCACATTAAGCTTTCCACAGCACTAGCAGATGGAACACTTTCCATTTTTCATTTATTTATGAAGCCTCATGACACATTTTGTGGCTCGGGCATTCACCTCTTATAATAGGAGTATCTTTGGATTTACTCTCTTGCATACGAAATTATTCAAGGACTTTATCTATATAAGTCTTTTGTGAAAGAAATCATAATCTCTTTGAAAAATATCTTGAAATCTTAACTCCAAGAATGTATGCAGATTCACCCATAACTTTTATTTCAAAATTGGAACATAACCAATTCTTGACTGTATTAACAAACTTCATATTGTTTTCAGCAATTAGTATATCATCAACATATAATGATAAGATCACACATTGATCTTTGGATCTTTTGATATATACGCAATGATCATCATTAGTCATTACAAAACCATATACCACTATGGCATTATGAAAAAGTATATATCATTATCTCGAAAACTACTTGAGGCCATATATCGATCTCAAAAGTCAATATACATTTTGTTCTTGGCCTTCTATAACAAACCCAATAGGTTGTTTCACATAGATTTCTTCTACTAATTCTCCATTGAGAATAGGAGTCTTCACATCCATTTGACGTAATTCAAGATCTATACTAATCACTACCGGAATGAGGTGAATTAATTATACCATTTCACCGCAAGGCGAGCCTTATATCTCTCAATCGAGCCATCGGCTTTATGCTTTATTTTGAGAACTCATTTGTTCCCAATTGCTTTGTGTCCATGCAGAAAATCAATCGGTTTCTAAACTTGATTTGATCCTATTGACTCCATCTCTGTTTCCATTGCTTATATTCATTTTTCCTTATCGGGGTAAGTCGGAGCCTCATTTACATTCTTTGGCTCATTCTCTTCTTGTGGAGCAACCATAAAAGCTTTAACTTCAATGTCTAAATATCGACGAGTCGACGGAGAAAGCTTTTTGCGACTTGTTCGCCAAATTGGAAATTGTACACTTAGTACATCATTCTCCATTATGCTCCAACCTGGATTAGATAATGACAACATTTTTACATCAAGTGGTTGCAATTGAGACTAGTTCGAAGCAAATTCCCCACTTCTAACATTGCTCCCACTTGGATGAGATGCTCTAGTAAAATCATTATCACTGTCCAAGATTTGAAACATAGATTTTTTTTTATTTAGCTCGCCCTTATTTGAAAATTCATTCACTAAGAATGTGACATCTCGTGATTGATATTCGGTTCCACTTTTACTTTCTTACTCACCTATACCACGTACCCTTTTGAGTGCTCTCGGTATCTCATGAAGATACTCTTTTTGCCTCGGGGCCTAATTTTCCATACATGCGGGAGAACTTATAAGTATAGGCAGCAGATTCTCAAGGTCTAAGAAAACTCAAATCTTATTATCGATCTTTACACAACTCATATGGAGTAGAAGTAACTGATTTAGAAAGCATACGGTTAAGTATCTAGACAACAATTAATAAAGCTTTACCTCAAAAGGTGATAGGCAAATTAGCATATGCTATCATAGACTAAAACAGCTCCATGCCCTCCTCTTACATTCATTGAACCACATATGTCCGAATGGATTAATTGCAAAGGAAACTCAGCTCTTGTTTCTTTTCCAAATGGTTTCCTCTTTGTTTTTCCCACAAGGCATGCTCACAAATAGGTAAATCGACATTTTCAATATTGCCCAATAAGCCATATTTGGCTTACGTAAATATTTGCTATTGGCCAAAATGACCTGACCTAACATGCCACATATTCATATCATCACAAAAGATGAAAAGAGGGAAAAACTTACATTTACATTATTGTACTTAACAATTAGCACAATGAAACCATCCAGAATCATAGTAACTTATTCCAAACGACAAGTCACCACCATCGTTATGAAAGTTCAAACTGAAACCAAGTTTAACCAAAACTAACACGAACATTAAATTTCGTCGAGTTTTTGGAGCATATAATACGTCATGTAGGAATAGGGTGCGACCAACGCGCATATTCAATTGGCAGGTGCTAATCCCTTTAACTTCCACTCGGGAGTTATTTCTAACATTTATCGACTTTGCTCCAAGTGGAACCCGTTGAAATTCCACTAAGGCATTTTTTTTTTTTACTACATGGCCTATAGTCTCTAAGTCTACAATCCACAAAAGATGAGATTTAGTTACGAAAACTGAATTGGAGATTATGTATACTCTTAAGTGTACAAAAGGTTTCCAACTTCTTTGACTCACTACAGTCATGAACAAAGTGACCATTTTTGCCACAGTTCAAACATTTCACATTTGATATGTTTTTCTTGAAAAGACGTTTTCCTTTCTAATGTCGATTAAACTTAGATTTCTATCCGGAAGGATCTGTTCCTTTATCCTTTCCACTTCTTAAAGCCACCTTGACGCTTACACTTGGAACACAAAGCTCATTTGAACTAGAATTAGCATAACAAATGTTGATTTCGGGTTTCGCCACCGGAAGGCAATTAACCTCTAGTTCAAGGCGTCGCATAGCATTTTAAAAAGTCTTTAACTTTTATTGTGGATCAAGTAGATATTCATATGCACACAGCTATGAGGTAAGGAATATATTACTGCTTGCATTTGCTACTCATCGGTCTTCAAAATATGGCATGTATCTTTACGGTTCACTTATCATGTTTGACAAACGCCTCAAAATGTGGTTTTATATTCTGCCCATGAGGCATCATATAAGTGTCAAATCTTATAGTGATCTGTCTCAAGTTGGTGACCGATGTCTAACCAAACTTAGTTTTTAATGACTCCCACTTGACTTTGGCATTTTTAGAACTGTTTAAACTCATGCATAAAATCATTCTTCATATTGCTCAACAATATAATGCGAGCAATGGAGTTCATCATTTTCCATGCAGCAAATGCTTCTTTTTCTCTTCTATATCGTGCGGTATTCACATCTTCATGTTCTTCCATACGTAGGTTAAGAGCTCATAGTGCTTCTTGCTCTTCTAGCACATCTCGGATTCTCATATTCCAGTTTTTATAATTTTCGCCATTCAATTTCGCTCCTTAGTCAAGCTCAACTATGATATTCTAAGAAGCTATAGCCATTGTATCCGAACACAAAGTTCTATAGACATGTATTCACGAACTATCAATACCTAACATTTATGCATCTATTTTACACTAACTAATTATATTAATGAGTAATTTCACATAAGGTCTCTTATTAGAAAGTTCACTATGTTTCCAATCATCGCCTAAGAATCCTCGCTTGAAATTATCATTAATATAATCATTTATGTAAAATCGAGTTCACTAAAGTTACTAAAAACTTTATAAAACTCCCCCACTCGAATGAAGTTCATAAATCAAATAATGATCTCTATATTTTACAGTCATAATATGGCATAGTATGATTTGAACTTATACACAAATAATCTAAACATCAAATCATATATAGATTACGGGATACAAATAGCAAGTACCTTAAACATTATACATACTATCAACAAAATATGTTCTACACAATATGTCTATCTATATCTAAGCCATCATCCATTTTATATTTTTAAACATGAAAATCGCCCAAAAAAAAGAAACGTACATCATGGACTTTCATACGCATTTTAATAATTTTATATTCAGAAAATATGTCCAAATAATATATCAAATCGAAGATAATTTCGAGACGAATGCAACGGTACCTCATATGCCCCAAACGGAGTTCATACGCATCCACACGAGCTGGTCAAAGTTTCTGCTTTGACTAGTCAACGGTCGATCAACGAGGTCAACATGTAATTTCCCAAAACTCGAGGACCGAATTGCAATTTCCACAAAATTCAGGGACTCAATTGTAATTTCCAAAAAAATATGAGGTCCAAATTGCAATTTCTAAAAGCTTTGGGGACAAAATTGAAATTTTCAAAAATTTGGGGACCAAATTCCAATTTCGTCAAATTCGGGGACCAAAATGCAATTTTCGAAAGTTAGTCTGACCGGTCAACGGTCATGGGTCGGGACCCGACTCATGGACCAGACCGGCTTCTTGGGTCACAGGTCGAGACAAAACGCAAATTTGGATCATCATCTTTAACAGCATTTACGTTCAAACCTTAAACAGCTCACGTGCTGGTGGCGTAGTGGTCGAATGGGTCGGACTCAAGTTGTGTTCTTGGGAGTGGGCGTGAGTTCAAATCCCATGACCGGCAGTTTCCTTCCTTTTTTTTTTTTGTTTTTAATTTAAATAAAAGGGATGGACTGCCCACGTGGGTGTCCCCACGCCTCCCACCAGCATTCCCTCTTTTCACGATTCGCTTCCCCCTTTTATTATTATTATTTTTTTGAATATATTTTATTTTATTAAATGGAGGGGGAAGCACATGGGTTGCCCAACGTGGGCTGCCCGCCGCCCAAGCGATCGCTGGTCTTCTTCCTTACGCGAAGACCTCCGCGCACGTAACGCCTTTGCCGATTTCGCCATTTCCACCAAGGAAAAACACGGTTCGATTCCGGTCCGACGGCCCACTTCGATCCAAATTTAATAGTGGGTTTTGAATATGACATCGGTACGATCACATAGATGCGGGAATCAAGAAAAGTGGTGAAGAAATTTGCCCGGAATCGAGCGAAAATCACTCTGACGTGGAAACCCTAACCCGCGAACTTCCTTCGCGAAATTTGTCTCCGGCGAACAACTAAAAGCCGAGAAACTTTAGGGCTTTTGTTTCCCATAGAGAGGCAACCCTCCCGGTCCAAGCCGGCGCGTGATATGCCGGAATTTGGTCGGAATCGGCACTTTTCTCCCAGCCCGAGTAGTCCCAATTTACAATTTTTCCAAAAAACCCCACGAAAAAACACCGGAAAACGGATAATTCAACGATAAACATAGACAAGTCGGAGAAATGCACAGCGAAATTACTCCGAATCAACAAGCCCTAGAATTAATCTTGAATCACTGATTGGAGAAATGCATCACGTAACGAACGTACCTCGGGTTTTCACAGATTAAATGTACACAATGCAGCCTCAAGAGAATTGAGTCGCCCGTTTGACGTTCCAGAGAGGAGATCGGGAGTTCGTCGTCGCTCGTCACTTTTCTACGTTCTTTGTTCTTTATTAAGAGAACGTCTAAACAACGTCTAAAGTTTTTGAATAAGATAAGCGCCTTTTTGGCGGTTTATCTATAATGGGTTAAGGGCTGTGATAGCCTACATGGGCGGACCACGATCCTTCCCATGCACCCTCATTTTCTAACAATACCAAATGCCGGAAGTTATACGTCTAGGACAAGCGGCTAGGAACCGCCCTCGTCTTCCTCGACTTGCCCCATGGCCCCACAACCTTACATGCGGACATGTCATCGAGGCATTCCATCATGGGCTTGGAAGGCCTCCATGCTATTGATTCCGACTTTAATTGCCTCTGCTTATTTAATTCCTTAGAGTAGCCGTGGGGATGCTCCTGGCACCTTTTCATCGGGGAACATGGACATTGCCTTTGTTGCGGGGAGATTTGCATTGATAAGGTAGGTCTGCACGCTTCCGTCGAGCCTACTAACATGTTAGAGTCTTTGGCACGGTCTACCCTACCTTGTGTACATCGGATCGACTACACATATTCCTAGCTAGCTTGTATGATTTCCTTTTTGTTCTCATGCAACCTAGACTCGGATGACCAATGTGATCATCACGGTTATGTCGCGCATGCTATGCTCTATTCTTAGGACTCCACCGAGAAGAAGGATAAGAAACAAAAGGAGGAGGAGGAGGAGGAAAAGCACGTTGCAGCGGTAGTATCCTACCCTTGTCCATTTTTTATGAACTAGTGAAATTATCCTTGTCCCATAAACCTTGCCCATATTCCTCTGCGTATCCTACCCCTGTCCATTCCTCTACATTAGCTAGACAATATACACATACACTTGCACACACTAAAACCACAAACTACCATTGATATCAAAACCATGCTTCTGCGCATGGTATCAGAGCTCCAAATTTCTACACTCTTCGACCATACCCTTGATTGGTGGTGCTCGTATTCTAACTTCAATCCAAATAGGGAAACTTCCTCCGGATAGAGATTCTTATGGATGGTCATTTGCTCTCCTTATTTCTCAATCACGGACGTACAGAATCGTCTTGGTTTATCGAAAAATTATTAAAGTAGAGTGAGTTTATGTAAACTAACACCATTGAATATGTCATGGCTATGATGGTGTTGATTTACATAGGTTAAATCTATCTGATAACTTCTTTGGTCAACTACTCAAGAAGACTTGTTATTTTCTCCTTAAGATAAGACCATTATATGTCATACCCGAAACCGTGTTATTACACGGATGTCAAAAGGCATGATTCTTTCCATTTGCAGCATTTCTCTACTGATTCCTTATTTATGGTGAACAATATCTACACACAGAAAAGATTCACCACGGCCAGTTCAATCTCCGTAGAGAAGCTATGGATACTCACCGAGAAACAGGCACTTGGCTCCTAGTTTCAAATGTAATAGCTCTCTCTCCTTCAAACCTTGGACTCTTCATTTGTTACCACATTGTCTCTTCCTTGTCATCATGTGCGTCAAGCATGGTGTACTCATTGATAGGCCTAAACATACAAAGCGCCGCCACGAAAATTGATAGATTCGCACCCTCCTCCATCGCATTGCTCACCCAACTGTACTCATATGCCATGACCATCCTCAAAAGGTGCGTAAACACCGCTACTTCATACAAATAACCCATTTCCAAGACGTACAGCCAGGCAAATCTTTTAATCTTCGCCAACAACGTCACCGCCTTCTCATCTGTCTTGGCGGCCTTACTCAACAACGAATGAGATCTCCCTATGATAACGAGGACGGTGCATGTGCGGATCGTGTGCAACCGGACCAATACCATTCCTACGTCGGGCCAAGTGTCTCCCATGGTCATCGCAAAAGGAAAAGCCACACCGGGGAGAACCCGATGGGCAATGACGGCAATGACCACCTTGGCCTCCTTCTCTTGCAAGAGCGGCTTGAAGAACGAGAATCCGATCATGACCAATGCTATGATGATAAGTGATGACATGGCTCGAGCAACTTCGAACATGATTTCCCAACCGTGACGTGTCCCGTAAGTTTAACAAAGTAATTATCCAGCCCGGTACGGATGAGACTCAGCATTTTCACGGTAATTGATCCGGTGATCAAGAGATGAACCGTATTCGGGGATTCCCTATTGCAATAGCAGTAATAGGCCCGGAGAACTAAGAGGAGGAAGAAAATGATAGAGAACTCGAAGAAGAGTGGAATTAGCCTCGATTTTCCATTCGAGAGATAATTTGTGGCGCCATCCGAATCGGGATTGTACAACTCGGTGCGGACATTCATGGATACACGGGCGTATGGATCGCAGTTGGCGAAGAACATGGAGTATCCACCGAGATGAGTAACGGGATAGGTTCCATTGAAGACGCCGTGCGGCGGCGGAGGCAAGTCACAGAGGGTGAAGAGAGAGATGACATAGTAGGAGTCGAGGATGCAGAAGTCGGTGTTCTGTTTCGCCTCGCGAAGGACTTGGGGAAGAGCTTCCTCCGAGAGAAGGAAAATGTCCGAAGTAGAAGGGTTTCGCCTTGGCACGCAAAGCGATGAAGACATCAGAAACAAAGACCGTAACCCGGCCGCGGCTTGTGAAGGCAAATCTATGGAGGAAGATGATCGAAAGAGGATCGGAGGTTAGACTTGTTGGATCAATAAGAAGGTCACTTAATACAAATCAACCTCACTAAATAGAAACTACATGTAAAATAGAGGAGATTATGAAAGTGGAGGATTTTTATTCAGCTCATTTTTTTGAGAATACAAACAGCAATAAATAGAAATCACATAGCGTAAAACCAGCAACTAAGCCAGATATGGCTCCTAAAAATCAGCTAACAAACTGATTTATTGTTGACTAGAACTAGCTAACTACCTCTTAAAAACAAGGAACTCAACTTTGAATCACTTCTTAACATCCACCCTTGATTCAAAGTTGGTTAAGCCAAGTTGACTTCTAAGATCTTCAAACCTCCCACGTGATAAAGCTTTAGTTAACACATCAGTTACCTATTGTTCTGTCCCACAAAAATCCAGCTTAACTTCATCTCTAGCTACCAGCTCCCTTAAAAAATGATGCATAATCTCTATGTGCTTGGATCGACCATGGAAGACTGGATTTTGACTCAAAGCTATGGCTGAAGCACTATCGCACTTTATAACAGTGGCCTCTACTTGTTTCTGACCCGACTCACTCAAGACCTTCCTCAACCAAATTGCCTCACAAGCTGCTCCAGCTCCGGCTATGTATTCAGCTTCACAAGTGGACAAGGCAACCGTTGTTTGCTTCTTAGAACTCCATGCTACTACTCCCGAGCCCAAGGTGAAGCAATAACTGGATGTGCTTCTTCTATCTTCAACGCACCCAACCTAATCACTATCCGTATACCCCAGCAACTTTAACTCGGACCCTTGCTTGTATAAAATTCCAAGATCAGTGGTGCCAGCAACATACTTAAGAATCCTCTTTCTTGCTCCAAGGTGATGTTGTGAAGGATTATGCATGAACCTTGATACAACACCTACGGGAAAGGCTATATCTAGCCTAGTATGAGTCAAATACATAAGCCCTCCTACAAGACTCCTAAACATGCTTCCATCAGTTCTGTTGGTGAACCATCCTCCATCTGCAATTTCTCGTTCATATTCATAGGGGTTATAGACCATTTGCAGTTGCTCATGCTGAATTTATTGAGCATATCTTTCGCATACTTTCTACGGGTTATGAATATGCCACCTTCCATTTGCTGAACTTCAATTCCCAAAAACTAATGAGGAAGGCCAAGATCCGTCATCTCAAATCTACTTTTCATTGCTTGCTTAAAGTCTAAAATTGCAATAGCATTTGACACACAATATGCCATATCATCCACATAAATACACACCACCAACAGATCTGCGGTTCCATTTCTCTTCACATACAGCGTTTGTTTGCTGCAACTTCTCACAAAGCCACACTCCATGAAATATTCATGGATTTTCAAGTACCATGCTCTCGGTGCCTGTTTTAAACCATATAGAACCTTGTGAAGCTTGTACACTTTGTCCTTCTTTTCCTTCACAACAAATCCTTTAGGTTGTGTAACAAATACCTCTTCCATTAACTCACCATTAAGTTAGGCAGATTTGACATCAAAGCGATTCACCTTCCATCTCATATGAGCTGCTAATGCCATGACTAATCTTCTTGTTTCAAATCTGGCTACAAGTGAAAACGTTTCCTCTACATCTACACTTGGGATCCGTGAGTACCCTTTGGCCACCAACCTTGCCTTGTGCTTATGAATTCTCCCATCCGCATGAAACTTTGTCTTGAAAATCCACTTTAATCCAAATGCTTGTTTTCCTTGTGGTAAATCTGTAAGTTCCTATGTGTGATTCCTCTCAATAGCTTCTAACTCTTCCTTCATTGCATCTTCCCATTCTTTTATACCAACTGCATCTTCATAAGAGCCCGGATCAGCTGTAAAGAGAGCAAATGTGGAACACTCAAAGATTTCCCCCAAGGAGCGCACCTTTCGTGGAGGTGTCTCTTTTGAAGTAGAAGTTGCTACTTCTTGGATTCGTCTTGAGCTTCTTGTGGTCATCCTCCTTGGCGGTGTTTCATCCGAACTCGTTGTATCCGAGCTTGTTGAAGATCCACCCGCACATCGCCGCTATGTGCGGGTCCACTTTCCGATTGAGTTTCATGCTCCTCATCTTCAGTACCTTCTTCATCTATCGGTTGTATCACTTCCTTCTTCTCCTTTCCTTTCCAATTCCACCGTTCCTCCTCATTGAACTTCACATTTCTACTAATGAACACTTTTCCAGATTCAGGATTGTACAATCGATATGCTTTACTTTCTGTACAATACCCAATGAACACACACTTTTCTGATTTTTCATCCAACTTCTTTCTATCCCGCTGATTTTTCATAGCATATGCCACACATCCAAAAATTCTCAAATGATTAACAGTAGGTTTAAAGCCATACCACATTTCAAATGGGGTCTTCTTTATCACCGCCTTGGTTGGGGATACGTTGAGAATGTAGACAGCAACGTGAACCGCCTCTGCCCAAAAGAGATTAGGCATGTCTCTCGATTTCAGCAAGGCCCCGGCCATCTCCACCATTGTTCTATTTTTCCTCTCCACCACACCATTTTGTTACGGTGTATGAGGTCTTGTAAGTTGCCTTTTTATGCCTGCTTCTCCACAAAAATGATTGAATTCTGTGGAAAGAAATTCACCTCCCCTATCCGATCTTACCCCTTTGATATTTTTCCCACTTTGCTTCTCAACAAAAGCTTTAAACTTCTTAAATGTTTCAAATGCTTCGGACTTAACTTTGAGGCAGAAAACCCAACTCATTCTCTTGAAATCATCAATCAACAACATGAAATACTTACTTCCACCCAATGAGGTTGTACTCATTGGTCCACAAAGATCCATGTGTACCAGCTTCAACGTGTCGGTGGCTCTCCAAGCTTCTTCTTTTGGAAAGGACTTCCTGCTATGTTTTACAAAAATACATTCCTCGCACTGCTTGTATTTGTCACCTATCGTTGGCATTCCACTGACCATTTCATCTATTGACAGCTCCTTCATATTCCTATAATTCGGGTGGCCGTATCTCATGTGCCATTGCTCCGAGGAACTGATTGCTACCATATTGAGCTCATCTACCGCTGTAACCTCAAAAGGAAACATAAGATTTTCTATCATGGCTACTCAAGCCACCAATTGTCCTCCTTCTTTGTCTCCGATGGTGCAAGCATTGTTGTCAAAGAGAACTTTAAATCTCGACTTCAGCAATTGGCCTACACTAAACAAGTTGTATGCCAATTGAGGTGCATACAAGACATCCCCGATCAACTTGCTTCTTCCCCGATGTGTCTTGATAAGTATTGTGCTTTTTCCCTATACCTGAATTTTGTAGTTGTTCCCAAGACTAATTATTCGTTTTTGAGACTCATCCAAGTCCTTGAATAGCTCTTTCACTCCGGTCATATGATTAGAGTAGCCACTGTCCACAAACCAAATGGAGCTCTTGTTCTGCGTTGTCTCCTCATATGCCATAAACAGATAACACTCTTCTTCCTCCTCTTCTTGTTCCTCAGCATCAGCAAATTCTGTCCGGTTAACCTTTGCCTTGCAAACTTTTGCAAGATGTCCCACTTTGTTACAATTGAAACAACTTCTCATTTCTTGTTGTGCGTTTCTGCTCTCTATCTCGCTTCGCGTCCCACTTCTTCCGTTTCCTCTCCCCGAGCTTCCCGATCCTCTCCAATTTCCTCCGGAATTGCAATTAGCTTGGAATGTCCTTTCATCAATTCTCTCTCCAGCTCTGTTGATTCTATCTTCATGAGCAAGAAGAGAACCCATCAAGGCATCAACATACATGGTTGTTAAGTCTTTTGATTCCTCAATTGCTGCCACTACGTGATCAAATATTGTTGTCAAGCTTTTGAGTATTTTGCAAACAATGGTTTCATCCGAGATCTCTTCTCCATACGATCTCATTTGATTTACCACTGTCATGCCTCTTGAAAAGAAATCTTGAATGGACTCTCCACCATTCATCCGTAACGTCTCAAAATTTCTCCTCAAGGTTTGCAATTTCACCGCCTTAACCGTGGTTGTCCCCTGAAACTCATTTCTCAAAGCCTCCCATGCTTCTTTTGCTATTTCCGCGGCTGAAACTCTAGAGAAGACAATTTCATGCAGCCCCTATTGGATAAAAAAAAGAGCTTTGGCATCTCTTTTTTTCAATTCCCGCGTTCTGCCCTCTTCTTCATTCTCCGGCACACCATCTTCCACAATCTCCCATAGGTCTTGAGACCTAAAGAGAGTCTTCATCTTAATACTCCAAAACTCATAGTTTTCACCCTTGAAAATGGGTATCATCGATTGCTGCAAGTTGGATCCACTTGCTGCCATGTTGATTTGCAGTAGAGACCTTGAACCTGGCTCTGATACCACACTGTTGGATCAATAAGAAGGTCACTTAATACAAATCAACCTCACTAGACAGAAACTACACGTAAAAGAGAGGAGATTATGAAAGTGGAGGACTTTTATTCAGCTCACTTTTTTGAGAATACAAAACAGCAATAAATAGAAATTACATAGCGTAAAACCAGCAACTAAGCCGGATATGGCTCCTAAAAATCAGCTAACAAACTGATTTATTGTTGACTAGAACTAGCTAACTGCCTCCTAAAAACAAGGAACTCAACTTTGAATCACTTCTTAACAAGACTTAGGGTTTTGATATCGGCATCGGCGTGGGAACCGAGAGAGATGAGGAGGAGTAGAGCATAATGCGGTTTCGCCATTTTTTTTTCCGGAGATCCCGAGCATTGTCCTTTGATCGGAGCGAGCCGGCGGCAATCCTCAAACGATTTTTTAAAAGGGTTTCGACTTCATGGACAATGGCTAACGTCCAAAGCAACGCAATGCAACGATCGGCTGGATGAACTAGAATACGATGCACAAAGGGGACAAAGAAGCGCTCTTGTAAACAAGAAGTATGTTCGGACAAGAGAAGACTATGAGATACCGAGGAAAGAGATGGCAAAACACAAGTCAAAATGAAGAAATGGCGAGAGAACGAAGCCAATGTGGGCAGCTTCTTTATTCAAATAAATTTCCAAGGTAGAAGTCCATGCCCTCGCAAATGGAGAGACGTCGCACAACAAGACACTAAAAACCACCCGGGCTTCAATAAGCCAGAAGGCCCATAAGAGCATCACGGGAATGGAGGCAGAAAATAGGCAGGACAAGTCGGCGACCAATGACATGTCGTGGTCGACATTCAAACAGATGAAGCGTCGGTGATGCCATGAGATTGGTGTGTGATGTCGAAATCAAGCGGAGCAAATAAGTCAGAAGTTCAACCGTAAAGGCCAAGCAAGAAGGGCAACGGGTAGGAGAAATGGAGGTTTGGGCTCTTGAGGAATTTGGTGTCCAATCATATTTTACAAGAGATGCTTCCTCCCCTTCCTCTCTACCTTTTTCGTAGCTTGATTTGTCTTTTATGTTTCTTTTGTTCATGCCTTTTTTCTCTCCCAATTTGCTCTGAGAGTTTGTGTTTTTGCATAAATTCCTACAGCTGGTCTTAGGTGCACGTGAAGACAAGTTCGGCCACTCGTCCGATCGATAACTAGCAAGGAGGATGTTCATGCCATGGCTCCACAATCTCTTCGAGATTAGGCCACTCTTCTCTTCCAATTTAGATTTGGGTTAAATTTTGGGATTTTTCCATCCTGAGCTAGATCCATATATAGATTTGGAAGTTCCTTACGGATATTTGATATATGTTTTTTTCAACATATTGATGTTCGTGTTTCTGCAATGTGATAGTGATGGTGGATTCAATTCTAGACACGCACCGCAAGCCTTTGAAAATGGAGTGAGAAAGCTCAACGTGTGCTTATCACTATATTTGGTAATTGGCCATTGAACGTTTATGTTGACAGATCCATTCTCAAGGGTTGAGGCGTGCTTCTAGTTGCAAACCGTGCTTTTAAGCTTTTGACTTCTTCTGTAGTTATTTGGGATTTGCTAGAATCGAAAACCTTCTATATACCTCTTGATTATTCTGATATATGAATGACTGATTTTGAATCCAAAAAAAAAAAAAAATAGTTGGTACCACAATCATTGAGGTAACAATACCTAAACCTGAAGATGCTCCAAAAATTTTTCGATTGCTCGTTCGAGAACTACGATCTTTGGCCCTAGAACTTAATCATTTCCTTGTATCCGAGAAGAACTTCCAGATTAATGTGAAGGAAGCTTAATTGAAATAAATACTAATTTTTCTTCTATGATCGATTTGTATAAACATCAACAACTCCGAATGGGATCGGTTTCCGCTTAACAAGATGAGCGATTACCGAAGCCTACCTGATAATATAGGGATAGAATGTACAAAAGTAACCACTACCAACAAGTGTCCCTTGTACTCAACTATAAATAGTCGGAGACGAATCTTTGTAAATGATCCATAATCAATAACACTTATTAATTTCCTCTACGATTTACTTTACCTTCTTTTACTATCGCATTGTATTTACCTTTACCGTTCAGGTTATCTTTATTTTACCTATTTACTTCATGCTCGGAATCGCAACAAGATCCCGATTAAACATCAAAGCCGAGGATCTACACCTTCGGTGGAAGATCTTTCGTCGCGAACATTTCCGATTAAACAAATAGCTTTTGGGTGACTGTAAGACTAAAAATTTCTAGCCATAAAAAAATAAATAACAATTAACTAAAAAAAATTGTGAGGCCTACTCTTTAAGAACTTGTGGCTCGCATCATACTATTATTCTCACAATCACCCGGATATTGTTATGTTAGCAAAGTAGCTTTCTAATAATCGCGAAACTTTCTACTCTGCATATCAAATACCTTTCCCAGTACGGCCATACCTCAAAAGCCTACACATTGTGTCTCCCCAATCTAAACACGCCTATTCGCCTTCGAGCACACCCGAAATTTGCACCTGAAAAATGAAATCCGACATTAAGGATGGAGTAATTCGATAAAGAAAATGACAATAGGTCTGGAATGTGAGAATGATATTTGATATGGAGAGCAAAATTGAGGATGTTATTCGTAAATTTTTTTTTTTTCATCTTTCTTGGATGAATGTCAAGACCTTACAAATTTCTACTGTTATTCGCAATTTTTTTTCGTTTTTATGGTAGGCGAATTGCCAACCTAAATTAAGCGATGCCCCAACTTTTATCAAATTAAATTACCAACTAAATGGAAAAAGAAAAGAATAAATGAATAATTAACACATTAAAAAAATATTAAAAAATTAAAAAGGAAAATTGTCCACATCAGCGATGAGATCCCACGCATGCCCTGATTTTCCTAAATGCTTTCAAAAAGATTATATCATTTTCTCTAGAAATATTTTCGGATTTTAAAACCCTTGATATTTTCTAGTGTAGTGGCTATCCCATAGTGTACTTGTGTTTCGATATATCCTCCTAGACCCTCTACTTAAACATTTGCCCCACCCTCCCCTCTTCTCCCTCCACGACCATAGCACCGCTTCGGTCGCCCCCGTGCCGTACCTTCACCGACGCCAGTCCTCGCGGCTGCTGCTCTTTCGCCCCTATTCCCCGTGTCTCCGCCTCTTTTGGTTTATGCTAATACGCCGGCCTCCTAAAGACTGTTATCTGTTAAATTTAGAGGCTGCCAATCTTCCGGCCCATTGGCCGGAAAGGCCTCCCTATAACTCTTCAACACGGCATCTTCATTCCTGAACTGAGGATTTCCACAGCAAGAAGAAAACAAAATGAAGGAAGGCAAGACAAGAAAAAGAAAAGAAAAAGGAAATCTGGAGTATCGTTTCGATGATCCTTCGTCGCGCATCGACAAGAGTGTTACGAAAGCCGTACTTGCAATTCTTCGGCCCTCCATAGAAAGCGACGCAAATCTTATTTCGGAGGGCCCAATTCACGTTACCGAGGAAGTGAGATGATTAAAGAGAGGGAGTAGGCCATGGCGTCGTGTTCGCCGACGAACATTGGAGGCATTTAAGACCGACGTCGACGTCCCATCTCGACCGAAAAGGAAGAAGAGACGAAATAATGGCTGGAGCATCGAGAAACGGGGAGGGCAAATCCACACGAATTCAATTGAAGAAGGTCTGGGATCCACGTTTCCAACTCATATGTCAATAGAGTTTGTACGTGAAGTTAAGCTCCACCAACCCAACCTCGAATTGACTTGATCATAAGGGCTTTGCCGCCCCTTTTATTTTCGGGGGTCATGAATCAATGATTGTAGGTTCGATGCCTACCATGAGGAGCTCAAATTTAAATAGGATGTCATGGCGGTAGATGACCGTACTAGTTCTCCTCTCGGTAACCAAATAATTAAAGTCATGCACCTAAGTTAGGGCTAATCGGTTGTGGGATAGGTATATTCTAGATCGGGGACCTATCTTATTAGAATCAATTTTCAGCTTTTGGTAGGAGTGAGCAAAATTGACTGACCGGACCGAGAATCGCCTAGATCGAACTAAACCGGCCGGTTTGGTCCAGTTCTAGAGATCATCGGTCCGATCTTTGGTTCCTCAAAGTGTAGCTAGTGTCCGGACCATTCCGGTTCCAAGAGCAAACCAGACCGACTGGACTGTCCAACCGGATCGATAACGTGTTTTTTTTTTTTTTTTTGTTGAAAAAATAATAATAATATTAAAGAAACAAGGGGAGCCATTTCATCCGACGAAGACGGTGACTTCCCAGCACGTGGGAGCCATTTCACGTAGATGCTGATCGCTCCTCTCTGGGCGCGAATAGTGATGACTTTAATTCCGTTTGGGAACTGTTACATTTTCCCTTGATGATATGTTTATATGATGGTGGCCTCCCAAATTTTTTACCATGGTGAGGCCCTGTTTTCACTTTTCATATACAAAATGCGGCTGCATGTGTTGTGTGCTTGGTTGGTTGGTTGGTCATTGGCCAAACTTGAAATCCAAAGTGTTTGGGCGATCACGGGAACTCAATTTGTTGATTTCTCTGTTTACCGATTTCATTGGATTGCTCAGGAACTGACCCTGTTCGGATCACGCTCACCCCCTAATTTTTTAAACTTGAATTTACCATTTTTACCTTGGAACCGGCTCTTCAAACCTTCATCTGTCCGTGTACTTAGATGGGCATTACTCTCTTTATAAAGTGAACGTGCTATAGTTTTTGCTACTCAAATCGACCGCCAGCCGGAAAAAAATCCGCAACGACTGACTTGCTCCTCAACAAGTCAAAACGTGCCCCGAGTCATATTCACGCTTTAAACATATATTAATCAATTCATGACGGCAAAGGCAAGCAATTGAGAAACCCCGGCAAATGCCCTAACCTAACTCACTACGAAAGAGCTGGAGTCCAAGCATCAGTTCAATAGAAAGCGAAAGCCTTGACCATGTTGCGCACTAATTTCCAAGGGGGAAGATCCACTACAGGATTTGAAAATTGATTTCGTGATGTAACTCCTCGTCCAGTCCTGCCTGATATTATCGGACTGCGTCGAGAAAACCATGGGGGTGATTAACCTGTGCATTGGCCCCAGCTGCACGCGACAATTCCAAGCATCCATTGATGCTACTTTAGAAGTCTGCGGAGCACAACCGATAGGGCATTTGTGCCGATAAAGGGTACTAGAATCTTCTAGGAATATTGCTTGAAAAGTTCAAAACTTATTGCTCTTTCACTGATTAAGTCATGAACTCTTTTAATTTTATCGATCGAGTCACCATCGTGTTCATGTTTTAACAATTGAGTCCATCCAATCAATTTTAACTGAAAATCACCGACATGGATGTCGTTCGCCCTACGTGGCACAGCCGGAGCTGACTTGGATAAATTTTAATAAAATTTTACAATTTTTTTGAAATTTTTATTGATTTTTTTTTAAAAATGACATGGCAAGTTTCCGATTGTATGATTAATTCGGAATATCTGCATTCATAGTAAGTCGCATGTAATAAAGAATCTTTGTATAATTCATATTTTATTTACCGATGTAGCCTTCCATATGTCTTTTATCAACTCTATTTACTAACGAGATAGGCATCCGTACAATAGGTTTTGAACTGACTGGGCAATTTTCCATGCGGAAGATGTGATGCCTACATTTCGTGGTGCCTCATGTGTTCCCCGTAATTAGTTTAACTGAATTGTAAATATGTGAAATACTACAAGCGAGGCTAGCTCTTGGAAGGTAGCACAATCTCTTAGTCATCTAAATAATTCGTGCTTAGCGATGTCACAAAACTCAATAATTGGACCTCAACCTGGTTTTCAACTGTATTTTATAATTTTGGTTAGAGAGAGAGATTAAAAAGAGAATGAATACCAAAATGAAACTGATTGTCTAATATGCATAATGATTCTCAATTTTAGAGCGAAACATCGCCAATAACAACTGTTTAACGAACTTACTAACTAATGATGTCGTAATCGATATGACATATCGAATAGTGTGACCTGACTATAGGGGATGTATGATGATAGGGGCATAGGCATCGGACCTAAGCTAAGGAGGGATTGCGGACGCCGTCCTCCTTATAGGCCCGGGGTGCTCAGCGCAATTTCATTGTTATCATTACAATTTTTACACCTATTTTCTAAAAATTCTTAATTTTTCCGGTCGTGTGCCAATAATGTGCAAAATCTCCACGACCTTGTCCTCTTAATCTAAAAGCATATGCTCGTAATAAGACCACGTGGTCACGTGACGCGATGACATGGTATAATTGAGTTAGCCTGAATTGCGTTTTTAGGCTATTTGTACGCGTACTCTTGTAATTTCGGATGTGCTTGTTTCGTGAAAAATTAATAATTAATCTATAAATACTAGAAATGTGTTTTCACTATCAATAATAATTTATGTTCATATATTTTTATGGACGGTTAAAATATTTTTGGCATATTTATTTTTATAAGCGAGGCGAACGATAGCAAGATTCGTATTCTTTGTCGAAAGAAATGGACGGTCCAAAGTCAAATCCTTTCCCAAATCTAAAGTCAAAGGAATTAGAACTCCCGGTCCCCAAGTCCAACCAAGCATTAAAGCAAGCAGTCGGTCAAGGTATGCGACGACGAGGGGTAAAACAGTAAATAAACTATGATGTAGACGCATTTTTGCAAAACAAAAAAGTATGGTCATGATATTCTCGTGTTTGCCAATATATAAAAGACCTCCTCCAACTCCTTTCGTCTGTGAGTCGAGTCCTGTGACTCTCTTGAAGTGACCCCGAAACCAAGTCCCGTCATGCGACCCGTTCTCGGCTATTCCTCCCCCAGCTCCGGCCCACCTCCGCCCCCATCCTCCGCCAATACCACCGGCGGCGAGGATACCGCCACCTCCTTCTCCGACATCCACCACGACATCCTCCGATCCCACATCCTCATCCGGCTCGACGGCCCCGCCCTCGCCTCCGCCTCCTGCGTCTGCTCTCACCTCCGCGCGCTCTCGTCTGATGAACGCCTCTGGGCCGACGTCTCCCGCTCCACTTGGCCGTCCATCAATGCGCCACGCGTCTGCCGCGTCATCTCCTCCTTTCCCGGCGGCCACCGCTCCTTCTTCGCCGACGCGTACCCCCTCCTCGCCGATGGCGGGGGCTCTCCTTCGACGGCGCAACCCCCTCCACCCGATCTCCGTCGCCGCTCGTCGGAGCTGATCTCAGCCGTCGACATCCGCTACCGCGGGCAGCTCATCTTCAGCAAGACCGCCGAGACCGAGACAGAGACCGGGTGGTTCCGGTGCTCCCCGTTCCTCATCAACATGCTGGAGCCAAAGGACGCGGTGCCGACGCCTGTCCCATTCCCGAGCCCCGACGAGGCGTGCGGCGACCTTGGGGACAGCCTGAGGCTGAGCTGGGTCCTGATCGACCCGGAGGGGCGGCGGGCGATGGACCTCTCGAGCACCGCCCCAGTATCCATCCAACGCCACTGGCTCACTGGGGAGGTGCACGCGCGGTTCGCGACAGTACTGTCCTCCGGAGAGCGGGGTACAGCGGCGGAGCGGGTGGCCTGCACGATCGCCGTCACGTGCGGGGGGTCGCGCAGGGGGACCATGCAGGTGAGTGAGGTGAACGTGCAGGTGGAGGACATGGAAGGGACGTACCTGAACGGCGGGAACAGTCTGGTAATCCTGCGGAGGGCCATGGAGGGCAAAAGGGGGAAGAAAACGAGGGGGGAGGAGGAGGAGGAGGAGGGGAGGAGGAGGTACGAGGATTTCTTGGAGAGGCGGAGGGAGAGGAGGGAGAGGAGGGCGAGGGCGGAATGGGCGTTGGACGCCGTGTGCGTGGGCTTCGGATCGGCGGCGCTCGTGGTCTTCTGGTTGTTCATTTTGTGCAGATGAATTCACGGGGAGGTGGAGTGGGGCCAATGAGACCATTACCTCAAAAAGGAGCTTTAAATATATGCTCATTGTACGAAGTGAATTCTTCAAATTGTTCAAGGGAAAAAAAAAAAAAAATTACCCCTTCTTTTGTATTTCCACTCTCTGCCATTAGATAGGAGTAAAATGCTAGGGGAGCCCAAAATTCTGTTGAATTTGAGTTTTAGAAATGATGTATCGAATTTCCGGCAGATAATTAACAATATCCATGACAATAATATGCTCGATTTTAATATATTCAAATAAACGAGATTAATTTAGTAACTTGTAATGGCTCTATTGAGTCATCTCGAATTACACACCACATATCAATCCACTCAATTTATTATTTTTTTCCTCGTAAAGAAGTAATATATTGGCAAGCGCGCAAAATAGTTAAGATGCTTCCAAAGAGAGTCGTAGATCGCTCTCTTCATATTTTGTTGAGCATATCTATTGAAGGTTGTTGAAATGTCAGCTATCTTTATCTCGCCATTAGTTGAATAGTTTGAAAGGAAATTTTAGGAGAGAGAGAGAGAGAGAGAGAGAGAGAGAGAGAGAGAGAGAGAGAGGTATCATATGACCAAATACTGAAAATGTCCTTAACGTCACGATTCGAATCAACTCAATTTCGAAAACTAATCATGACGTGAATTCATTTAGAAGAAGGTGATCCTTCGAGGCATCGAACGCCTCACCTACATTCGCACTTTTCCCGCAACCTCGACGGCTCCATAATTGCTATATGGCGGTTGGTGATTTTGACTTGTAATCATCTATAAGGGCTGAGCTGTGAGATCAAAGCGCCTGGAGAATATTAATTGTCTTGCCTTTCCTTGAGGGCTGAGGTATTTTCACGTGGGACTGGACTTGACCGTCCCCCGGATCTCCATTGGCGCAAGAAACAGGATCCACCTGCCTTCGGACGAAGCTCTCGTGCGGCCCAAACAGTAGTACTTGTCATGACTGTTAGTCGTTTAAAACAGTTGCATGGGGAAAGGGAAAAATGTAAAAAAAATATATATATATATTCATTAATGTCAATTCAATCTTAAATTTTTTTTTAATATTAATTAAATCCTAAACATTTTATATTTATACCAATTAAGTCCTAAACCTTTTATCGGTGTCAATTCAGTCATAGACTTTTTACAATAGTGCCAATTTAGTTCTAAAAATTTTACATTTATATCAATTGAGTCAATTCGGCCAATTTTGATTGAAAATCATTGGTATGGGCGTCAATTATCTTAAGTGGTATGGTTAGCGCCAATGTTGATATTTTTTTAATATTTTTTTGACATTTTAAATACTTTTTAAAAATAATTTTTAGAAAAACCAAAAAAATGCTTAAAAAATTATTTAAAATATTAAAACAATATTAAAAATGTCGAAGTTAGCGCTAGCCGTACTATGTAGGACAATCGATGTCTACGTCAACGATTTTCGATCAAAATTAGCCGGATTAACTCAATTAACATGAATATAAAAAATTTAAAACTGAATTGGCAATAATGCATAAGGTTTAAGACTAAATTAGCATCAATAAAAGGTTTATGACTTAATTGGCACCAATACAAAATGTTTAGGACTGAATTGGCACTAATGCAATAGGTTTATAACTTTTTTTACACTTCTCCCCATGGGAAATGCAAAGACAGTCAAAGTCCATTGTAATTCCTAAGTTTAATGTGAAATTAAACCAACTGGCTATTGAACCGTAATCGTTATGTTTCTTGGCCATTGGTTGCTCATTTGATGATTTATGCAATGTGTCTGGTCCGCAGTGGTCGTGATGTCCTCGGAGCTAGGGAGCCGAGCGTGACGAGGAGAGGGGGTTTGGGATGCAGCGAACAACGGGGACTAGAGAGTGTTGCGGGAGGACGGACCACTGGAGATGACAGCTCGAATTGGGAAAGCACCAGCAAGGACGGGAAAGTCGGGTGGCAGCGGCTGAGAGGGTGGGGGAAGAGAGGAGGAAAGATGAAGGGAATTTTTTGGAGTTACGGTTTTTTCTTCCTAGGAGGGACAAAACAGCGATGAGACTAATTCGGAATCGAAAATGGCAGTTTGGTAAAGTAGATAAGGATCATGGGTCTGAGACGCGAGTTGAAATCTAGTAACAAAACACAAAATGTCAAATACAGTTCTTTTTGGATCTGAGCAAGTCCTAAAATTACTTTGTATGAACTCTGGAACGTAAAAATTCAAGGGTATTTCTTGTCTTACATGAAAGAAAAATATTTGTTTGGCAAAAGTAGGAAAGCAAATCCATGTATGGAATAAAAGTGAAAATAGTAGTTGACATTTTCCCTAGAAAAATAATCAATCCTGGGAATGTGAGTAACCCAACAATTATTGACAGTAAAACGGAGATCCCCACCAGAGAAAGACGTAAAATTGAGCCAAATTACTTGCAGGGTCATGTCAAAAATCCAAGCAGCCATTCGTAGCACGCAGCTCTTCACCCGACCCACCACCGCCGGATAACACTGCACTAGAGAGTTGCAGACCCGAGAGTACAAGGCAGAGTGACCCTCCCACTGCTAGCAGAAGCGGCCTTTCTCTTGCCATACACTCCCTAAAACGCATGCCAAGCACATACTAAAACCTGTTTTCCATAGACCACGGTCCTCGCAGACATAATTATAAGCAACAGAATATGACAACAGATACCATTATGGAAAAGCTCCATTCCGACGAGCAGTAATTGAGAGCCTCCAGCATCATCGGTGTTGTTTTGATGCTTACACTGGTTGAAGAAAACATAGACAGAGAACAATGTAGCCAATTATCATTCTCGTCACGGATCCAATGCCAAGTAGCATGCTTTTTAGATCACAACAGATTATTCTTACAACAGTAGACTATATTAAAATCTGCAAATCAATGGATCCACATTAGGCACCAAATGAGAGTATCCGTTCCTTGTTCCCTTCATTCTAAAATGTCGAGCTATCTTCTTCTTCTTCTTTTTTGTGTTTTTCATTGGTACGGTCGCAAGTTGTCTGAGTGACGTACATGAGTGTACCATTCACTTTGTGCTTGAACCAATACTTCCTGCAGTGTGAGTTTCACTATATCTGTACCTTTGCAAGAGGAGTCAATTATCATCAACTTTCGGTTCAGGAGGTCCTCTTGCAATTGGCATTCCAAGCTTTTCGCCTAACCGAGGCTTTGCATAGTCCACAAAAACGATTCGCCCATTCAGTGTCTGTGAGAATGAGAAGGCCTTCTAAAAAATCAATTAATTAGATAGAGTCGCTTGAGAATTTGAAGGCGAGCAATTTACCTTTCCGTTCATCTCTGTCACAGCTCTACAAGCCTCGTCTTCGGATGCAAAAGTTACAAATCCAAATCCTTTTGATCTATCCGACACTCTATCCATCACAACCTTGGCTGGATAGAAAGAAATAAAGAGGTTTAATTTACTGAATATACGGAACAAACAAGTAAAGCCAGATCTAATCGTGGATAAGAGATGGCCTTAAGGTACCTTCAACAACTTGACCAAACTGAGAAAATGATTCAGCCAATATTTTGTCCGTGGTGTAGAATGACAATCCTGAGACACAGTGAGAAACTAGCTCAAAAAAGCAGGCCTGCTTAAAACGAGATAAACAGCTGGTTTTGGCTAACTACTGAAATCTCCAATTTTTGCTGAATCAAAACAAACATGAACACTGAATCTAATGATGACGATCATTAAATTGTGAGAGGATACAAATCGCTGTGTATGAACAGCACTCACTATCAATCGTTGGGTGTATGAGTTCGTGTCTTCCGAGACCCATATGTCAAGCCTCCACCAACTTGTCACCTATTGAATAAATGGCCACTAATGCATGTCTATACTTACAATAGAGGGCCAAAAAATAATGTGCCGGGCTTTAATACTCCCCACGCTTGCAAATCTCAAATGAGAAGTGAACCGGCCAAATGTCGCGGTATTTCTTTATTGGGAAGCAACAAAGTCAGCTCAATATAAGCACTATATTTTCTCACCAGCAACATCATTGTACTGACAAAGCCATAATCACCTCTAAATCTAAGACTCGACCCAAAGGGCCTTCATTGCTTGACCTTAGGAACCTTTAGCAGTCCGCTCGAGCTTAGGAACCTTTAGCAGTCCCTTTCTTCTACCAAACTCACAAACTGCATCATATATAAGATCTTCTTGATCTAATTTTTCATTAGTTCTTCGATCGGCATTAGGAAAAAGAAACACCTTAAGTGTGATGGACCACAATAAGTTACAATCTCGAATCCCCTTGCAGAGCAGTGCTCGACAGGTCATGCAACATTCTAAGCAGCGAATGAAATGGGGTAAGAAGAAGATCAATCAAGAACCGTCACCTACTGTGCATTTCGACCCTCCACAGTCCCCCAAACAAGAACTTTAAGAAATAATCAAATGAACATTACTTCAAACACACGATGGCGCTGTACAATAAGTTACAGGAACGTCAAGACATCATACTTCTTCAAACAGACATTTCTTCAAACACGTTGGCCACATCATAACAATAGCATATACACAGCTACACGTACACAATCCAGCAAAAAGAATCACTTTTACGTCCGAGGGACGTGGAAAAATCAGCGTCGACAACAGACCAAAACACTTCGAGAATCGCTTCAGGCATTTGGAATCGATATCCCAAAACTGAACAAGTCATTAACGAACTGGCCGAGCACATAAAAGGGTACCTCCAACGAAAAGCTTCGAAACGATTCCTCTGCAACTTGTGAGCAGGTGTGGAGGAACGAGAGAACAGTTGGATAGGCTGTTCCCGGACCGAAGGTTTCTAATGAGAGCCGCCATGAGAGAGAGGTAGAGAGGTTTAGGGTAGAAGAAGAAGATGGCTTCGGTTGATGCTGTTCCTGGGTCGGGGTTCGTTTCGATCTTCACCGAGGTTTATACTGAGAACAAGATAGCCGAATCGAACTTCCGATTCATTTTGCATGTTAGAAAACATGGGATGGTGTTAGAAATTAATTCGGACATTTGTCATGTAACATACTTATTTAAAGTTTATGAATTTTTGCTTCCTTCAATTTAGTATCCATATTTTTGTCCAATATTCAATTTTTTTTTTTTGGTCCAATTCCAATATTCAATTGCCCGCAGGAATAACAAGAAAAAATCTAAGGTCCCATATCGGTTTTGAGTCATAGGATTACAACAGGAAAAATTGGGACCGTCGGATAAGTTAGAAAAGGAAAAAGGTTAATACCAGGGAAAACCCCAAACCGGTATACCCGTGATAAATTTAGAGTTCCCGTTAAATTTAACTGTCAAATTATTGAGTTAAATAACACGTGGCGGTTGATAGATGTGCCGGTTTGAAATTTTTACCCTATGATTACCATGGATGTATTAATGGGAATTAATGGAGAATTTGTCACATGTATACCATTTGAAGTTTCTGATGATAAAAGACTTAGTTTTAAGTAAATTTATCATGAATATACTGATTTAATGTTTTTTTTTTCACTATCAACTAATGCAAGTCCTAAGCAAGACCTTAAAAGACTTAAAGAGAGATAGGGGAAGGAACTCTCCGGTATGGTGGAGGGATGTCCCCATAAGTTTTCTCTGTATTCCTCTATCTGGGGAAGAAAAACATTCAGAGGGAACTTGGGGCAGTAGCTAGGGAAGGTAGACCCCAAGTCGGCTTCGGTAGGCAATTACCCTTAGGTTGGTATAGTAGCCACCTTAAAACTAACTTTTAATTTTATTTATTTATTTTGTTTTTGTGATGAAGTTTGCCTGTGACTTACGACAGCAGAGAAAGGAACGATTTTTTCTTTTTTTCCCAATCAAGTAATGCCTTCGCAAGATTTTTATATGACCCCCTTGTCGGAATAACTTCATGTAAAGCAAAGGCACCACTACACACACACCAACAACATCATGAGACACACGTAACGAAAATGCCTGCATACTCCTCCCATGTCCACCGGTCAGCTTGGATCGTCTCAGACCCTGCGAAGAGCCATGGCGGAGGCAAGCACCAGCACCACGAAGACGAGGGCCGTGATCATCGACGCCACCACAGCCCCGCTCGCTTTCTGGCAGAAGTCGCCAAACTGCTGGCAGATGGCGAGCCAATTCGTGTTCGGATTGCCATTGTGGGCCAAGTACACTATGGCTGCGGCCGCGGCCCCGGCTGCTGTGGTCAGGGTAAGCGCCATCTGCACAAAGAGGGGGAAAAAGGGAGGGGACGAATAGGTGATTGGAATTTGGGAACATACGATGAGAAGGAGATAGTTCTTACAGGGGAATGCTGATTAATATTAATCAGTTAAGAGACGAAGAGAGTGCTCACAGTGTCCAAAATTAGTAGGAGAAATCTGAGGCCGATCGCGTGGGGTCGGACGATGCATACGATGGAGAAGGGAAGCGAGAGGACTAGGTAGCCCCCGACTATTGCCATTGCGATCACGAAGAACCTGCATATATACACGTTGTTCGCGATTCACATGATCAAGATGCTTAATGTTACAGTTTAGGAGTGATCACTTCATCAAGTTCTGGAATGATTGAAATAATGAGATGATGAGTTTTTCGACCGAATAAACAGCATTGGGATGAAGGATAAGATGAGCAAGCAATCTGAAAGCCGAGGGGAACATACTGAAAAGTCGGGAGGTCGTCGTAGCTAGCTTGGAACTGGAAGAACTGAGTGAAGAAGGGAAGAGTCTGGTCACTTGTTCCCATGGTAGCGGCGGCGGCCAGTGCAGTCACAATTGCGCACAACCTCAGTATGAAGTCAAATATGGCCACCCCTTTCTTCCATCCTCCGGGCCACGGCAGCGGAGCTGCCACAACCGGTACTGCTTTCCCTTTTGCAGCAGCACCGCCGCCGGCAGCTGGGTCGGGAACATCAATGGCGGTTGAGTCGCCGCTCTTCATCCTTTTTCCGCTACCGGATAAGAGAAGGCTCAATGTGCTTAGAGAAGAGACTTGAAGCTTGTGACTTGAAGAGCTTGACGGGCAGGCAAGTCTTTTATAAAGAAGAGACGAGAGCAGAGCACGGAGGACGTGTGGTAGAAGCAAGGGAGACAGAGGAGTTGTTGCCAACTTCTCCAACGTTGTAGCTTTTATTTCTTAGCCTATGTTTCCAAGAGAATAAGTATGTGACGTGACAGATGTTTCGTGGAGCAGTTTCTCCTACTTCATAAAGATCAATGTCTTGTCAGGAATCCTCTGTACTAGGAATGTCTTCCCTAGGACATTCGTAGGTATCATGTGCTGCTTCTGTCATCAACTAAAAGTGGAAGGAAATGAAATCTCACGTGCCTTGGCTTTCTCACGGCCGCGGATTAATGAGTAAATCGAGTATGTTAATGGCCGATGGGAGCTTCTGCTGCCAACTGAAAACAAAAATGCATCAGAACTCAGCAAAGCCATGATGTTTTAGTTCCAGCCCATTATAAACTAGTTCCAGTGGATCTTAAGAAGATGAACTGTAGGATGAATCCATAGATGCTGCTTTTGCTATCAGAATTGGCTCACGTATGGAACGAACAAGCGGGCAACTTCATACAGTATATAGCTCGGGAGGGCATTATGTAACAGGAAACCGATTTCCTAGTCGGTACAAATAAACTTACAATGAAACAGGAAGATCTGGAAACAGTACAAAGATTGGAAAAAAAAAATAATAATAACGACGTACTTGCCAATTAGCTACTCTTTCTTCAAAAATGCACAACCTAAAGTTGTGCTCCGCAGAAATGGATAACCACAGAACAAGATTGGACTACTTGGAACATTAGCAAACGGAAGCTATCTTTACATACTTTCACTGGGGTTACCAAGTGGGTACTAGCCAACCCAAATGACATGCACTAGACGTGCCACAGCAGAGCGAGTGACAAGGCCACATTGGCTCAACAACAGAAGGCCCATCACGTGCATATCCTCCATCCGCGCTTGGCAAGTGCTTCATGCACCTGAGCAGCAGACTCGGCGGTGTCATTAAGTGGAGGATAGCTCCAGGTCTCAGATATCTGTACATCGATACCCAAATATATAAGTGAGCATAAACCTCATTAATAAGTTCAACTGAGTTGAGCAAAGGCTGAGGCAGGTTAATATACCTTCACATAAAAGAAACCGTGAACTTGCCACGGATGCAAATACATAATACGTATTCAATTATTTTGCTCTTACAACTCGCATTGTATTTTTCTCAGTAATAGTGAATAAAAAACCATTGGTTCCTCATAGTTGTCTGACAGAGTCAGCTTTACTTGGGAGAGGCTCGATATCTACTCAAACTTGACTCAAATTTCTCAAGCTCAAGTAGATAGAAATGGCTTTTACAATCAAGCTTAAGGTCACAAACTCTTCAATAGAGTATCACAAGCCTAATCGAGTAGTAGTTTCTTCAAACAAAAAAAAAAAAAAATTGTCTAAGAAGCAACTGTGTCGAATTTTCAGAAATTATACAGCTCTTCTCATGTTGTGTATATCTGCTTTTAGCAATCATTAGAAACTCTAACCCTCACTTTTTCACTTTCCAAGAAACGTAGACCTGTCTTCTCAATCGAGAATTAACTTTTTCTGTTTCTTTCTCTCCTCTTGGTCATGACTCTTTTCCTCTTATTGCTTAGGTTTTCTCCAGCTTTCGTGGTTCTTGCTCCTTTGCTTCTATCATCCAGAGTCACTGAAAAATATTCTTCAATTTGTCGCCTCATTTTCCAGGAATGTGCATCCCCATCTACCATTTGCAAGTTTCACTTTCTCATATCTGTATACTGTTTCCATTGTGTGCAAATTTTCATAAGCGACTTCCGGTGACCTTTTTTTTTGGTTTCCAATTAGTATTGGATTGATGAATTATTAACTGACTCACCAAGTTGGCTCCTCCTTGACGAACATGGTGTTCCTTTGTGTCTCTAAAGCTCATCTTCATTGCGTTAGGTTATCTGAAGTTAGGGCTTGAAGAATTCTCTGATCTTGTAATTTTTACAATTTACTTTTGAAGTTTACATATTTGAGCTATGGACACGTTAAGGTACTTTCATAGTAGCATTCTATGTTGATGCATCACTTCACATTACAAAAATTAACTCTAAATACAATTTACACCTTGTGTTTTCATTTCAATAACCTATCCGTGTAATTGTACAAAAAAAGAAAAAAGAAAAATCCAATAACAGTAAAGCCAAGCCGAGTCACACTCGAGTATCTCAATAGCCTTTTCAAGTTAAGCTCGAGCCAGACACTACTTCATCTTGACTGGCAATCGATTCTACCCTTACTTCCGAAAGAAGAAGATAACAGAATTTAAATAAGAGTGAGTAACCTACATCTTCTTTTCCAGTGAAAGCTCGAACTGCTCCTCGTTCCTGCAAGGAATTCCGGAAGTCAGCAAACTTCCACCTACACCGTTCAGCTCCAGCAATATAAACTGGCTTCCTGCATCATGAGAGAGAATTTCTATCTTTAGTTTTAGTGGTTCAAATTATTGGGCCAAACAAAAGTAGAAATTTCTACTTTAGGGATGGTCCACAATGTTTGACGTTTCATGCATACCCTGTACTGCAGACCTCACTCAACATGCTCACAGAATCAGCTGTTACAACAAAAGCATCAGCCCAAGCTAAATGTCCCATGTGTGGGTTTGAACCTAGAAACACACCAGAAATTATTCCAGTTCATTATCACATTATGATGATTTTACTGTGTTTTCCATAACGGAAAAACCTTCAACGATCAGTTATATAACTACCTTCACCATCCCAAATGTGAACTTTAGAATTAGCCCTGAATACACTAAGAAACATTTCAGACACCTGCAGATAGAAAGGCAGAGAAGTAAATAGTTCATGGCTCCAGGACCCAAAAAAAAAAAAAACAGTTTATCACTTACTTCATCAAGAAATAATATGAATTGAACAATGCATACGCACATTCAGAGGAGTCCTCCTAGAGAAAGATATTCTGAGACTTCCACAGCTCCACAGTACATCCTGCAGCTTAGCTATCAACTCCTTTGCAAGATCAGCACCATAGGGACAATTGCCTGTGATCAGAACGCAGACAAAAGCAGTGAGATTCTTCTATGAACTGATCAAAATAAACAATAGATCCACATGTATTTTTCAAAATAATTAGCCAACTTATGTGATGATGATAAAATAATTCCTACAGGACGAAAACTAATGTATCAAAACCCGTCTTTCTTATCATCTCGAGACAAGATGCTCTTAGTCAGTTATATCAGCTAAGACTGTTTAGTTTCGACCACAAGATTCATTAAATCTGTCTGCATAAACTTAGCTAGATCAAGCTTGAATGTATGTAATGACTAAGGAAAAAGTGAATTACTTGTGGGACCACCAATATTGACCACAAGCAAGGGCTTTGGAAGATATGCCAACTCATCATGCCAGGTGAAGGCAGCACTTCTAAGAGCGGCAGAATCAGCATGATGAAGGGCGCCCACTGTGAGAATCTAAATCCAAATTTCTACACCTGTGAGATTGTTTCGTAATAGCAGTAACTAACTAGTAACTTAATTGCACATTGGTCATTCCCAACAATCAAGTGTATTTGCCATCTGCAGTGCATACCACATGACTATCAGGATGATCACGTGGAGTTATCCACCTCTGAAGAAACCAGGGAATTTGCTCTTGCGCCTGAGCTGTCTGTGGATAATAATCATGACGAGGAGTAATCACCAAATCAAACCTATCTAGACGGGATCTTGGATGTTGTATCTGGGAGATGACATGAATTATAAGACGAATTAAAATTGAACGCTAGTAAAAATTATCGATGCATGATAACTACGTTCCAACTGGTGACAGACAAGTAAGAAGTATCAATGTAAAAGGACCAACTGGATGTGAACAGAACAACTAGCTTTTGGAAGGGACATAAAGCTTGCCAGAAGGAAGCAGAACTAATGCATATTAGCACTCCCAATAAAACCAAGTTACATGTAGCACTCATTGGTCATTGCACAAACACCATGATTATAGTAAAAAAACAAAAACTAGGCTAATTACTTAAGAATCTCCTGTGATTAAATGTACAGAAACTTCTTGAAGGATTGTTAAGGGAGAGAGTAAGTGAATAGTCTAGGTTGTCATATCCCTATTTCATGGCCACATACTTTTCCAGCTAAAGTTCTTGCCTTTTTATTTTTCCTTCTGCCATTTCCTCTCCTTTTCTCTCCTTAAAACTCATCTTTTCAATTTTTAAAACATTAGACATAGAGTAAAACGATGGCAAGGTTAAAACCAACCATTGAATGTGAAAAAGGAAAAATAAAAGAAGGCTAAGAAACTAGTCAATTATCAAGTCAAGCATGTGACAAGAAGCTCAAAAGGAGAGCATATTCATACTCACCTGAATAACAAAAACGTTCTCTGGAGCCAACTTTCTTATTGTGCTTGCAACAGGAATAGTGTCCCGCCCGGATGCAATCACCAACAGTGGGCCCTCCCTATGACAAGTGTAGATGGTTGTTTGGATTTAGCAGATAATTTGTACGGACAGAAGCAACCCATATTCCGCAAATTCAAATGCTCAATATGACCACTACGTGCTGATAATTAGACTGTTCCAAGACATCTAGAACCTCTAAACCGAACTTAAAGACGTTGACAATGTTGGAAATTATTTACTTAGGCAATTTGCTTGCATCTTCTGTATCCCGGATTCAAATGGGACATTTTTTAGCATGACCACAATTCAATGTGAGAATTATATAGATATCCATCAAAAAGAAGCATGACAGGAAGAATAGGAGCAAGATCAAAAAACATACTTTTCAAACGATTCACGAGCCATTACTGCAATCTGCTTTGGATCAGCTTCCAAAACATTCAATAATCCTGCAAAAAGCCGTTTAACAAAAGTTATTCAGGCATACAGAGATATTAATTTCCCCTACAAGGGATAACAACGATAGAATTCCAACATAAGACTTGGTCACCACCACACTATAAGTTCACTACATGACTAAAGTTTGATAACTAGAAGCATTGAAGGAGAACCACTCTAAACCTGCCTCCTACCACTTTTTTCAGCTGAAAGAGGCATGACTTTATTGCTTTCAACCGTCGTTCGAAACCTTGAATCACCCCAAACGCTTTTCACAACATAATTAATTTTTTTATGGAGGGAAATCGGAATCCAATGAAGCCATTCATTAATCCCACCTCTAGGCCTAGTAACACGCTGTACAAGTAACGAAGTGCATGATATCAGAAGGAAGTTAATTGACAATTACAAAGGCAATGAATCCAGGAATCAACCACAAAGGGACCAGACCAACATGTGTACTTGAGTGTGCATCCCACCATCTAAATGGATATAAAGCATGCTAGCGCAGAGAAAACAAAAATAGGATTCATCAATTGCTGATTGTATAGTAAACCACTCTTAATCTTCACAGGAAACAAATACTCTCCTGGTTTAGCAAATCCAATGTGGACCAATTTGTTTGGAACCGATGAACAACCAGAGCTACTAGGATGTCTAGGTTATCGGTCTATTGCTAGTTGAATCACAATCAGTGCATAAATTTGTGTGTTTTCCGCCAGAAATTTCAGCTTTTCATATAGCAAATGACTAACATTTACCCAGTTGATCTGTGATAGTGACAAACTAGGACTGGACGTAAGTTGATAGCCATTCACGTGATCATGTTTGCAAGGTAATTGTTCCAACTGCTCAGATAAAACCAATCCCTTGCAATTCTGTTTTCTGCGCAGATCTTAAAGGCAACACAGAGACAACCTTATTTCATCCAAAACAGAGATTTTTAACTGATATACCATGAACACAGACACACACATCAACAGAAACAGATAGAAGCATGACAATCTAAAGAGATGGGCCGCCGCAAAAAAAAAGAGTAAGCACAGAGAATCAAGTTCCGCAGTGTCAATCGCTCACTTGGAAAGAGTGGCGATCGGCGAGGCCGAGAGAGCGAACCAAACCGATGCACTGGTTCTCGGCGCCGGCAAAGCCGTTGCCGATAACAAGAGCTCGCCTGATAGCACCATCGAGGATGTCAGGCACGCCACTGAATCCGGACGGCGGCTCGGGAAGCCTTATCGGTCTCATTGCGGTCACACGGCCAAGGACAATGAGCTTGCCTTCTCGTGGCTGCGACGGCGATTCGTACAGCTTCTGGCTTCCTTATTTTCCTGCGAAATGGTTTGTCGCTGCATCGTCTTCCGGAAAGTACTTGCATTTGGGAGACCCATACAAGAAAATTCCCATCGTTCTTCGTGCTCATTCACCAGCTACAGAGAGCAAGTAACTAGCTTTTTGGCAAATCAATCGAGAGAGTTCAGGCCGAAGAGCTTTGGGCCGACTGGGCAATGTGGGCTATGTACTCTGTAGGCCCATCTCTCTCTCTCTCTCTCTCTGGGTCTCTCTCGAGATCAAGATTCAAAACCCCACGGAAACCCACGAGTTTTCCAGTTGCCGAGAGCGCATTTCGTCGCGCATTTCGTCGCGCATTTGGAGGTCGACTCCATTTTCTGCAAGAAAATCCCCGGCGTCCCTCTTGGCGAGGCCTCGTGCTTGCTTGTGGGTAGAAGATGTGGGCAAGTGCGGAAGGAGGTCCTCCCGAGGTCACTCTTGAGACCTCCATGGGTTCTTTCACTGTCGAGGCAGGTCCTCTCTTCCTCCTCCTCCTCCTCCTCCTTCTTCTTCTTCTTCTCTTTCTGTGATGCGTCGGGTGGTGAAAGTTTTCATTTTTCTTTTTTGTGTCATTTTTGGATTGTTTTATAGCTATACTTCAAGCATGCGCCGAGAACTTGCAGGAACTTCATCGAACTCTCTCGGAGAGGTTACTATGATAATGTGAAGTTTCACCGTATCATAAAGGTAATCGCTCGTTCTTTGCCTTCTCGTTTCTTTCCCTTGAAAATTACCATTGGATTTGGACAAATTCACACCCAGAAATCACGACGGTGCATTCGTATGATCGCTTTTCTAATTGTTTGTTTTTCGTAACCTTGATATTAGGATTTCATCGTGCAAGGTGGGGATCCCACTGGGACAGGAAGGGGTGGAGAATCAATTTATGGGTAAAGGCGACATTTTTTTTTTCTTGTTCGAGAACTAATTAACTTGACGATCATGCGGGTTTCGAGTGGTTTTTACCTGATGAAGTTCTTCTTTACTGAGCTGTGGGTTTTCACTTCTCAAGCATCAGTAAAATGAGAGCAATAAGAAGATGCGTTTCTTGAGCTCCTTATTGTATTTGATCCTTTGGGTGCACCGGCAAAGAAGTAGTAGGACATTAGAGTACTGTTCTGCTCCTTGTTTGGTTGTTAAAGGACCCTCACTGTAGATGGTGTGTCTCATGTTGCAGTAAAAAGTTTGAGGATGAGATAAAACCGGAATTGAAGCACACGGGTGCGGGTATCCTGTCCATGGCAAATGCTGGACCAAACACCAACGGTAGCCAGTTTTTTATTACTCTGGCACCATGCCCTTCACTTGATGGTATGTTATTACTTAAATAAAGTCGTTATTGCAGTTTGTATTGATGGTTCATTGAAGCATTTGATTGGTTGATCCTTTTATAAGGCGAGTTTCTGAGAGCCTTTGAGATAATTGCATACTTGCAAGTTGTGATTGTGAATGCAAGTGATGGGTTTGGTCATTCTATTTGCCTTTGGGACATCCCTCTTCGGTCTAGCTTGTCTTGCGTATTCCAAGCACTTTGCCTTTTTCTTTAAGACAACAGCAGTCTTGAAATTTTTTTCTTCAGAGGATCGAAGGATTTCGAATTGGAAGAAGATTTCCCAAATACATCTTTTATATAGCGACATCAAGTTTGGCGTAGAAGAGTGAATTTCATTCCCTAAACTTGATGTAGAAGAGTGAATTTCGTTCCCTTAAAAAATGCATCTTCATCTAAGTGTAAATCTAGTCTGGAAGTATATGGCCTAAAACTGATATAGACCTTTTGATTGTAATGAACTCCCTCTTGTGATTCAGGTTAGCTGGTCAGACATCCATGGATTAGCAGTATATGTTGATTTAAGATGTGCTGATTCAGTCATGAGATTGAGCTTCATGGCCAGATACATGTTTCAAAGCCCATTTTCATGATAAAAGGACCGTCTGACTCTGAAGTTTGGCTCTCTAATTAGTGTGGGTGTCATGTTTGTGTGCCATATTTACGGCTGCACTGTTCAAACCTCTAGTCATCCAAATGCACTTGACTATACAGTGAATCTTGTAATCATCTTCAATAGAAGCTAAGATCAACTGAATACATTAAAATCCTTATTTTTTTCTTATTAGCACAGTTAGTGGGATTAGCATTTAATTTTCTTTCAGACTTTAGGAACTTTTTTATAGGATGAGAAAAGTACCTGCAGGACACCTTATTTCATTCAGATCTGTATGGGAAGGAACCAAGATTCCCTTTTATCTTTCTGCTTTTGTACATCACAATTCCTTCTTTTGCCATCAAATTTGAGTAGCTGATGATTTAAGGATGTTCCCACACCTCCATTCAGGAAAACACACTATATTTGGACGCGTATGCAGAGGAATGGAGATTATCAAAAGGCTTGGGAGTGTCCAAACAGACAACAATGATAGGTATGTCTTTCCTTGACAATTGTTCGTGCATTTGTCTCTCTCCAACAATTTGTATCTCCTAAACATGCCTGAACTAGAGTAATATTGTGCTCAAAGTATTTTCAGTTCTGTTTTAATAATTTTTGGTACCTGTGACTATTTAAAAAGTACTCTTCAATAAGGAAAATAGAGCCAAAATTGTCAGAAATGAGGGGTGACATCTGTTTTGGGCTTTCCCGAGTTATATTTTGGGAGCCAATAAGGAATTCTAGTTTGTTGATGGTTTTCTGAATAGAAAATTGGTAATGCTAGCTCTTTCAGCACAGAATTTAGCGGTCCTTGATTTGAAAATTGGTAATGCATTCGAGAAAGCAAATCCTACCGGATCATACTGTAGTGCGTGTGCTTAAATTCGTTTGAGAAAAGTATGAATATTGGCGGAGTCCTCCTTTAACTTCACTTTCTAAAGAGAAGCTGAAAGCTTCAATGTTTTCAATGGCTTCATTTATGCTCAGAAGAACTCATTGGTCCTCATTTTGAAAGGAAGATGGGCTGATAGTTGTGGAAAGACTATAGTTTATCAAAGTTTATGTACTTTCTCTGTTTCTGCAGGCCAATCCATGATGTGAAGATATTGCGGACATCAGTGAAAGATTGATTTCAAGGGAGGAGTTAATTTTCGCTAACTGGTTGTTATGCGATGCCGTCTTTCAACTGCACATTGACACTGGAGCTATATTTGTCTTAACTTCTGTAATATTGTGCAATTGCGTTAGTATCATCAGATGCATGTTATTGCCGGTCACTTCTCGCCAACATAAAATAACTTAGGCAATGCATTGATGCTTCGTCAGGATTCTGTCAACTTGGGACAAATTTGGGGCAATCCCATGGCATTGTAACTCAACGGGATCTACTTTTGCAGTGATTGTTGATTTTTCTCCTGGGGTGATGTGTCTGATTTTAGTGTTTTGCCAGAAAAATAGTGAATACTACCAGTTCGAGCAAGACATCGGATATGTGCGTATACCGGTAGTTTTCCTTGTCTAGAAATTCACATCCCCACAATTCTCCCTTCTGGTCTGCTGCTTCATGTCTAAAAGCCCCATACGGTATCCTTCGGTGACGCCACTGCCACCGCCATCATTGATCCAATCTCTTGATGCCGCCGCCATCGTTGATCCAATCTCTCGCTCGAGTGCCATCTGCCATACACCCCCATGAAAGCCATATTATCTCATCTCTGATTGCTGAACTCAGACAATTCTTTGCACAAAGGGCAATGGTGCAGCACGGCTTAGTATGAGATCATGATTCGCTTTGACGAAACAATTGGCAAACTCCAACTTACGCTAATTGTTTGTCTTAGAATAAGTAGGAACCTAACTTTATGCTCTTGAAATTTTCATACAATGGTTACCGTGACAATTTCCTATATAATACGGAACATACTTGATCTGATGGAAAAATTAGCAAATTTGACAATTGTCACACTCTTGTCGACTCGTCTTTCCAACTAAATGTATAGATCATGAATTTGACTACGGCAACCACTTAATAAGATAAATTATTCGATCATCGTCTCATGTACATACACATGTATATGCACTCAGTCTAGGCCATGAACTTCTAGACTAGAACAATTCACTGCAATCCACTCGGACAGAGGGTAATACTCAGTTCTAACCACAGCTCCTCGATGGACATATTCAACGACAAAACGATCATGATAAATGGCTAAAATCTAATTTTTTCTATCAGAAGATCGAGAGAAGTTACCATCAGATCTATGTAACTGAGGATACAACCATGACCAAGACCAACCCCCCACCATCCCATACCCGAAAAGGCAAAAGAAGAAAAATTGAATAATAACTATGCAACTAGAACAAGTTGTACTTTACAGCCCATCACTATAATCTCTTTCGGGGGGTTCGACGACCTATAAACCTCTTCAAATCGCTTTCTCGTTGTCCACTTGCGTGGATATCAGGATTTCCCAAACAATGCAATTCTTTTCAAGGATCGCTGCGAGGCTCAACCCGCGGAAGCCCAATAAGCATACACTGACACTTCTAAGAATGCATATTTGTTCAAAGTGGCCTTTCAAGTTATAACCCGGATTCCCCAGCAAGCACAAAAATCCACTATACACCTCATTTCCCATTTTTGGCTGCTTCATTCGCCTGACCATTTTCTTCACTAGAGGATAGAGTCAGAACAGGTGCCACCTGTGCAAATCCATTCACTTTGGTTGACTCAGGAGGGATTTCCAGTGAAACTGAGATGTTTGTAGCAGGCGCACTCAAAGGTTCGGAAGCTGCATGTTGTTGAAGCATTTCCAAATTCCTCAAGGCCGGTACATCACCTTTACAGTACCTATGCCACATACTTCTGTATGTTGATTCCAAACCGGAGACAAATTTTGGCCCATCACATACAGGAGACTTGGACATCAGTTCCCGGAGACTCATTCTCAACTTTGAGAGAGCATTAACATCGGATGCCAGTTGCAGAGCCAACTCAACATATTCATCTTCATTTTTGGCGATCAGATGTCCTAGTCCTGTTGCAATGAAGGACAAAGGCTTACATCACAAACCAAACAGATCGCAAAGGTAACCATCAGGACTGATGAGCCAAAAGAAATATAAGAATGCGTTAAAACACAGGCAGAAAAGTATAGAGAAGACCAAGTCAGAACTATACTGTAAATCCATGTACACAATATTCTACATAATGGAACAGCAAATGCAGGAAAACAAAGTGATAATGTATAGAACCCACGAGAACAAAGACAGAAATTAATACTGGACATTGAAAGACACAATAGATTCCTCTAAAAATTTTAGAATGACCAGCAACCATAACTGTTAATTGGGTGTCCATGTATGAAATATGACTTCGAAAGAAAAATGGACTGCAGTGTCTGGATATTTTAGTCCACCTTAGTTTAAGATTGTGTTGTTTCTATATTATGGCGAGTCGATCATGGAAGGTCATATTTTACTTGTTTTTATTTGGACTTTGTTAACGAGTGCCCTAGGGCCACTGGTACCAATTAAGGAAATTTTATAGTTTCCAATGCACTTATTGTCCTCATTTTATGCACAATCGGTGTCTTGAAAATTGAATTGTACCAAATAAAGTATACTTAACTAGTGCCCTCTCAATAACAAGACCCTTCTCAAATATTCCATTTTCTGTTCCTGGCATATGAAGGTGCTGGACAAGATGAGCTTTCAGCCCACAGCCCTTGTGAAAGTGCAATTATCTTTTCCAGCCCTGGAGCTCTAAAAAGTTCCTTTTCACAATTCATGATATCTTTCAAGGCAGCCAAAACATGAAGTTTGTGCCCATTATCGTCTAGCAGATATTTTTTCAACAAAAGCTAGTTGTAAGGTTGCTTTATAGTGAAACCCAAATGACAACCAAAAAATTACAGATCCTTCATCGAAGGGGACAATGAAGTAGTTATGGTACACACATTTATGTAGAACAAATTCCTTATCTTCACACACAGTAACTAGTGAAGAACATTAGGTAAATAGCCATAAACAAGCACATCGGCACCCTGATCAGTCACGCAGAAGAAAGATGATTGAACAGGCACATTTTATCAAAACGAGCAATAGGCATCAAAATGCTCACCAACTTTTGTCAGGAGACTCACACCAACATTGTGAGCATGAACTGAACCGGCCATTGCAATGCATGGGACCCCCATGTATAATGATTCACATGTTGTAGTAGTTCCAGCATAAGGAAAAGTATCCAAGCTACAACATAAAGAACAACACAATTATTATCTGTAACCAAAATATGCAGCAAATCTGATGCATCCAGAAACTTGTTCAGGATTATGATGTAGGCAGCCAACTGACCGAAGATGTAGAAGAGCAAAAAACGATTTTTCCTTTGTCTATTAGACATTATCTAGCCAACGCATTAAAGTTAAAAACTTTCGGTTTTACAAATCAAAATCTTGACAGTTCTAAGATACACTGAAAACAGGATGGATACAATTTAAAAAGGGACGAGAAGAGTCGGTAGAACTTCCATTCTGTTCCTCTTTAATGAGGACATAGACAAGCAAATTACTTAAATTTTACTTTATTGATAAGCTTTGCTCTTAGTTTGCTATATGATACAGGACCCAACAATCGAGCAGCACATTTACAACTGTGGATGCAGTAATGGAAAGGTACAACAAATTTGTAGACATGGAAAAATGATATTTGAGCAGGAGTGAAAGATACAGGTCCCAACAGCATGTAAATAAAGAATGATACATAGCTATAATTGAAAGAGAGTTGGAAAAGAGAGTAAGGACAGAGCTCCCTAGAACTGCATCTAACTAATTGAGAATATATATGTTACCTGATATCCATGAGAGAATATGCTTGCATATGATCATGGTTAAGAAGAATTAGAGGAAGTAAATCAACACGTAAAGGTTCCAATCCCAGCTGCTCCAAAGTTGTGAGGAATCTCTGCCTTACACTATCACAACAGAAAGGTTTACACTTTACCACCAGACGAGAGTTTGGAACTGCACAAAGTATTCTTGCCCAAACTTGCAGCACTTTAGGAGTTATCTGATAGAGGAAGAGAGATAGGGGCAACAATTAACAATGTCAGATACTTAACACTCCCCCGCATGGAGGCAAGGCAGAAACAAGTAATTCAACATATTAGCACAACAGTCGCTGCAGCATGTTAATCAATACCTTTGCCAAGTTATTGAAGCTACCAAATGTTACAAAGCCATTTGAAAGCGCAGGAGTCGGACAAACAGGCCCAGCCTCAGGGGAAGGTGTATAACAAAGGAAGCACTCTGGTAACCGGATCAGCTCTTCAACGTGCCTGCAGATAACTGAGTAAACTCCACGCTTTTTTTTTTCTGCCACTACATAAATGCCATGAACAACGAAACATTTGCAAGCACATCTCATATCGTTTACGCAGAATAGCATTTTGCCCTTGAGGATGTCCTGGGGGAGAGACTCAAATATCAAGCCAACAATTATAAGATCCAGCAACAACAAAGATACAGGTCAAGTGAGTGCGTGTGCGCGCGTAGAGAGAGAGAGACAGAGAGAGAGAGAGGAGATACTTCTGCTTTGTATCAGGAGGATCTGCAAGGGAGTCGGTAATTCTGTAGTCTACAGTAGGCAAACCAGTTGTATTTGGATAGCCAATCCAAGTTACCTAAAACAGAGGACAATCACATTAACCATGGAAAAGCTACCAGATAGTTTTATCATTGTGACTCAGATGCATATAGCTAAAACATCATGCATCAGACAAATATCATGCCAACAAGAATATCAAAACAAAGACCCTTCACTGGTCATACATGCCTAATTCTCATGCGTAATTATAGACTCAAAATGGCAGATAAATGTCTTATTGAAGTCCAGTTATGCTTAAACAAACCATATTATCTCATTATAGGTATTTACAATGAAATTCAACTTTATTTGTGATGTCAATTTTGGTGCAGCACGCTAACTATTTAGAATAAACTTGTGACAACAAAATTAATTAAAACACACTTACATCAGTTCATAAAGTAAAACTGCTTTTCATTCTATTAATCTGGAGATTGTAACCAAAATTGAGATCAGAAAATTTGCACAAATTGCATCAACCACGCCTTAAATGTAATGATAAACAATTTCAATAAAGGTTCTAATAATACCAAAGTTTATGCTTAAACTTGAAGACATCAAATAAGAAGGGTTACCATTCTCACTATAACATGTAACCATGTAAAATCACCATTTTGCAGTACCAAATTACATTAAATGTGGCTCAACGATACATGATAACACTCCATTTTGGAAAACTCATTTGATCATATTATGTTTAAAATTGGCTGATGTTACCATTCAGGAAAAGAAATAGACAGTCTAACTAATCAAGCAGTTTTTGCAACAAGTCCGCCAAAGCAAAAAAAGGAAAAAAATTCTATTTGATGAGAAAAACCAAAGAAGCAAACTTCCATATCGTTTTAAGTGTCCATGAATCAAGCATGGGTGGAGAGGATAACTGTAGCTGAATAGACGAATGAATAGCATGTGTAACAGAAGAAGCAGAGTAGAAATTAGTAAAGTGGCGTTCAAGTCAAGAACAACATGCCTGAACTGGAGCAGGTCGGCAAGCCATCATTCCCAGCTTGTTATTGGCAGTATGACCAGTGAGTTCAACTAAGATATCAACTTTATCTTCCCTGATCATGCTGGCAACCTTCTTTTCATCAATTCCATATATATCTCTCCATATCCCACCATTTTTCAATACTTTATCCCTGAACCTGAAAGTTTTTGCATCTGCCTGTGTAGCATACAAAAAATATGTCAAGTGTGGAGGGAACCAAATACCTATCAGTCCTCAAATTATCCATGGATAGCAAGTGAAGAATTAACGACAGTAACCATTTGTGATAAGGGCCGTCCATGGCTCAGAGTGGCCATGCATCAGAAAGTGGACGAGTTTCGTAAAATCATAAACAAACTGAAAATGGATAAAAGTATTGATTTTGCAAGAAAATATAGAAGTTGGATAAGCATTCAACACTGTATGGCTGAGTAGAAGAGGGATAATGATGCTGAAATCAGTGCAAGCTAGTACAGCAGTCCAGAACTCAATAAAGCTACAGACCCCTCTTGGCAGAGTAGTCAGTCTTTTCAACGTGTTGCAGAGAAGCGGAGAACCAGATACCAAAAGTTCTCTATGCGAAAAAGAGCCTCAAACAGTACACCGAGTCGCTATTGTTTTAGTTAATTATGCAGCGTTTTAGTATCGAGATTATTGCAATTACAGCTTTTCTCAAAGAGAGGAGACTATTTTAAGGATAATCCTCCACACGTCTATTGGTATCAAAATTTAATTAGGGACTTCGGAGAAACCCTCCCCCTAAAACCTCAACAAAAAAGGATTTTAAATGGGACTGAGCTATCACCACTTTCAGTGAGACATATAGCTGCATGAGATTCTCTTTTGTTTCAATTTGAGGACAGCCATATATAGGACACAATTCCTGACAGTCAGTAGTCTAGTTCTTTAATTGTGACACTCTGTGGTCTTTACTCTTGGTCCTTAACCATTTCATACAGGGTTCCCACCTTGGTAATTTTTTTCCTTTTTGAGAATTCTCCCCTACTTATCAAAGTGTGAAAGGTACCTCTGTCATATACCAAGAGCTACAGCAAACCAACAATGGCATAGAAAAAATCACATTAGAAATAAGAGTGAAGAACATAAGTGCAGGAAAATAGGCGAATGCCGCAGTGGTACCACAAAGTGATTTAAACTAACAGCGTGATGCTACGGACTTATAAACTTATATCAAAGAGCTTTTCCCTAAACTACTTCTGCCAGAATAAAATTTTCAGCCAGTTGTGATGACTCAACAATAAAATCTAGATAGTAAACATATCCACGAAGTCCAAGCAGTTCTCAGTAAATAACGGAGACGAAAGAAATCAAGTTTCCGAAGAAGATTCCAAAGACGAAAGAAATCAAGTTTCCGAAGAAGATTCTAAAGCTATCAGAACTTTGAGAGAAGTATAGAGCATCCCTTGGCTATCTGCCCATGAACAAAGAACAATCAAATCCAACATAGTCTTCTCAAAAAGGGATGCATACAATAAATGGTGAGACTCCCATTTCCTGGTTTAACCAATTCAACTAGACAATTAGTTATAGAGATGTCATCAAATAAAGTAGTAATATATATGAGGAATGTAGCGACTGACGCATCCTTCCTTCCTAGCTAGAAGGGCAAAGAAGCACTCCCAACTCATCATGAAAATGCACTCACATTCCGTATGGTAATGCCTTTACAGGGATGTTTCCTGTTCGTCATGTATTATCATTTAACATGTGCAGATTAAAAATGATGGCTCACAGGTGGTTTATGCATTGTTGCTCCTTCCAAGTGGTCAGGAGATCAAAGTCCCACCTCATCAATATTAATTTTGAAGGTCAAGATGCAGTCGGACCAAGTGGATCAGTTCATCAGTTTGATCAGTTGAACTAGGTCCAAACTCATTTTAAATGGTATTTTCCAAAACAAACCAACAATAAAAACCAGACAGGACGAAGGACAGGTCCCTGGTTGAGCCAGTTGATCCAGTTCAATTCTGGAAAACAGATGAAAAGCAGATCTTGCCTTTTATTTTCTTACTTTTCATCACATCCAGCATAATCCAGACATGATCAGAGAAACTAGAAACGAGAAAATTAACATGAGAATATTACCACACAATTAGAGCAGCAAGATCTATAAATTGATGCACCATGTGTCTCATGCCTCACAGAGGAAACCCATAGTTTCTGAAGTAGTCATTATGTCAAATGTGAACCGTACCTTCACAACTGCGGAATAAACCACCACATTGTAATTTGAATAATCGTGATATGAAAGAGGCGCTTCAACAAAATATGACACTGAATGTGTAAAGTAGTCAGGAGACACATATCCAATCACAAGAGGTCTGTCTGGATCTTTCGTGTTCTCCCATGAAGTGTACTGTGGATACAACCTCATAAAGCGTCTACCCCAGTCCCTGCATGTGGACTTTCAGTTTAGAACAGATAACTGTCATATCCCAAATATGATTGCCACCAAATAACTGTCATAACATGAAAAAAGTAAAGAGTACCAACAGTAAACACCAAAAGGGATCATTTCTTGCATATTTTAGAGAGCAAAAAATGACAGGATGGAGGTTCAATTTTTCTTTATGATTGAACTTGTGAAACCTTAATCAGGTCACTCAATTGCGATAGAGGCCACTCCATAAAACATCAGTAAGAGAACTAATGTGTCACATAACAAATGACGATGTGACGCTTTATCCATGTGTCACTCGGCATGCCATGCCAGTGTTCCATCGATCTTTTTCAACATCTCAAAAGTATAAAGACGTATTTGAAAGAGTAAAAGTTTTGAAGCCGTTCCAAAGGTTGAATGTGTCATTTCCCCTATTTTAGACATGCCATCAATACAATGCAACACAATTCTTAACAAAAACTTACCCGATTTTTTCTATACACAAGGTGGCCTTAAAGATCCATAAATTTCTTCTTACTAAAGTAAATTATATCAGCATAGGGGAATAAAGGATTTTAGCATTTTACCGAGTGGAACCAACATAATTACCTGCCATGAGTAAATGGGATTAGAAAACCTTTCTTTACTTTGCTTTGAAATTTTATCACCATGCTCGGCCATGACTAATTCCCAAGGTCAAATCGCTGTGAACTACAATTCCTTTGGATCTCTTAGAAACCCAATTCTATCTATTCTAACATAGGAAACCTCCCCCCACAAGACATGCCAGATATTCATCATCTGTGACCCATTGCTTAGTCAACAGCTAAGTGTGCACCCACTCATTCCAAAAATATGACCTCTATCAGAGTAAAATAGGCATCAATACACTCAAGACAAAAATCAAGATGCTAGCCCATTAAGACGAACTTAGATATCAATCACCAGAAGACAACCACACTCAGAAGCGATGATCACCAATCAACTATGGACTGAAACTTTTATTTAAGCATGCAAGGTGCGAAACAGGGCAACAGGCAATTATTTAGATCGAAACTGCATTAAAACACAGCAGTATATTCTCTGACATGAATTCGTTCTTCAGGTTTGAACTGTGTCTGCAGCTGCTTTTTGTTATTTAACTACTAACTGTGCTTAAAGGCAGTGCAGCCAATGCCTTTGACCTTCTCTTTCTTTCTCCTCAAAGAGAGAAGAATCAAGTGCAGTTAAGGAAGATAACAGATGAACAGAGGAAAAGAAAGCTGAGATATGGTGAACCAAGATGTGTCCACCTCAGTTAAAGAAGATAAAAGAAGATCTTTTCTTCTACATCACAATGATATACTAAAGTATAACTGTAGAAATGCTTCAAAGGCATGTGCTGTAGTAGACATAGTGAAAGCCTCTTCGGAGATCATACAAGTGTTTGAAGATATATGCTAAGTTAAAAGAAGTTAAAGGCCAACCTGTGAGCCTCAAAAAGTTTGTCATCATGCCCCTCGTTTATGTAGTTCATAGCAAGAAGCCGATTCTGTCCAAAAGAATGTCCGTAAGTGAAGAAGAAACAGAACTTATAGCACAAAATCCATTTGGCAGAAAACAAAAATCAGATTAACAGGAAACCAATACATCACTCAGTTTTATTAATGAAGTCAACAACTTCAAATCAGTTTCTTGTAGTTCATTTTATATTTCTTTATTTCCTTTTGGCTCTGAATACCTTGAGGAAGGGCCTTGAAAGGAGCAGCATAACGTTAGACTTAGATGCTATGACCAAAAGTCCACATGATCACTAGATAATTAGGGTACTGAACTGGTATGAAGGCTCCTTTGACAGAAAAAAAAGATAATAATAATAACAATAACTTTCACATTAAATTGAAGAACTAAATATGCTTAAGGCAAAGTCAGAGATATGCAAATACAAGTATGTTGTACAATGAAAGCCCACAAGGAAGATAGCAACTGTGCATACCCTCAATCCTCAAGTCAAGAGGAACAAACTCAGTATTTTTTTCACATGCCTCTCTACTACCATAAATGGAGCTACTTCAGGAGATTCAAGCCTTTAACAAAACAAGGCATATATAATCCCCTCCCCCCCCTTTTCCAAAACAAAGAGTCATAGGAATGAAGGATGATCAAATAATCTATTGTAAAAGCAGACTACCATTCGGTATATAAAGAAAAACATTACCTGGCCAGCATTCCGAGAATCAGGATCTATTTTGAGGCATTGCTCATAGGCATTAATTGCCATTGTTATACTGCCAGCATCTCGATAAAGAACCCCTATATGCACATGATATCAGATAACTCAATTGTATTAGACAGTGGAGGCACACATATAACTGGAATTGAACTTTTACAAGAACATGCATAAATTTTTTGCTGCTAAAAAGACATGATTATTGCAACAGCCCCTGAAGGTCCAGATTCTCTCCAGAGTGTCTAATTTACTTAAAGCAACCAAGGAAAAAAGCAAGACGCCAAAATGAGCTGTCAATTCCATCTTCATAGAAGTGATAGCGATTTGCGCCGATAAAAAAAAAAAAAAACTCTAGTGATTTACAACTTTGCAGCTGCTCCCTCTAGAATTCTCTTGACAACGCATGTAGACTTTCCACGAATATATTAGCCTTTTCACAGCAACTCAACCATTCAATCAAAGCCTTTCGAGATTAAGCATGCTTTTTCCCTTGTCTCAAATCAAAAGTTAGATAGGACAAGCTTAGCAAAGAAAAAGAAAAATAAATAGGACAACACCATCAAGTGGATTTTTCCAAAAAGGAAAAGTAACAGCAACAGATGCTATATGATAATTATGGAGCCACATAATATTTTTTACGATCTTTAGAACGAACATCAGCCATGACACATCATCAATGTGTCTAACTTGCAATACTATTCAGTAGTCACTGAAAAAGACAGCATTTTTTTACAGTGCTGACCTAAGTTATTGTATGCCTCAGCATATGTTGGATTAGCAATAATAGCTTTTTCAATCATGCTAGCAGCTGCATCCATTTTACCCTGCCCGAGAAAAGAAGAGGAGAAGGGGGAGGAGAAATAAGAAGAAAGTCAGAGGTAGCTCAAGCAAACTTATTGACATATCTCAATTATGAATCATCACAAACCTGAACCGTGTATACAACACCCAGATTGTTTAATGACTGAGAAAAATTAGGTTTGATTGATAAAGCTAACTGTCAAATGAGAGTAAACAATGTCAGCAGCATAAATAATGGTTGACCAAATGGGTAAAATGGGTGAAAAGCTTTGCCTGGTAACATTCCACGGCTTTATCAAGATTGTCACGATCTTTGTAGATTACTCCCAAATTGTTGCATGCCTCAGCGCAATGTGGGTTAAAATGGAAAGCAAGTTCATAGAACACAATCGCCTGCAAATGCAAATGAAGCGTTATTATCTCACCGAGGTCCAATGGTACTCTCCGAAACAATTACAGATTCAAATTTCTACTCCAATATGTGGTGTATTCACAAAAATAACATCATTACTGTGCTAATATGGACCCTTGCATATGCTTGAAACTATACTGCTAAGATGAAATGATATTATAAGGCCTCTGTATATTCTCTAAATGTCCAGGAACTTGAGCATGGTAAGGAGCACAGACTTGCAATTAAATGGGCCAAGGAATTCGCTTGGATTACTTTTTTATTTAAAGCAAAAAAAACACATTTCCTTCAAGAAGGCACCAAGGAGATTCTCTATGCTTATAATGTCATCTACACGACAATTAACCCACTAAGTCTAGTACGTCATTTACACAAAGATATGGGTGCTAATGCAACAACTTACACTATCTCTTACTTAAAATTGTTGAAAAATAGCTAATGGTATTTCCCAAATACTGCCATCTTTTAAGTTTCCAAACTCAGTGACTGACATTCTCAAGGTAAACTGACAATGATATTACAAATTTCTCATTTGAGGTGACAATAAAGAATAAGTTAAACAACTTTTGATACATAAAAGTCATACTAAAATGGCTTTCATGAGGAAGAGTCCCAACATATATGTTAATGTGCAGTTGCCAAGAAAACTTCTACTTACAAAAGTCTATCATAAAATTATATTTATTTATTTATTTATATATATATACATACTTTCAACATGCCACGTTTGCTTTCAATTGAATTTGATTTCTACCCAAAACCAACCATTTTCAGAATTTAAATGATTGCTGCAAAATTAAATAGACATCGAAAACAGTTGCTCAAGATGCTAGACTACAAGCTATCCCATCTTTTATTAGGAGAAAGAGGACAGATGGGAACATAAGGTCTAATATCATCTTCGACATATCACTTACCATATCAAACTTCAGCATTTCACCATAAGCAACACCAAGATTATACATGGCATCCGCATAGTGCCAATTATAGTACAAAGCCTTTTTGTAATATGCCACACCTTGGTTTATGTCTCCTTCCAATTTTACCTGTATGAACAAAACAAAATCTGAAATCATGTTATCAACCCAATAAATCAGACAATCACATGGAGTGCTAGTCCTCAACAAACTTTACAATGATGTCATGATTGTGAAACTGGAAAAGCACGCTCAGTTTTCTTTAGATTAGCAGTTGAAAATATTCACTAGCTTATACACTATTAGCATATACAAAGGAGATTTATCTTTATTCAGTGTAAATCTTTCCTATCTCCAACAAATTTTTTTTTTAAGCAATCAACGGGCAAAGAAATAACAAAGCATCTAGGTGAAATCTTAAAAGATCAATTTACTTTTACCAGCTAGGGCAATGCAATTGTCTAGAAACGTATTTATAAGTGTCTACGATGTGTTATAGAAGAGTATTTTCCACATTGTTAAATTGCTTCCATCTGGTTTGTCAGTTCATATCACACATGTAGCAGCTATTGACTCAAGGAAACTGCAATTGCCTAGAGTAACAGAGGCAGAACTGAGATGTTTGGACAGTGGGTTAAATAAAACATTCAGCCTACCAACCTATTCAAAGAAAACCTATAATAAATCAATGGTAATAGCAAGTTATTCTGTCCAGAGAGCATAAGAACTTAAACCCAGCACTATTACTCCAAAACAGAGTTGGCGAGGCGAAATGGCATTCCCATATTTCATTATTTCCAATCTTAGGCCTTCAAGAGTTCAGGTTTGTGAGAGATTTGGTCAGCATTAGTAATTGGGTAGGACAAGACCTCCCCCTCTCATCCTTTATAAATTCTAACACAAAATGCAAGCTCAGGTGACTCAATGAATGCCTTGAGTAACCAATTATGTACCAAGAATCAACAGTGATCGGACCCTTTTTAGCCAATCTAATTATTGAAAGAACTCTAATAAATTATAAGGCTTACATTGTATTACTGTCCAATGGGAATACAACAGCCCCCACAACTTCAAGTTCAGCAACAAAAATAAAACTTCCATACCAGGAAAATGTACAAGTAATCACCTTCGTTCCTAAATCTGTCAAAGCAATTGCCATGTTGTTTTTTGCAATCTCAAAGTTTGGAGACACAGCAAGACATCTGTTACAAAGAAACCACACAAGGAAAGCTTCAGCAAAAGAGTTGCTCTGAACTGAAAATGCAACGACAGATCCAACTGCCATCAGTTGCCAAAAGCAAATACCTCTCATAGCAGGCAATAGCTGACTCCAAGTCACCACGGTTCTTGTATATGACCCCCATGTTGCAATAAGCTTCTGCATACAAAGGCCTCTCCAGAGCAGCCTTCTCATAACAATTAAGGGCTGTGTCATATTGCATCATTTCAGAGTAGACAACACCGAGGTTGTAATACGCGGGCTGCATGCAAATACAAGTTTGAGAGCAAGAGAAAATATGAGTACACTTTGTGGTTAACAATGCAGAATAAGGAAAAGAGTGTGTCGAAGAATGATAGCTTACAGCATAGTGGGGATCAATTTTAAGTGCTTCATAATACTTCTGAATCCCTTCCTGGGTGTTACCACCAAGCTTTAAGCTGGTCCCAATGTCTGTTAGCACAATAGCTAAGCACTCTGCAGCAGGCTTGTATGAAGGATCCGCTTTGAGAGCCTTTTGATATGACTACACATCCAATCAGAAATTTCGGTATGAGACACACATTTTGAACAGCATATGATAGAAAGCAATAATAGAAAAAGCAATTTTGAAAAATCTGGATAAGAAGGACAAGAAATAGGAAAATAAGAACAAAAGCTTGTAAATAACCAAGCTAGATCATTTTAAGGACGGCTAGAAGGTGGCTCCACAAACTTGTCCCTATACCCAATTGTTACCAGTCAACATAAGATTGATACCTTCAAAAGTTAACAAGACAGAGCTCAAGCAGGTGCATGTGAATTTTAGAAGCCATGCACAAAAAGAATCAGCGAATTGCAAATTCAGCCTACTGCTATCAATCCATCCGAAGTTAGTGTATACGATGTTTCGATATTCCAGGACTCTGATGTCATATTTACTGTGATCAAGCAAAATCAGTGGCACCACGTATCCATGGCTCATAACTTGCTCATATCAAACCTTTTCTTTCCTTTTCTTATGCAGGGATATAGGAACACTAACTTGGATATGTGGCAAAGGAAAACATCACTTCACTACTACAGCACCAGGGTAAAAAAAGCTGACACGAGCAAGACATCTGCAACAAAACCTAAGGAGATCATATAGAAAGGATATCCTCATTTTAGACCTAACCAATTTGATCTAACCAGTTAGATGAATTACTCCTAAAAGGTTACATCGGAATGATGCTAGTTGATGAGAGTTACTTTGGAAACAAAAACAGAACTTGATTCAAGCCAAGAGTCAAAATCGGAAACCTAACTTAAGCCCAAACTAACCGAATCCAAGTAATCCCATCAATGAAATTCCAAAACTAACCTGACCCATGTGCCCAAAATGAACTGAAAGGCATGGAACCTGAATCTGAGATACAAACGACTATGAAACAACCCAAGGATACATTAAATTTCTTTTTACTCCCTTTCCTCGTCGGAATTCCTCTAAATGTGTTTTTCTACTACAAAATATTTGATGCATTAAGTTCAATTTTAAGGTTACATCATGTCGACGGAAAATCACCTTTGATCCTTCTCAATCTCGTTTCTTTGGTGCAAAAAGAATTAAATTTTGAAAATGAAGATGCATGATCTCTCATCTCGTTATACACATGAATTATGGAGACAATCTTTAATTGATTAAATTATCTATTTATTCTTCATGAATCTGTCTGTACTAATCTTTGATAATAGTCGGTGTACTGTGTTTGGCTGTACTATTTCTTGACAAACCATATATAAGCATTTGCATTCTAAAGATACAAAACTAGAAGTATCTGGCTGCTTTAAATCAATTATATAATTCAGTTGTACCGTATTTAAGATTTTTCCCTAACATTTCCCATGGAAAAGATGTCACGATCATAATACAACTTGAATCAATTTAGAAGGATACGGTTCAGATAGATCAACCCTTTAGCTAAACCTGAGTTGATCCGACAAAACTTGGAAACATCTGGAGCAAAGACAGATTGACCGGGAACCAATTGCAACCAGCAAATGACCAACTCTATCTAGCAAAACCCAAAGCCATGAATTACGGCGACAATCTTTAATTGATTAAATTATCTATTTATTCTTCATGAATCTATCTGTTCTGATCTTTGATAATAGTCTGTGTACTGTGTTTGGCTGTACTATTTCTTGACAAACCATATATAAGCATTTGCATTCTAAAGATACAAAACTAGAAGTATCTGGCCGCTTTAAATCAATTATATAATTCAGTTGTACCGTATTTAAGATTTTTCCCTAACATTTCCCATGGAAAAGATGTCATGATCATAATACAACTTGAATCAATTTAGAAGGATGCGGTTCAGATAGATCAACCCCTTAGCTAAACCTGAGTTCATCCGACAAAACTTGGAAACATCTGGAGCAAAGACAGATTGACCGGGAACCAATTGCAACCAGCAAATGACCAACTCTATCTAGCAAAACCCAAAGCCAAATAATGCATATCTGAAACTGTCCTGTATCCAAATAAGCATAGACTGAAATCACTCAAATACGAAAGCAGATCTATACCCAAGTCATTCAATCCTAAACCAACCCAAGTCACTTTGATTGCCACCCTTGTTTTGCACACTATTGCAGATACTTAAATGAAATCTTTATATATCAGGGTAATTTACTAAAGGAAGCGAGTATTCACACGAATGGGGAAGAATGAAACAATTAGAATGCAACTGCTCCTGAGATGAACGAAGAAAGGTGGGAAACAAGGTCAAAATCAAAAACACAGAAAGGAGCAAACTTTGCAGCAAGCTACCCTAGTCTATAAGTGTGTATGTTTCAGATGCAGGACACAAAAAAAAAAAATAAGAATATCGAGAGATCGGAGATGTCTGAGATGCAGCAAACAACGTGTATCCCGCCATATTCGAAAATGTTATACATTTACAGCCTCAGTTAACAAGTGAAAACAAGTTAAAAATCCTGGTCCAGTACCACTTTTACTGTTCCATCTTAGTTGATATACAAAAACAGATCATTAGATTTTTAGGCACTTGAATAGCCTTTTAACATCTTTACAAAGACCAATATCAGCATACTTTTCTCAGACATGTATCCAAATTGGCAAAGCTGCCATAGCAAACTTATTCGATAATTTCCACACCCTTCACTTCTGGATCCACATAAAAATGCTAAGCAATTGTGTTTTTTCTCCTCACAGCAAAAAATAACAAAAATGACAGGGAAGAAACAACTACTTGCATTCTTGATGCAAGTGGTACCACATTAGGACAAAACAATTTCCATCATAAATCACACAACAACCGCAGCAACGACAGGGATGGAACAATTACTTGCATACCTCGGCAGCCTCCATGAGGCGGCCCTCGTCCTTGTACAGTATGCCACAGTGGGTCAGGGCACAAGCATTCTGCTGATCCAACCTTATGGCTTCTGCAAAGCTATCAAAAGCGAGCCTCCCCATATTCTGCATCTGCAGGCATATGCCTTTGCCAATGTAAGCCTCGACATTTGCGCTGTCTTTTTCCAAGATACTCTCATACAATGCCAGAGCATCCGCAAACTTGTTCCTGCTTCGTAGTATGTTGGCATAAGAGAGGGCATCCTTCCCCTCGAATATCTTCTTCGGTGAAGCACCAGAAACAGTTGTGTCAGCAGCAGGAGAAGACCCCGATGCTTTCATGAAACCATTTTCAGCAATTAGATCCTTTCCACCCCCATTACCAGCATCCTTTTCTGTCCACGCCATCTATCATACAACTTTGTGTTTGCCTTTCCTGCACGGAAAGTGTTAAAAAGCAAAACCAGAACGAAAATGACTCCTTTCTGAAAACATGCCAGAGGCAATAACTAGCCATCCATCATTGTGAAAACAAATGACGTTCTAAATATGCATAGTCAAAATGATGAGCTCCACAAAGCTCAAAATCAAACAACATAACTTCAACTCAAGCTTTCCCTCGCTATCTTGACCTGACCTAATTCGATGCTTATACCTGCCCACTCAGACGACAACTACGACTTAAAAAAAAACCCTAACAAAGAAAAGGCGAATATCTTAGAAGAAACAACGCCCTATAAAGCTTTCAAAGTTGTGCATTCAGCACGCCAAGGGGGTTCTACCACAGACCGCGAACGAAACCTGCCTGTAATCCCACGTACGATCACACCCCGGAGCTCAAAAATGCAAAAGCACCGACATTGGTGCGCACCCATGTCCAGAGAGAGAGAGAGATTAGGGATTCGAACCTCACATTCAGCAAAACGAAGTTCGAACGCGGACTAGAACACGACGCAGCTCCCCTGGTCCGGAGACACGCGACGACGGTTCGCGATCAAAAGGCGACTGGCAACTTCAGCAAGCCTAGCCAACCAGGCCCTTCACCGAGAGGAGGGCACGACGAAGACGACGACAACGAAGAAGGAGAGGAGGAAGAAGAAGAAGCAGTAGTTTCGGAGGGGTTTGAGGGTTTTACGCGTCTCTCTCTCCGACACTCGCAGTGGCTCGATTCAAAACCAACCCGCCGCGAGAGAGAGAGAGATGGGTCCTGTCCGTTCGTTGATTACAACATTTCGCAGTTGCGGGGGACGATGCTTTTGCTCCTTTTTTCCCCCTGTTCTGCACCCTTTCTTGGCATTTTATACCATTGAATGAACCGGGAAGGTGTCTTTTACTCCTTCCTTTGCTAAGTTCCATTCCAAATTGTCTTTTTCTAGAGCGGGAGTGATTTCTTCTTTTGTTTTTACCAACATTGCATGGTGATTGATCCCCATATCGACCTAAAGGAAAATATAGGGGGGGTCGTCTAAGCTCTCAAGGCTAAGGTTCTACTTCGATGTACTCATTCGAGTTCTTTTCTTTTTCTTTTTTAAGAGATAAGTGCCTTTGAAAGTCCTAAAATTTATCACAAACATGCAATTGAATCTTAAAACTTTCAAAAATTACAACTAAATCATAAAACTTGTCGAGTTAGTTCGATCGGATCCTTATGTTACCCACGTGCTGACGGAAAATGGTGACATGGCGTCCTTTTTTTTTTATGATCTTCTCTATTCTTGTGATGCTGACATGGCTAAAACGATATCGTTTTTGTCCAAATACGACTTTTAAATACAAATTATATTTAAGTTATATTAAAAGATAAGCATTTTTTATTAGTCAAGTTAGACGAAATTAACGAAATGATTTGATTGTACCAATTAGACAAATTTTAAGACTTAATTGCGTCTTTTTGAAAGTTCTAGAATTCAATTGCACTTTAGAAATAAATTTTATGGCTTTCCATACATTTTTTCCTTTTTTAAATTATAAAAGTGCGATGCGAGGCCAAGTACACCTTGAAATGCCGTCTACAAAAAGCACCTGGAAAGACATTTTTGCGTTGACCTTGACCCTGGGTTCTCTAATGACTAGCCCCCCACCATATTTCGATTCTATTCTAGTGCGATTTACTGTTGCTCGGTCTTGGATTTTCGCCAGCCAATCGCACGTGCCGATCGGTCTAACGGGGTAGACATGGCCAGTTCAAAAGAACCGCCGGTTCCGATTCGAGAATCGACCCTTGAAGGGACCGGTTCCGGTTCTGTTTTTTAATTTTAATTTTTAAAATAATAAAATAAATATAATAAATTATAAATTATAATCAAATTGTACATTGTAATAAAATTTGGAGAAAAAAGAGAGAGAGGAGGAATAGGTTTGAACTTAATGAATTATCATTAAGCGCCTACATATCTTCTTGGGAATAGAAGAATCAAATTTCATGTAGTTTTTTTACCTTTGATAACCCCAACTTACCTCATCGTCAATCGTCGCTACCCATTGTGGTACTCGTGGCGATAGTATATCCACAATCATCACTAAAAAATCCGTGTTCTCAATCCAGCTCTTAGTGTTAAAATCTAGCGTTCGTCCAATCGTCAACACAAGTTTAAGCTTCCACAGACTCCGGACTAATCTTGAACGGCGAGAGTCTAAAACTAATCCTCTAATGCTAAATGTTTGTTCAAATGCAACTGTTGATGAAGTGATTGCTAATATTTGGCGAGCGATAAGGGCGAGAACTGGGTAATCGATTGAGTGACTCTTCCACCACTCTAGGATTTGAAAATCTGTACTATGTTCAACATCACAAAACTTAAATTGAGTGGTTAAATATTTGTCTAACTCGGAAATACTACATGTTGCCCCTTTTTCTTGTCTACTCTTAAGCATATTGTACCATCTACTAAATGAACTACCAGTTTCTCTTCGTGAGGCAATAGATTGTAAAGATCCATAATCACTTAAATCATATCTATTACAAAATTCTCCATATAATACTACTATAGATTCTTTAACATCTCATTGTATATTTGAAATATCTATTGAATCTTCCAAATATAAACAATCATAATAATACACATTCAGATAATCTAGTAAATCATCTAATTTAATACGTTGATAAAAAATAATATCAACTGAATAGATAAGAGGAATTTTGAAATAATAATGCAATCATTTTTCTCGCATTACTAAAATAGTCCGATCTAATTCAGTATCTTTTTCATATTCACTAAAAACACCACCAATATTAACACACTCTATTAAAAATAAATGCATAGTAGGATAATAAATACCAGATAAAGTATTAGTATTATCATTAAAAATTTTCAAAAAATCTAAAAAAATTTTGCAAACGTCCCAATGTTACAGGAGTAAAGTAATTTCGGGAATATTTTGTGAAATAAACATACATAATAAATCTTTGTAATCAAAAGTTTGAAGAAGCAACTCATAGGTAGAATTCTAACGAGTCGGAATATATTTTGGAAACATTTTTTCCATTTTTGCATGTTGTTTACAAAATTTTCCCCATGTTTTTATAAAATGGGCACGACTTCATAAAAATTTAATTGCACCTTTTATTGGGGGAGAGAAGTCTCAAGAGTTCGTAAACCATCTTGTACACATAAATTTAAAACATGGCAAGCATATCTAATATGAAAAAATTGTCCGCCAAAAGAGGATTTGCAAATATTTTCTAATTCGGGAATAGAAGTGGTATTTGCGGCGGTATTATCAAAACCAATTGAAAATACTTTATTTATCAAATTATATTCTTCTAAAACTTGCATAATTATTCTATAAATATTATGAGAAGAATGTTTTTATCAAAAACTCAAAATGCAATAAGTCTTTTTTGAATAGTCCAGTCGTCACCTATATAAGAATAAATTTACCAAGGATCACTCCAAATATCGCTACCTAAATGTACATGTCCATTGAATTCCGTAAAAAATTTTCCTAAAGATTTTTTTTTTTTTTTATAAAAATGCAAAAGTTCGCGTTTAAGAGTACTTTTTAAAATAGTTGGTGCTTGCGGAATCAACACAGTATTTATCAAATATTTCAAATTAAACTTTTCACTAGTAGTAAACGGAGCATAATCAAGGGCAACATATTCAACTAATGTTTGTTTATAAAGTACATCAGTGTAACGAAATAAAGGATGATTATTATAATTGGCGTACCCGAAAATTTGTTGTTGTCTAGCGTCAATCCTCGCTTACGTTGGATGTTCTTTCGTTAGATGCCGACAAAATGTTCCGTAGCCGTCTCCTTTCGTAAATTTGTATGTTTGCAAACAATATTTACAATTTAAATTATACTTACATTCGTTTTTATCACGTACCTTGTCGAAGTGCAGCCACAAGTTGGATGTACTCTCTCGGTTCTTCCGTTCCGGCTCATTCGCCGTCAACATTTTTTCGACACCGGTAGGAAAATAAAGACTTTCTTGTGTTGGGACGTGCTCGACGGTCGGAATAGGAACAACGTTGATATTATCGTTGTCGTCTTCCCAACATGCATACTCACGAGGATTATATCCAGGAATAGGATACTCGGAATCTCCCATCGCAATCTTTGTCTTTCCAGTATTTACGCTTCCACTTGCAATTTTTAAGAGAATTGATCGGAAATCCGATTGAAAGAATTGATGCGGGATTGAGAGAATTTAAGAGAATTATTGAAAGGATTTGTGAGAAAAATGAAAGGGGGTGATAGGTATTTATAGAGATGGGGAGAGTTATTTAACTAAAAAAAAAAATTTTTTTGGCACATGCAACGGCCCAAAGAGCCGTTGCTTTTGGGGTGGGGGGGGGGGAGGCGGCCACGGGCGGTGGGGAAAGAGCTGTCTTTCCCCACCGGGCCCAACCCCCCAACTTTTTAAAAAAAAAACTTAAACGGGTTGAAATTGGCCCGAAACCGCCGGTTCCGACAATTATGGAACAGCGGGCCCGGTCAACGGGCCGGTTCCGGGCTCCCGGTTCCATTTGGTCATGTCTATAACGGGGTACTATAAATTGGATTTGAGCCAGTTATATTAACTTAAGGATGCGTTTGTCTCATGAAAAATAAATAATTTTTAAAATATTTTTAAAAAATGATCGCTTGCATCATGGGCAAATTATTCCAAACGGAACAAACAAAGTTTAAGTGATTAATGGTTCGTCCGCGATTGCCCCTTTTAAGTGTTTAGTTGTCGTGCCAAAGATGATACTTGACCTATCAATCGGTCTTCATACAGTCCATTCCATCGCAAGACATCATCAATCGGTCCTAAGACAATTGTCAAGTTGTCGGCACTAAACTTGATGATTGGTCTAGCGGCCCACGGGCTCGCCCTACCCATGTGGGGTGCAAAGAATGCTTTGACCGGATTTGGGTAAAGGCAGTTTAGTTATAAAAGCTCTGCCCGCCTCGAAAAATTTGGACAACAAGTTTTCCGTCATGGGTAGGCTTGGACATCACATTAAGTTCGACTTAAAGATTCGCGCCGCCGGTTGCTTTTAGTCTCAAACCAAATTTCGGTTGCCATTGATCTCGGGTCCCTCCTATTCGGTCTAGGTCGGGTTGGATCGGTTCGGGGTCACCATCTATATAATTTGATGGCTATCAATCGATCAGCAAACGTCGCCACTTGGTCCTTGTATACTTTCATCTAAAGAACAAGTACTAACGTACAGAGGAGATTTCGAATTTTATTTGGTTCATCTCTTTCAAAAGTACACCAAGCTGAGAGGATAGATTTTGATGGATTGGTTTCACTTTTTCGAACTTTGAGGGGAATAAATTGATTAAAAAAAAAAAGTTCATCAAAGGACAACATTTTCAATCAAGCCGGAAGTATCAAAACCATGTTGTAATTTTTCATTAATCATTGGCGATTCAAGCGATTGATTTTATTTGATTGCTCAAACAAAAACTTATAAGAAGTATCACAAGTTGTAGACTATGACCTTTTCATTTTGTGCAGTGAATCAAGCTATTCTTGCATTAGTTTTTTAAGAGGGCCATCTTTCCCCACTTCACGAAATACTGTCGCACAGATCGCAAAACCCTTGACTCGGGAATGCAAAGGGGATGACATGACACAAGAGCGAGGTTGTCGTGCTCTTAATAAGGTGACAATGAAAAAACTAAATATCCGGTCTATGAGAACAAAGTTGAAAGCACTAATCTACTTCTATGTTAGAATGATCCAAATCCTTAACCGAATAATTACCAAATAAATAGTAAATCCTAAACCTTTAACATTTTGCAATGTAGTTCTTTTGGGTAATTTTGATTGGAAATTACTGATGTAAACGATGACCATTGATGTGAACAATTTTTTTAATCAAAATTTTTAATTTTTTATAAATACTTTATTTTTTCTTATTATTTTTTTTCCTTTTTTTTTTCCTACTAAGGCCCTATTTGGTTCAGCATTGCAAATGAGCATTGGGGCTCTAAAGTCCCTTGGCCAAATGCAAATAGTGTTTGGTTCATTTTTTGACTCACTTTGGGAAGATGCAATTGCATCTCAAATGCTCTCCAAAGTCCCTTAGCTCCAACTCCAGAGCATTGCAAATGAGCATTGGGGCTAAGGCACTTTGGCGAAATGCAACTAATTTTTTTATTATTTTAATTTTTTCACCTTTACTTGCCGCCACCGCGGCCACAGGTTGCCGCTCGCCGCCGCCGGTCACCTCGCCGGTTCTTGCCGCCGGTCGCCGCCGCCGGTCGCCGCCGCCGCCGGCTGCCCGCCGCCGATGTGCCACCGCCGGTCGTCGCCGTCGCCGCCGCCGCCTTTTTTTCAAAAAGAAAAAATATTTTACAAAGTTCATTTTTCACCAAACAACATTTTCGTCAAAGTTGTTTTTTAAATGTGTTTTTAAAATACACTTTAGCAAACACTGCTTGCATTTTGAAAAAGGCCTTTAGCCGAAAGGTATTTGCATTTTCTCAAAGTCTCTTGGCCAAATGCTGAACCAAACAGAGCCTAAGTCTAACGTGGGTCGTCGACCACCACAGGCAAGGGCCGGTGACCTTTGTTGTCCATTGGGAGCCTTAGAAGGATAAAAGAAATTAACAAATTAAAAAAAAAGTATAAGAAATGCAAAAATTTGGCCACATCGGTACCGATCGTGCCATATAGGATAGTGATGTCCACGTTCGGTGATTGGAGGCCAAAATTGGCCGGAATGATTATATTGACAAATTGTCAAAAGGTCTAGGACTAAATTGATTAAATTAAAAAGTTTAGGACTAAATTGGCATTTATACAATAGGTTTAAGACTACATTGGCATCTAAATCCAGTTCGCCTTTTTAGTAGCTTAGACATACAAAATTTTATAAAGAATCATGCAAATAGGGTTAAGAAACTAAGGGTCTGTTTGATCATATTGTTAAGCGCCGAAATTAAAAATTTATCACTTTATGAAATTAAACTTGTTCCCTAATCTTACTTAAGATGGATTTAAAGGACTCAATTAAGTGAAACAAAAAACTTAATGTGATAAGTAAGGGAAGAATTACTTAATTCATTGAACAGAAAAAATAATTGATCACGCTTAGAATCTTCCCAAATACATTGCTAAAACATACCAATAGTGATTGTTTTCTATGTTTGACAAAAAATAATAATAGTCATGTTAAATCATCAATTTCTAACTATTACCAAACCACTTTTAGATTCTATTTTCGGCATTTAATATATTTGACAGTTACAATTGATCACTTGAATTTTCAAAACTTATTTTCCAGTTTTACCAAACAGGACCTAAGTTAATTTGCAGCATTGAGTTACTTGCTCAACTTGAAAGTTCGAACACCAACTTACACTCTGTTCGCTATGAATTATTTGGACAAATATTTTCTTAAAGTGATCGCTTGTATGATTGTATCATTTGAAGTAATTAATCAAAGAAGAACATGTTCATTATAAATAACAATTCATATCTAGATATTTCTGTAGGCAATGAAAATAGTTTATGTTTATTCATTTTGTTAGCGATACAAGCGATTATTGTTAGCATAATATTTATGAATCATCCGGAAAATTACCTAAAAATCCTAAACCTATTGCAATGTCAACTCAATTCTAAACTTTTTTTTTCACAATTTTGGCCGAAAATTGCGGATGCATACGTCGATTGTGCCACATAGGACGACTGGTGTTGACATGGACAAATTTTACTAATATTTTAATAATTGTTTTGATTTTTTTTTTACTTTTTTATTTCCCTTTTATTTGTATTTTTTCTGGACTCGCCGGCCCTAAGCCAGGGACAAAATAGAAAAAGAAAAAAATTATAAGAAAATTTCAAAAATTGTTAAGATATTATTAAAAGTTGTCCATATTAACGCCGATCATGCCACGTACGACGGCCGGCATCCAGGTTAGCTATTTCTGGTCAAAATTGGCAAAACGTAAAAACATTTAGGATTGAATTGGCAAAAAAAAGTTTAGAACTAAATTAACACAATTGCATTAAGTTTAGAAGTTTTTGGTAATTTTATCTAAGCCATCCATTTTCCAAAGTCTAATAATAATTCAAGAGTTTGCAATTTTTGTCCACTTTGTATTTTTCAAATGTCAATAGTTTATACTTGTTTTTTATGACTCCCTTTCTTGAATGATCTCTCATGGATTGGCATACGTCTTATTTTCCCCAACAAAGAAAGAGGAAGTTCATAACGACATATTAGATAATCACCGTTTAGAACTCATCAACTGTGGCCCCACCAAAAGAGAAGTATTGTCATAATCATAAATGGTGATACATACCACCAAAATTGGCATCATTTGAAGAAGAATCAATCCTTCTCTTATAGGTATAGATAGGGACGTTTACATGTAATGATGCAACGATGACAATAACAACCCACCTAATAGAGGATATGAGTTACCAAACAAAGATGGGAGCTAAATAGGAAGGATTTGAAGAAACACTTTCCCATGTAATTTTCATTTGTCTTGACCTTCAGATCCATGAATTTTCATGATGCATATCCACTTCTCATAATTATAAGATTCCGATTTATGGTTTAACATTTCAATATTCACAAGTATCCCTTTTCCATGTTTTTTTCACTAGTCTAATACGTGCATAGTATATGAAGTCGAGGCACTTTATATATTTCTTAAACGACAGCGAAGCTGCGACCGCCTTATTTTTCTATAATGCAGAGGGGTTCTTTATGATCTCTCGAGCCACTGATATCCGAGGATCCTCGGGGATTTATAGAAGTGCCCGCCAATTCCGAGCAAGATTATCATTGCACAGCGTCCGGCGAGCTGCAATCCAGTTCTTTGTTACTGGCAAGATGATGCTCATCAAGCAGGAGTTTGCTCAAAGAACTCTCTTTTATACACGAGGGGAAACTCTGTAGGGAAGCAAGATACGGGGCAAGAGAGAGAGATTTGATAGCCTAGCAGATGGAGGTGCATAACCCTGCAATTTCCCGACCCTATCTGGCAATTGCAAAGTAGGAATCGGATTTGAAGTGCTATTCGGTTCAGACTACAGGTCAACAACTTCATTTTCATCCTTTCTGCAAACTAAGAGGAGCAAACTTCACGGCAACTCCAGAGCCAACAAAGATAACCATTTGTCCTAGGTTCAGTCAAACTAAAAGATCCGGGGTTTCTGTCGTTTTAAGATCTCCTGGCGGGGAGTTCCTAAGGACTTAGACAGTCATCTGATAGAACTCTAGAATGGTTGGAAAAAACAGCAACGAAATGACTGCAGGTCCGTACATCAAGCGATGCCCTTTGCCTGCTAGTCAAGGCGTTCATTGTTCCCAAATTGGAAGAGGGTCACCTGCACAATGATCAAAATTCAAACATATGCAGTTTCAATAATGCCCTTAAAAAGCTAAAGCATTCTGCTCTTGAACCAATGTCAACACAAGTCCCCTGCTTTAACCAATGACAAATGAGAAATCAGTCAATAAGATTGATTCTAGAAAAAGAAAGCAAAGAGAGACAGTCTCTCTTGCAACAAATGCAATGAATTAGTGCTTCCCTATGTACCACGAAAACTTAACAAAGCAACAAAGATAGAAAGCTCCACTAGTGGGTTGGAGAATTAATGTATGGAAAAGACATATACTGTTCTCTACCTCAGCTTCGCTAGACTGCCACTTTGGCTCCAAGCGTCAAGCTAAATGTTTTGCAGCTTATTGAAGCAACTGCTTCAGAAATCAGCTTATTGAAGCAACTGCTTCAGAAATCACACCAAAAGAATCCATGAATAAGCTCACAATCAACAAAGGGATTTTGCCAGAGGCAATTTGGTGATGCAGAAATGTGATAAACTCCTGAATGCAAAGGCATGCTTTGTAAATCTTTCAGGCTTAGTGCACAATGAAGTCATCTATTCTGATGAATACAGACCACCAGCTGCTATTCTTTTGCACAGGTATCATGTCCTTCAGTAACTCAATAACAGAGTCATAGTGAGTCTAGACAGCACTCGAAAGGGATATGGCCACCGCTAAGTGCAGGTCAGTTTTAAACCCATCTCTCGCACAGGAAATTGGGTAGAGAAAAAATGTGAAAAGAAGAATAAAATATAGGAGATAAAATCTCCGATTCAATCATAAGAGATATAACATCAACTTGTAGTTCTGGAGTCAGCAAACTCACCTCCCTCTGGATTATGCAATACAACCTCAGACGATCGCACTAGCAGTCAAGGGCTTCAAACATCAAATCAAAAACAGCAACTTGGAGAATGTTTCTTTTTAATATTTTTCTTTTCTCTCTTCTTTTGACTGACTTGGAAGTGGACTGCGTTGCGATAAACCCAAGAGGATTCCAGAGACAATGACATACATAAGATAAATGTAAGCCAAACATTGCAAAGGCTACAAAAATGAATTGCAACATTAGCTACAAACATTTCAAAGAGTCTTCCCTGCATTTCTTTGGCATAGATTGGTAACTGAAGATTCAGTCGGTTCAGACAAGCTCCCTTCATGAATGTTTAACTATGCACAGAAACAAATCTAACTTCAGAACGGAATCAGTCATCTACTTGTCTAAAGCTTAACAACAGTCTCCATGAGCATCTAAAAGGAAAAAAATTACAGGAACACAACAAAAATGATCTTCAGAAGATTAGATTGCGCCAAGGAACTATCCATTTTAGCAGCATCAACATTGATAACTCGGATGCGAGGTTAAGCATCACAAACGCAACATAATCAGAAAGCAAGCACCGTACACACTCTAAACTCGAAGAACCTTTCTTACATTCCTCGCATGGAATATTCTATCCAATTGTCTGGAGAAACATTGTACATTGAGCCTCAAGTATTAACAGAGACCTACCAAATTATACCGCGGACAACTTGTACTGAGACTGAATGATGCTAAACACTGTCATCAGAAAAAACCACGCAGAACTGGCTAAAATCAAGCTTTTTCACCGCCAAAAGTTACAGAGTCAACATAGATATTGGCCATACGCCATTAAATTACCCCTTTTCACTAACCCTTTACACGATTGTTTTTATCAACAAAATCATACTCATCATAAACCAAGTCCTATACGCCCAAGGCAACAAAAAGTATCATCTCCACATACGATAGGATTCAATTTCAGTGGCGTCAATCGAGGAACCCAGTTTGGCGCCAAATGGCATTCCTCACCTGCCGCAAATCCCTCCCCTTCAAAGTCCTCCCAGCACCTTCAAGCACAGAGAAAGTCGTCCTCGGCGACATGCCCGATCCCCTAGCCACGATCTCGTGAGGCGGAAGCATCTCGTCGTCCTCAAAATCGTTGTCCACCTCGAAGAACCTGTTCTTCCCCTGCTTCGACATCGCCGACAAGGGGACGGGGACGTTCATCGGGGCTGACGACTGCTGGAACTTCCTGCACGGCATCGACTGCGAGTACTCCCTCTCCTGGGCCGCCGGGTGCCGCCTCGGCACCGACGGCGGGATCGGCTTCGACGGGGACGACGAAATGGAGGGGATCACGACGTTCGGCGGCCCCGCTCCCCCGGGCAGCGCGGCGAGGATGCCGTTGCCCTGGAGCTGCCGGGAGAACAGATGGCGGTTGTTGCTGCCGCCGGCCCAGAGGGCCGCGTCGGAGGAGAAGAGCGCCGATCGATGGCGGGTCCTCGGCTCTGGGAAGTCGCCGGAGAAGCAGACCTCGGCCTCGTTGAGCTCGCCGCCTCCGGGGAAGGCGGAATCGGGAGTCGGCGAGAATGGGAAGACGCCGAGCAAGCGATCGCCGGACGGAGATCGGCGGTGGCCGAAGCCGGTGGATTCCATTTCCGTCACGAGATCGGCATTAAGGACCAGGTGGTTGCTGTTGTTATATCGCGCGAGAGAGAGGGAGAGAGAGGAAGAAGAAGAGGCTGTGCGTGCGCGCGTGCTGGCGCGTGTTCGTGTTGATTCACGGTGGGTGGGCTAATGTGGCGACGAGTCGCAGATAGCATCGCAGAGAGGGGAGAGAAGGAGATCATTGAAATTATAAAATGGTGCAGGTGGGGCCCGCTCGTCGCTATCCGCTCTGACGTGGCCGATGCCTTCGGCTTTTCGCCTTTTTCCTTTCTTTCTTTCTTTCTTTAAATTGCACTTTTATCTGTTTTTCGAAAGCAAATGGAGAAGTTTAATTTTGATCCTTGTACTATGCAAAATTACGATTTTGTACCATACTTGTTCATGGCGCACCACATTTAAGTCCTCCCTTGTCGTCTGAATTTCCATTAAAGTTGTGAAGCAAATTACTGATTCTGATCGTTATAATGAGACGCTTGTGCCTTACCACAAATTGTGCATTTTTAATATCGTTCTCTCGGGGATTCATTTTTGTTACATGTATTTTGCTCCGATGACAAAAATAGCCCAAGCGCTACTCGTTTAGTTGAGAATTCTCATCACATTTCTAGATTGAATTTGCTCGATATTAACTGTTGAAACTTGAAAGTTTACAAGTTCGTAATGTTAGATTAAAAAATCTCACTAAGATCAATTTAACTACATGTAGCAGTGGCCTCCCCAAATAAGTCGATATGGAGACGCCATATAAACACATATGGATAGTAGCAACAGAAGAAAAGTTTCCTTATCTAACTTAGTAAATAGCTTGTTGTAATTCTACCAATCTCATTGTCACAATAAATCAATATCGCATTAATTGGAGGGGGATCTATCATAGAAAAAAAAGGAGATAATCAGTGTTCAGTGTCAGTATTAACTCCTTTATATTAAGCCAGGAGAAGTAAAAGTTCCTCAAGCTATCCATATTGAGTTGACAATGTATACCACAAAAATCTATACGCATAGATGTCGCATTTATGATGGCCGATGGTCCCTCTTTTTGGTTGGTCTCGAGATAAGAATTTAATGACAAACCCATACATGTTTACCCACGCTTCGCAAATACATGAACTTGCATTTAATGGGCCTACAGATATGAAGATCAGATGCGGGATCTCAATCACACACGTGAAACATGTAGGGAGGTGTCACATTCCGCTAGCCAATGTTGACTCGATAATTATCGAGGCTTTTGTTCTGTACGCCGACAACGCAAAAGTGTAACTACACAAGCCTAACGACGCAAATACAATCCTCACTTTTTAGCAAGTAGATTAATTCCAGAGGCGGGTTAACATTTCAATTCCGAGACTGCTGGCGTGAAGAGGAAAAAAAAGCAAAAAAAAGAAGAATTCTTCAACACCATCGGTGTGTCGAATACAAATCTCAATTATGGTCTGGTGGGATAAAATTTTAAAAAAATCGGAGTTCGGCGGGGGAGACTCCAAAATTCCCCCGAGAAAATGGGACCGAGATGCGAACTCTTAAGACTATAGGGACCTGAATTGCAAAAAGTTTATCTACTTTCTCCCTCTCCCTTTTTCCTGGGTCGGGGGCCCCACGTGCCAAAATTGTCGCCGTCGAAGAGCCTTATCCGGCATTACGGGCAAGCTTTCTCTTAGCGGTGGGGTTTTTGTCCCGTACGCCATGAACTCGATGCGCTCCGACCAGTACCGTCGCGACACGTTGCTTCCAAGGGCTTTTCGCCAATTTCCTTTTTTTTTTTCCCACTTCTATTGTTTTAAAAGGGGTTGGGCGGGTCAGATCAGCTGTCAAAATGATCATTAATTTCGCCTATCTTTTCCAATCTCTATGAGTAAGTATTCAGTGGGCCCCGCTGTGGGGCCCGTGAGGTCGGAATTTGTCAATGGGGACCGGAATTGCCGTGGGCCACAACCCCTATGGGCCACTCTTTGATCCGACTTGTTCAAGTCGAAAGTGAAAATCCGCTTACTTTAATTGTTGTACTACACAAAAAAAAAAAAAAACACACACACACACACACACATATATATATATATATATGTAAAAAGTGCAAAGCCAATTTGGTTAGATTTGAATAGGGTCTAGAGCCGAGTCGAAAGAAACATGATGCTTTCGCGTCCGGGTCCAATCGGGCATGGAGAGGAACCCGACCAGAATCGAACGATTTGGCACTTTTACTTTCTCATCTCACTTATTGACTTTGAAAGTGGAAATCGATCTACTATAAATTATTTATAGCGTGTATATCATATACCATATTTTCCATAAATGCACAGCACTCAAACAATAGAAGTAAGATGTAAAAGTTACGAAATAGTACAATGCTTAATTTTTTTTAATGTTTTCTCTTTTATATTGTTGATGTAGGAAGGCATCGGACTATGGATCCAAGCAAGTGCCACGTTTGCTAATTCGAAAGTCTTTTTTTGTTAATATCACGAAAAACTCTAAACTGGTATATTCATGATAAATTTACCATAAATTAATTTTTTTTTTACTACCAAAAGTATCAAATTTATACACGCGTGACAAATTTGTCTTCTATTACTTTCCGATAAATTTTACTACCAATTTGCCGAGATAGATAATACTCGGCAGTTGAGGGTGTACTGACTTGGAGTTCTACCTTCCGTTTGTCACGGATGTATCAGTTTAAGATTTTTCATGGTATTAACCTAACTTAACGAAAACTTGTCATAGATTTACCGATTTAGACTTTTTTGTGGTAAAAAAATTACCTTATGCTGAATTTGTCATAAGCGTACGAGTTTGAAGTTTTTTATGATAAAAAAAATTAATTTTGGGTAAATTTATCGGATGATTTTTCTTTTGTGATATTAGCCTTTCTTTTTATACAAAATGCTTCTTTGTTAATATCTTTTTTTTTTTTTTCATTTTTTCGCTCTTCTTGTTGCTCCTTTCTTCACAAGTGCGGTCACCATCGCCGCCCATAAGGAACTCCGCCACCGCGACCAAGAGCCTGCAACCACCACCCATGTCGTCTCAGTGTCTCTCTCATATCGAGATCTCCAACTCAGTTTGAAGGAAAGAAGCTTAGAAATTGGAAACACGAAAGAACAAATTCAATACCAGAGATTGAAATGAAAAAGAGCATACATTCAAGAGAGAGAAAAGAGCTTGGATGTAGAGAGAGAAAGAGCTTGGGTGTAGAAGGAAGAAGAGAGCTTGTGGCATTTGGATTGCTTCAAGCGTAGTGTGAGTTAGATGAAGACCAGATAGCGAGTCTATGGCTCCGGCATGAAGAAGCAGAACGAACCTCCGTTTGCATTTTCTCTATCGAGTTCTGGGCTCCCTCGAGATGTTCAAAGCAATATGACCAAATCTAATCTTGCCCGACAAAAATGCCCGAGCAACCGACCGCGTTAATGGTGGTCTCCCAGGCGCCGGAGCTAGGACAACCAGATCTGGTTCCCTAGCGCTGTAGTGACGCCGCAGCTGAAGAGGGGACTCGACTAAGGCCGGGACAGAGGCCCCAGCCTTGATGGAACGACAGCGGTGGCGGTCCTGGTGAGGTTTGACAGCCTTCGTCGGCGACAGGGCGGCGGCGCTGCCCGGGCATCAACCACCCACCGCGAGTCCACGACAGTACGTAACATGCAACAAATGGGCCCCCTTAAAGAATGAGATAGCCCAAGAGACTGATGCCCGTGAAATTTTTAATTCTTTTGCAGCTGGTTTCTCGATATGTGATTAAGGGTTGGTCAGGTCAGGGTAAAATTTTGAAGTTTGTTGCCTGCTGCTAGAACCGAATTCGAATTACTGAGTTTGCCATTAGTTTTCGCTCATCTCCGGCCATCTTTTGAGTTGGAGGAGAGTTCTTTTTTTAAGCATGTCGATTTAGCTTTCCAATGACTCCAGGTTCACTTAAAACTACGTCGGTAAAGTTCAAATGAACTGTTTCAAATATAACGTGCTGCCATAATATATGGGACAATAGTAGCTGTTAAGCTTTCGGCAGGCTTTTCGTTGGCATGTCGGAGTCGTCTTGTTACCGAATGAAGTCAGTTTCATCGAGTCTTAATTAAAGTTGCCATCTTCTTAATCTTGATTTCCATTTCTAACTTAACCAATAGGATTTCGAGTTTTTTCCCACTCGAGGATAGCCTTCGTTGTTTGGTTTCACATATTCATGCCGTGCTTTTCTCATCTACAAAAGCAAATTCATGACTCGAAAATTATGGGATTTACATATGCCGTAACTATCAAGGAGGATCGCACGACATGAGCTGTATTAAAAAGGAAAACCGGTGTTCAATTCACTTTATCGATGGCATCTCATCTTTTTAGCAACAAAACAACATTAATAAACTACGATATTTCTGGAAAGTACTTGCCTTTGGGAGACCCATACAATGTATGCGATGCATTGTACTAGACCTGCTATTATATTTTCCATATGTAAGTTGAGTAGATGCACTAGTAATCCAAGTATAAGACATTGGAATGCCATTACCAGAATTTTTGGTTATCTTAAGAGAACTAAAAATTTGGGATTGTTTTATAATAATTATCTAGCTGTATTAAAATGATACAACGATGCTAGTTGCATTTCTAGTGTGGAAGATAAATATTCCATTTTTGGATGAATCTTCAAGTTAGGTGGATGTGCTGTTTCTTGGCTGAGCAAGAAATAAACATTCATAACTCACTCAACTATGGAATCCAAATTTATTGCTTTAGCAGCAAGTGGAAAAGAGGCTGAATGGATAAGAAATTTATTAATGTACATCAAATTATGGCCTAGTCCTATGTCTCATATTTCTATTCACTGTGATAGTTAAGTTACTTTAGTAAAGACTTATAATAGTATTTATAATGGTAAGTCTAGACATATTAGTCTAAGACATGAGCACGTGAAATACTTGATTCGGAATAGTACCATAACAATTGTTTACATGAGGTCAAGCAAGAATCTGGCGGATTCTTTTACAAATGCTCTTTCAAGAAATGTGGTAAAGGTAAGCCTCAAACAAAATAGGGCTTACATGAGGTCAAGCAAGAATCTGGCGGATTCTTTTACAAATGCTCTTTCAAGAAATGTGGTAAAGGTAAGCCTCAAACAAAATAGGGCTGCACCTTTTGATTAAAATCACTAATAATGGTAACCCGACCTAATAGTAGCACATCACTTGTTATAAGGTTTAATGGGTAAAAATAAGTTATTAAAAGTGATTGTTTGATATCGACATTAGATAGGACATGGGAAGTCAGTATCGTCTATTATGTTTTAAAGGCTGAGATATACTCTTAATGAAGTATTAATATGATCTAGTAATGTGTTTATTAGTAATAGAAATACGTGGTAATACTTCACCTATATGGGCTTAAAAATAGTGCCGCTTCTTACGAAAGTTGGGGTTGCTTTTTAGATATCTCATAAAATAGGAATAAGCACAAGGTCATAATAGTGCTGAGTAATTATAAACTTCTCGCCGAAACAAGAATTTAGTATATGTGCGATATATCCGATTCTATTAGTTAGAGTAACAAGTTTAAAGCTAAGCTATTTGTAAATTTGATAGAGTTTTGAGATATTTGCACTAAATAAAGGTTTGACTCGAAATAGACCTTTATGTAGGTATATTAATTTCATGGAAATTTTGGCTGTATTTTTTGAGAAATTTTATTTTGTAATTTTGTTTTACAAACAAAGTGGAGGATTGTTGAAGTTTGTTTGCACAACAAATAAAAAGTTGTCTTTTCCAATCCTACATAATATGGAAAGAAGAGTGCAAATCTCTTTATTAGTTAGAAGATTACAAGGTCTTTCAAAACAAAGAAATGGGCAAGTGGGCTAGATCCCACTATACCGGCGTGTGATTGTGTGATCTTGATGCGATTATTAGATGCACTTAACACTTTGCACACTTGCGTGGTCTTGGTCCGAAATTGGTACTATTCAGCAATTATTTTTTTTGAAATCATAATAATAATTAACTGTTGAACTTTACCGAAATAGTGCGATTGTTCACTCAAGAGTTGAAGTTAATTTTTATTGATAATTCTTAATTTCAATTTATTTATTAATTTCTTACGACTTTCGAAAAGTTGCAATCTTTCGGACATGAAGAGTTGAGACCTAATTCAACAGTTTTTTAGATACGAAAAGTTACAACTTTTAGATGAGAAAAAACTATTTTTCAAATAATGAAAATGTGTGATCGAATAAATTATTTTCGGACACGAAAAGTTGTATGAGAATTAACTACTTTTCGGATATGAAAAAATGTGTTATATTCTCATTCTATATTCAACTTTCTATTCGTTTTTTCAGAAATTTACTTCTTCAATTTGAGATATTTGTTTCTTTTAAAACAGATACAACCTTCTTTTTCGATTGTTTCCTAGAGAGTTCTTGGAGAATTATTATAATTGCTATCTAATAATCTCGCTTGAGACTCTGTTGTATCCTGGAGGATCTTTGCCGGTAACCATCAGTAACGTTGTGGAACAAATAATTCCGCAAAGAAAGTGCTATCACACCTCAAAGTGTGATTATATTGTTCATCCTATTCCCAACGAAATTTCTCAAGACATTTAGATTAGATATTCTTAAAAAAAAGAACTCACTAGTTAGCATTATGATCGAAGATGGAGAGGAAGATGTGTTCGAAAATGAGTGCTAAAGAGAGCGATGACGTGAGAAGAGAACGAAGGACATAGAGATGTAAGTTAGTAGATTAGTTCTTAGGTTCCCTTTGTTTCACTGAAAATGTATAATCTGGAACACATGTTCTTAAAACAAGTTCGCTTGTATCACTTACAAAAATAAATGAACGAATATATATTTATCATCCTGTTTGCACCAAAAAATGACCGATCTATTTGCACCAACAAATAGCCGATTTTTTATATAAGAGCAAAATTTGGTCTTGTATGAATAGAATTATCGACAACATGATGAAGATACAATTTGAAGGAATCGATAAAGAGTCGAGTCAATCCCGAATGCAACCGTTGAAGAAGTGGAGTCGAAGAAACCGCCAACAAAGTGGAATCGAAGAAACCATCAACATAATACAGTCAAAAAAGCCGTCAATGTAGTGGAATCGAAGAAACCGTCCCTATAACCGTTCAGTAACCATTTGTAATCTCTGTTTGTGACTTCTCTTGTAACATTTACTTATAACTTTCCTTTGTAACCTCTGATTATAACCTCCGTTGATAACCGTCGATTGTAGGCTTTAAAAAGCCACATCACTCTTTGAAGATTGTCCGGCCAAAATCAAACAAATTTATTTTATGTTTAATTTCATCTACTGTACTTTAGTTTCCTTAACTATAACTTTCAGATTAGCGTCATCGATTAAGTTTCGACACGTTACTCTATCTTGGGTGCAGCATTGTTGATTAAATTCTAGCGGTGTTTGCCGACGTTTGATTCGCTTGTAACGATTATACTTTCATCCCCGCTGCATTGGGCGGTCAAGGCCTTACCCACGGGGACCAGCCTAGTGGTAACTCTCACTCTCATAAACCGGCTAACAGTACTCTTAACTTCATTTCTTCCTAAAACGATGAAAGCTTTCTCATAGATCAAATTTTGGCATGGTTTGTGGTTGCACAGTTCTGTCGAAATTCAAATTTTGGTAATATGAGTCAAACTAGTCGAGTCGAGTATGGGTCAATTATGGGTCAGGTCGATATGAGTAATTAAATATGGATTAAAACGGGGTTAGATGGGTTGGTCGGACCATATTCAACTTGATCTGACTTGACCTACCTATTTGACACCTCTAGAATCCCTCAATCTTTCATTAAGGATACAATCAAATCAAGCCTGTGAATAGTTTGTGTCCGTTTTGTCACTTAGCTATTTGTTTTGCTTGCACTTAGTGATGTGCATGGATCAAAGTTATGATGGAGCGATGAGTTTGAGACGTACAAAACATAGTTGAACCGGCAGCTTTTTCTCTAAGCATCGGAACAACGTTAACGGATTTAAATCCCGTAATTAGCTTTTAATGAATTAAACTATTAAAGTATATTCTCCTTATCCTTTCAGCTGACACACATAAGGTTAATCCTTGTCGGACAATACTATTACCTTAATCCCAATCAAATCCATTTCGAAGCCGTCCTTTTGTTCCTCTCCAGTCTCAGCTTCTTGCCGGCATCCTTCACCTTGCAGGCGTGTACTATAAAACCCTAAATTACAAGATAAAAACATGTCAAGCCGATCGCTCGCTCATGTACATCAGCACAGATGACCAGACGAGCACGATGCGTCCGCAAGGAACGTTGGATGCGATGAGAACCCGGAGGGCGCGTAGCTGCATTGTCCCTCCAAGAAGAGGATCTGTCAAGCGGGGAATCGTCGCTGGCTTTGTCCGCGGCATCAAATGTGCAGCGCGGACGATAAGTCGCCTTCTTCGACGGGGCTGCAGAGGACAACACTCTCCGCTGCTGGCACGAGCGACTAAGAGAAGATCGCGTCCCCGAAGGTGGCGGTATCACCGTCTAGGGGCCGAGCCACGAGATCGGAAGAGTTCGCATTTTTATTATCCCATGGACCCGACAAATCTTGAGCTCAATTCATGTCAACCATCCTCGGATTACATGAACTTCTAGTGAGATCCACTTTAAGGGCATGCTTGAGTTGCCGAGTATGATTTGGTGTAGTTTCAAGGTTTGAAGCTGTATCGAGCTTTGATGGATGAGATTAGAGAGGCTGAATCATCTGCCAGAGGTTATAACAATTCGAATGGTATGTATAAATTTGATATAATTCATAAATCATTTTCAAGAATTGTATTTTTTTTTACATAATGACTGTTCACCTTTTTTTTTAAACCCAATGGTTGGTCTGTGGTAAAAAAAAGAAAAAAAAAAAAAAATCCATGATTAATTGTATGGTTGTATCCTATGCTTCTACCAAATAAAAAAAAGAACTGCTACTTATGACGGTCCGACAGACTTGTCATTATTTTCGACATCATGATTTTTTAATTAATGAGTGCTTTATGCCAAAAACACATGGTAATAATATTGTACATCGATTGTCAGAAATAACGAACAAACTGTCATGAAAGCATTTTTTATAAAAAAAAATAAATAAAGAGGGAGAAAGAGAGCAAAAGTATATTTTTCCTATTTTAGGTGATTTTTTTTTTTTTTTTGGGTGTCTTACCCCAAAAGAGAGAGGAGACATCATGGACAGTATCGAAAGGCTGAGGATTGGGCGCCGCAGAATTGTCTTGGGTTGAGATTCAATCGGGCAATGGAACCAAACAGGCTTCGACCTAGTTTTAGGGAATATCGGTTTAGTTTCTTGTTCCGTGAACTTGAATTCGTGATAAGATCAGTTCGATTCTCAATTTCAAGGTTGGAACCACCGATTCTACCTAAGAATCGTAGAATCATTTTTCAAGCAGTTTTAGAGAACAAAGAAAAACACTTTGTATCAATGGAGAATAGAACTATGGTCTTTAATAGTCTCATGATTAAAACCTATTTTTAATGGCAAAATGGTGCACTTTTTTGTATTTTAGGCTTAATATCACGAAAAACCCTAAACTATATTTTTCGACCGCAAAAAATCCTGAACTGGTACATCTCTAAATAAATTATTTTGATCATCAAAATCCCCACATTGATACACATGTAACAAATTTACTCATTGTTCATTTCCGTTAAATTAGATTAATATCACGAAAAATCTCAAATTAATACAATATAGGGTAAAAACTCCAAACGTGTATATTCAACAATTGCCACGTGTCATCCAACTCAGCAATTTGATAGTAAAATTTTACGAAAATTAACGGAGGGCAAATATATCACACGTGTACCGATTTAGGGTAAATTTGTCTAAGGTGTTCTTGGTGATAAAAAAAATAGTTTATGGTAAATTTGTCACAAATGTATCAATTTGAAATTTTTTGTGATATTAATCCTATATCTTATTATAATAACATCGTCTTTTACACAAAATAAAATAATGGTGCAACTTGTCAGATAAATTTGCAGGTGATTGACAACGATTGCCATTGCTGTCATGTTTTAGGTCTTTATATTGATTATAGATGTACGATCGGAAATACATTCTATCAATAGAATTTTTTTTTTGGTCGAATTCAATGAATAGAATTGAATTCACTGTTTTGGGTTGGTTTTCGTATGACGTGTGATTTTAGAATTTATGACGTAGACTTAAATACATAAAAAAACAACACAAATGACCCCTAAATTTTAGCTAATATGTAATGTGGCTCCTAAATTTTTAATTTGATTAATGTGATTTCTGAATTTTAGCTTAATGTGTAATGCGATCCTTAAACTTTTAATTTGTCGATTGTGATCCCCGAACTTTTAGAATATGTTCAACTTAATCTCTAAATTTGTAAGAAAATGTCTAATGTCATCCCTAAAATTGAATTAATAGAAACATTCTATCGAAGTGATTAAGTTGAATATGTTCCAAAAGTTCAAAAACAATACTTGGTTATATAAAAATTCAGGAACCACATTGAGCATTGGGTTAAAATTTAGAATCATATTAGTCAAATTAAAATTTTTGAGATCATATTATATATTAGGTCAAAATTTAAGGGTCATTTATGTTATTATCTTTGGAATAAATTTTACGTGCATCTCCACGAGTTCTTTCTTTGGGAATTGGCGTCATTCCAAAATGTAAAATTATTTGAACATTTCTGACTCGAGATTGGTCCTCGCCGTTGCTCCTTCCACCACGTGCTTCCGCTTGTTATCCACTCACATTGCCGAGCATCAACCCCTCTCTCTCTCTCTCGTTCTCGCTGTGAAGAGACATGGCTTGTAGCTCGCAGTTCACGAGTTCCACGACCACCGTAACCACCCGAGCCCAAGCGCAGCATCAGCCGCGTCATCTCCTCCTCCCTCCTCTCCGGCCCATCAGGTCCTCCCCGTCCTCTCGCTCGTCCCTCAGGCTCATCGCTTCGCTGTCTCGCCGCAGAGACCGGACGGCGTCGGCATGCAGCATCGTCGCCAGGGCCTCACCGGGAGGCGAAAGGGGCATCGTTCCGTCCGATGGGGACGACGACGGAGTCTCTCTGGGTACCATGAAGTTGCCCCCAGACACCGATCTCCAGAGATTCGAAACCCTGCTTTTCCAGGTACTGGTGATGATGATGATGATAACCGCCAGTGTCTTTTGATACGAGACCGTGCAGTGATTCCGCGTTTGAAGTCTCTGCGTCTGTAGTTATGGTTCAAAATTCCGGCTCGCGTTTGTGAAAACCGATGAGATAGAATTTACATAGATAATGAAGAAGTTGGTCGACAAACACAAGTCCTCGTATGAAGTTTTGGTTCTTTGTTAGGATATGGTATTCGCAATAAATTGTGAAATGGGGGAGAAACCGAAGTCCGAAATGATAGAATTGAACAATGTCCTCACTTGGGAGTGTATTTTGGTTCTTTGGGATCGTTGGTGTTTGTTTGATCACCTCATCACAGTCCAAACGTGCTTATTTCAATTCGATTAGTTACAACTGAATGTGGACTTGATCTTTTAGTGTCCCTTTTGAGCTGAACTCTGTTTTGTTACCAATTGACAATGTAACAGTGGGCGAACAGTCTTTGCCAAGGAGCAAATTTGCCCCTCCCGATGCCTCTTAAGGTCGGTAAGTTCTTAAGGTATCTGAGTTTTCATGTTTCTGTCTGTTGCTTGTACTTTTAGTTCAATGGAGTACCGAAATACTAGCTGAGCACCATCATGTATAACTCTTTCTCAAGGTCAGGTTTGCCCCCTGACTTATCATTTTGCCTCGGCATACTGTCCTCGGGTTACTGTTCTATTCGGTTGAATTGCATGATGGCCCATAATTAATAAGGTGCCAGATATCATCCTGAAAGAGAAGATGGTGATGATCTCCTCTGCAAAAGCGTGTGTATAGTTCTATTTCTAGGACGTCTCAATTAGGAATGCCATGTATTGATTCATGCTGCTCATTAGTCATCAGGTCCTTAAAGCAATTTAATCATGTTCGACATGTTTTAGCTTTCGTTTTTAATCTTAAAATGGCAGTGAGGAAGAAATGGACTGGTGCCATTGAAAGGGCGACTTGTAAATTCATTTTTGAAGGTTCGTTATTGCTCTGGAAATCCAACTCATTTTGGATGGATTCAGTGTCTAACCTCAATGAAGGCGATAAATCCTCTTAGTTATCAAGTATTTTCTTGTGGGTATTCTGACAAAATCTGATTCACTATAGTATGTTTTTTCTCCTTCTCTGTCCTTGGACCGCCTTCTGCCTCCCAATGCAATTCTGTCATAACTCTCTGGGAGTACCAAAACTCTTATTCTCGACATATGGCGACACAAGGTTTTCCTTCTTTAGACTGTGCATTAGGTGACTGTCATGCATATGCTGATTATATGTTCAGTCCAACTTATTTGCCTAGACAATATGATGCATCTTGTCGTTGGCCTAAAATTTTCATGAGCAAGGATTTAACTTTCCATGGTTCAGGTAGATAAAATACCTGGAGGAGCAAGGCTAGGATTCATTACAATTGAAGATGGGAAAACCGAGGTCCTTGTATACATAGATTGCCTGGTTTTCCCACCGACTGATGGTTCAGTCCCGATCTTCCAAGCCACAAGAAACGGACAGCTGAAGGATCAACCTCCCCCCGGCGAGCCGAGAATCATGAGAAGTCTTCTTGCTGCTCTCAAGAAGTCGGTTGAAATTGCTAGATTATGAATGCCTATACCACGATTTTCATCTGCAGGGTCAGAAGTTTGGGATCCTTGAATCAGCACGAGAACGTAATTGCATTGTCGTCCGTGACTTATGCCTATTCGCCCACGCCTTTGGTGGGATATGCAGAGAACAACCAAACTCAACGAGAAAAGTTCATTTATGTAAGTAGTTGGACCTTAGATTCGTTAAGTTTAGTCTCTGACTTTGTAAAGCAAGCATATTTTTACCCTTGGAAAATAAGAGCTAGGCTTGAACTTATGCATTGAATTGGAGAGCCAAGAACATGAGAAGAAAAACAATTTTGCACATTGTCTGTGATCTTTGGGACCAGGATGCTGTTAAGCAGAGGAGGAGGTGCTATTCATTGGATCATATTTCCTTCTGTTCTGCCTTCTTTTTGTCTGGCACACGTGGTAACTTTCAACAAGTACCGAGCTCGACCTTCCAAGGACGCCATTGGAGCTCGATTCATGTTGATCTATTCAGAGAAATCTTCAGCACCCCTTCACGTTTTATTCTCTCCTTAAGTAAACCAACCTTACCAAGACTTGTAATGTGGTGTCTTCTTCGAACTTAGTCATCGTTCTCGCATATATAAGCCCTTGTGCTCGTCGAATGTTTCTACTTAACTCCCTCCTCCTTTATAACAAAAAAAAAAAAAACCCTTCTCTTTCGGTACCCCGTTACAAGCAATATGGTGAAGAACCTCCTAGATAATCTATTTGCCCCGATCCAACTGCAAGGGCAATGAGCCCAGCTAGGATTGAGCATTTCAATAGCTTTTCTTTCCTCATTGATTCCGGTTGTTTCAACATTCGGCTTTTGGCTGCCGTGAACTTGCAATTTGCGAGTAGAATTGTGGGAAAACGACTTGATTGTAAAAAAAAAATCTACAATTCGAGAGCTGTTAATTGCACAAAATTATAAAACTTGATGGCCAAAATCGAAAAAAATAAAGGTTAATGTCACAAAAAATCTCAAGCTGGTACACTCGTGATAAATTTAATCAAAACTATATTTTAACGACAAAAAACTCAAACTGGTATACTTGTGACAAATTTATTCCAATCTAGTATACATGTGATAAATTTATCATATGTTAATTTTAGTTAAATATAATTATCAAATTACTGAGTTGGATGACACGTGGTAGTTGATGGGTATATCGGTTTAAGGTTTTTACTCTCTGTTTGTCACGGGTATATCAATTTGAGATTTTTCGTGATATTAACTCAATTTTACGGAGGGTAAATTTGTCATAGACGTATCAATTAGAAGTTTTTTGTGATTAAAAAAATTAATTTAGGGTAAATGTCACATATATAATAGTTTAGGATTTTTGGTGATCAAAAAAATAGTTTGACACGTGTATCAGTTTGAAATTTTTCATAATTAAAAAAATAAATTAAAGTGAATTTATCATAAATGTATCAATACGAGGTTTTTCCTGATATTAATAAAAAAAAATAATAATTGTTTCCTTGCCCGGTTGCCCCATTTTGTCGGGTGGTCTGGTCTTGTCGTGGCGTGAGAGTAGGCAGCACAAACAGAGAGAGAGAGAGAGAGATGCTTCCTGCTCTAACGGCTCCGTCCAGTAGATTCCACTGCGGAGACCTCAGAGCTGCTCTGGATGCTGCCTTCTCTGCCATTCGCGAGAAGCAGAAGCAGAGAATTACGGCAGCGCGACGATGACTTGCTTCTCTATCTGTTCTCGCCTTCCCTCGTCGCGTCTCTCTCCTTCCAACCCCCCTCCGACCAAAACCTTCCTTGCGTTCCTCGCGTTTCCCCGTGAAGTACCACCCCAACGACTGACTCTACCGAGGAACGCGTCGCCTTTCCGAATCGCTTGTTCTTCCTCCTCCTCTTCTTCTTCTTCTTCTTCTTCTTCTTCTGGGGATGCTTCCGGCGATCAGAGCTCGAGGTTCGTCGTCCCCTCTGGTTTCAATTTTTGCTTCATTTCTTTCCTGATCCTCAATTTACGAGTTTTTCCCTGTCAGTGGGACTGCCCAGTCGTAGTCTTTTCCTTCTGGGCCTTGCCTAAACGAGGATTGGACTTATGTTTGCCTGTAATCTTTGCAGAAATGATCAGTTTCCTTCCCTAGAGCTACGAATGGATTGATCTTCTTGAGATTCTCATCAATTTACCCTCATTGTTGCCTCTTGTTGTGTCTTTATCCTGTGAAAATTTTTATGGGTCGGATTAAAATGAAGCTTGCTTAATACGGGAAAATGGGTTTATATATATGAAATGGCAGAACGAAGATATTCGAGTGCTGTCTCTTCTGCTGAAATTGTGACTACCTCGAGTGGCTCTCTTCTGAAAAGTTTTTATCTTCTTTCTGCTGTTCTTTTCATAGTATGTAACAGTAGTTTCATGGGTGAAGGTGATTGTTAATGCTGCTACTTTATAGTTCCTAACACAAGATAGTTTTCTGCAGCAATTTCTGCATCATAGAAGGGCCCGAGACTCTGCAGGATTTCGTGCAGATGCAATTGCAGGACATTCAAGACAGCATTAGGAGTAGGCGTAATAAAATTTTTCTTCTCATGGAGGAGGTAATGTTTCTTCAAATGTTCAAAGACTCTATTCATGCATTCTTTTGTCATTTCAAGCTTGTCAGGTTTTGTGGTGGCTGTTAACTTGATTGTACTTGCAATCAAGTTGTAGTGTATTGGCTTCCTATCGTTTTTGGCTTCCATTGTCCTAGGTGAGGAGACTGAGAGTTCAACAACGAACAAAGAGTGTGAAAGTCATTAACGAGAACGGCAAGGAGGAAGCAGATGAGATGCCTGATATTCCATCTTCCATCCCTTTTCTCCCTCACTTGGTAGGTATTACCTGATTGACAGATCTTTAAGCGTCAGGCTCAAACTTGGTGCCTTGTCGACCCAGCAAACAAGAAAGATCCTGGATCAAGCAGGGTCGCTCATGGGCTCCACTAGATCCAGCATCCTTGCTTGCATGCACATGCAGTTGGTGAATGAGAGAATGTTTTGAGCTATCAAGGTCTAAAAAGTACAGTACTTTTTTATTTTGCCTGGAGCATGTAAGATTCCCTGCACCAGTTGCTTGCGAGAATATTTCTCCAGAAGTTCCAGAAAAGGAACCTTCCAAGTCTAACTCTGTTTAGTCTGACATTCTTCTTTTGTGGAAAAATGATCATATTACATCCTGGATATTAGTTATGAATCACATACGGGAGAAATGCCTCACTAGTCACTATGTTCTTCATTCTTCCATTTCTCTCATTGACCATGGTACCCCAGCTATTAGCTTTTCTTTAGTGCTAACATATCTATGCTTGTTTGACAGACACAGAAGACACTGAGACAGCTCTACTTGACAAGCTTATCATTCATAGGTGGGATCATCCTATTTGGTGGCCTCATTGCACCAACTGTAAGATACTAAAAGATTGATTTACTTCTTGGAGCTAAGTAGCTACACTTGTCAATTTCTACCTAAAGCGTGATTGTGCCGAACACTGAGACCTGTTTTATGTTACGTTCCAGCTGGAGCTGAAACTAGGTTTGGGAGGTACCTCATATGAAGATTTCATACGTAATATGCACTTGCCTTTGCAGTTAAGGTACTTGATCAACATATGAAGCTAATAATGGAGATGATGAAACCTCTGCTTTTCAAATTTGTAATTTTACATTAAACAAACATGTGGGATGTGACTCTTGATTCCTTCTGCTGGTTTATTGATATAACCTATTGGTGAATCAGTCAGGTCGACCCTATTGTAGCATCATTTTCTGGCGGGGCTGTTGGTGTCATATCAACCCTGATGTTGATGGAAGCTAATAATGTTGAACAACAAGAGAAAAAAAGGTGTAAATATTGCCATGGAACAGGTAAGTGTTCTTTTGTCAATAAACAGCATATCTGCTAATGTGAATGTTAGTGTTACTTCCTTGCGGCAGTTACTTCTGACCTGATTTGGACATTTTTCACTTTTAGCAAATTGCTACTAGCATATGGTTTTGTGCTGTTCGAGCAATACCGCATTTAAAGATAAAGAGAACATTCACTATTTTCATAAAGTTCTAAAATTTGATTTGAATTAGTGATTTGAATGCTTGTCATGGAAAATCAGATGGGTCCTTTATGAAGATTGAGTGTGATTTATTACGTGATACCACCAAATGCATGCTCCGTTCATTGATTTGTCAAATCAAATGAAGATCTTGTAATAAGTCCAAATATGATCCTAGGGTTGAGAGTATTGAGTTTTTCCTTGGCATAGCTTGCCCCTATAAATATATGGTTTCTCTCTCTGGCTCTCTGTGAAATGACTTGTATTATTGTCACATTTTCTGTGGTCTTATGGCAGGATACTTGGCTTGTGCCAGATGTTCAGCAAGCGGTGTGTGCTTGAGTGTGAACCCCATTCTGGTGACTGGTGCTGCAGATCGCCCTCTTCAGGTTCCCAAAACTGAGAGGTGTCCAAACTGCTCTGGGGCGGGGAAGGTAGACATAGACATTTTTTCTTGGATCTTATACATGAGCTTTATGTTCCAAGGTTTAACTGTTGCTTAATTGCATTAGCTTAGGATAACTTAGGCTTAATGACTGCTTAATAGGAACATGCCTTAAGTTTCTGTCACTTAGTGGGCTATTAAAAAAGGCATTGGCATTTCATCATCTAACTCACTAACCAAGTGTGGTGAAAGGCGTGAATCAGCTTCGTTGTTGCTCATCAAACTTGATATAAAAGTAGGAAAAGCTCTATTGTATTTGCTTCCGGTATTTTGACTAACTACATTTCTGTGGTGCAATTAGGTCATGTGCCCTACCTGCCTGTGCACTGGAATGCTTATGGCTAGTGAACATGACCTGCGGATCGATCCATTTGACTAAACACAGTTTGCTGATGCGGCATGATTTTGTGGGTTGTAGTATATCAACAACAATCGATAGTGTTTCTTTACCCAAAAAAAAAAAAAAAACAACAATCGATAGTGTTTGTTGTGACTTCATGTTTGTTTTACGGGATTAAGGAATAAAATGGCGTTCCTTGGGTAGACCTCTGGAATGCACATTCCAACTTTTGGAGCCTCACCAAAGGCCGTTATTGCGATGGGAGCCAAAATGCTGATTTAGTCCGGCCGCAGGGTATGCTGAACATAGGCATTACATCCTCACATGATAGGAAATGCAAGAACTTCATGTACTGCACAGATCACTTGAAACCGGAAAACAGGAACCATTTTGTGCATAATCCATAATCAATGCAAAGCTCCTTCCATAATTTGAATATGATTGGAGTCACTGCTTGTGTTTGGAAAATTAATAGGAAAACAGTAGCGAAAGAGTTTTTTATTTCAGCCATCAAGGAGCCATCTGTCTAGACTCTCCTCAAGTTACACAGCTTATACAGGTCAAGTCGCTTCAAATTTCCAAGTGTCGTAACAAGTTTTTCCGCACCAATTAGTTCTCCATGGGGAGTGGCTCCCCCATGGCCAGACCCATCTTCTAGAAATATCTCCTCGAAGGAACTACAGAGCACTTGACATGCTTCTAGATTGGGGAATCCCTGGAGGAGGAAGTCGGAAGGAAAAACGACATTTTCATCGTGGTAAACAGTAGCGAAAGAGTTTTTCCGATTATAGTGTGTATCTTTGTATTTTATCAGTGAATTTCTCTGAAAGAGTTTTCCCGATTAAACTTGACGAGTTCTCTCAAGTTTATTCTGGTTTCATCGCCTGCGTCGAGCTCTTGTTTCGAGTGCATCACCCTGTCAATTACATTACTAATAAGATGACTAGATTGCAGTTTCACTGGAGGGGGAGAAAAGGGTAGTGCTACACCTTCTGACTCCTACATTATAATGAGATCAACACCAGAAAATTGTAGGAACCAAAACCGGCTTCACGAACAAAGAGATTCGGGCATTTCTGTCTTGCATCATAGCACAATGTTTCAAGTGATGCACAACATGGCCAGCGAAGTTCTACATGATTATTATTTATGGCAATTCCAGGCAGTGATGATGACTAAATTCGCCACGTTAAGTTCCTTCATGCCGTATGACTCTTGCATTTCCTGAGCTCACTTTAAGCACTTTAACATACGAGGTTTGGATGATTCCACTAAATCTCACTTGACAGTATGTAGATGCAATTCAGCCACTAAAATGTTCCTGAGATTCATCTGAGTTCATACAGAAATACCATCGGGCACATCAAGAATATCACAGTCCAATTCGACAAACCGATGACAACATTCAGAATCATAAGTAGCATTTTCATACGAGATTACTGTGGACCGGATAGAACCGAGGGTATTACAGAAGTTGTAGCACAAAAATCAATATTCTCCTGACCAATACTTACATGAAAATTCATCGAGATGCTGTGCGAAAAGTCATTATCTAAGTCCTCTGGAATTTCCATTGACCCATCTAACACCTTGATGACCATCGACATGGAAGGCCTCTTTGAAAAATCACATTGTAAGCACCATGAAGCAATCCTCATAATATTGACCACGCGGGGTTGATTTAGTTGCATATCCTCACAAGTGTTGTCCACCATGTCCAACAATCGGCCATCTTCGACCTTTCTCTTAAAAACTTCAACTAGATACATGTCTTCCTTGTTCTGAGAGCTATCAAATACTTTCCTTCCACAAACTATCTCCAAAACTACCACACCAAAGCTATAGACATCTACTTTCTCCGTAATTGTTGCGCTCAGCCATTCAGGGGCCAAATAGCCAGGAGTTCCCCTCATTGTAGTCACAGCTTGGCTTTGGCCCCTATCAAGCAACTTAGACAAGCCAAAATCAGCAATCTTAGCATTAAATTTTTCATCTAAGAGAATATTTTGCGGTTTGATGTCCATGTGAACTATCTTCCATGTACATTCTTCATGGAGATAGTTTAGGCCCTTGGCTATGTCATAGATGATCTTCCTCCTTTTTCTCCAGTCAAGCACGAACGACCCTTTAGATTTGTGAAAGATCCACTCATCCAAAGAACCCCTAGACATGTACTCATAGATTAGCAGCATGTGAGACTTCTCGGAGCAAAGTCCAAGGAGTCTTGCTAGGTTGACATGATGAATGTTACCAATAGTCTCGAACTCGGCTAGAAAAGATTTTTTAATTTGGCGTAATCCGCCAAGGCGTTTCACTGCAACTTTTGTGCCGTCACTCAGAGTACCTTCAAAGACGGTTCCAAAGCCTCCTTCACCGAGCTTCTTACTGAACACTTCTGTGACGGCTATTAAATCATCATAAGTGAACCTTGTAGGGAGGCCAGGCAGTTGTTCTAGGTATTCCTCTCCAACTTCATCGGCTTCTTGCCTCCAGAGAACTAGAGAATTCGAAACTACGTTAAGAATAATCAAGGCAAGGACGGATCCAGCACTATAACTGAGTATTATTACCTCGAGAGTGTTTTGACTTTTTGCTCATTTCAAGAGAAACACGAGGTTCGTTGGTATTAGGAGAGGGAGAAGGAACTTCATTAGAGGTATTCTGTACTTTAATGAAAGCAACGGAACGGGAAGGAATTTCATCTATAAGTAGCGAAATTACTGGAGACACTAAGTAGCACGAACCAGAATGATACAGGTAAAATGCTGTTGTGCATGAGCAGTTGCAGGCACAGGCCTCTCTGCAACTCTCCTTATCTGTATTTGCTAGATCTGGGATGATTTGAATGTCTGTGCCATAGGTGAAGTAAGAATAGTCATTAAGCTCAAAAAAGGTTTGAAACTGCGAAGCTTCGCAAGACAAAGGAACAGTTTCGACACACCCAAGTTTAGGATCTCTATCATCTATTGGCTTGAAGTAGCTCATCCCCTCCCTTGATGTTGGACAACTACACTGCCCGTGCACGCTTCAAATTCCATATTTACCACAAGCCATTGGATAACCACAATCCCCAAGATATGGTTCAAAAAGATCATCTCTTACACTCCACCCCACTTCATCCCATTGATATGATCTCAAATGTCCATCGGGTTCGAACTTCATGTACTGCACAGATGCACCAGAACCAGGACCGGTAACAGAAAGCACAGACCCATTTCTTGTGGAGTCCATGAACAATGCCAAATCTCCTCCAGCAATTTCGATATAATTGGAGTCATCGCTTGTGTTAGGCAAATTTACGTTAACATGGAGATACACCTGCAGAGGATAAGTCTCTATCCGGGCAAATAAACCACTAGGAGTGAGCGAAAGTGAAAGTAAACCTTGTTCGATCCCATTCACTAAGGAAGTACTCGGGGTCAATTTCTGCCCCACGCTTAATTTCTGCCCAAGGACAAGTGAGTCTGTAGGGTGATCGAAGGATTGCCACACTGTGGCATTATTCTTATCAAACAGCACAATATTGCCGGTGTCTGTCAAGTTCATGCCCACAACAGACATACCCGTAGTGTTGGTAGACCAACCCACCGACCCGTCAACATCGGTCAATACCAAATCTCCTTCCACCGTGAGCTCCAAGGTCGCGTTGGCACCAACCGGATTGTTTCGATTAGCAGACCACACCTCAATCAGATCTACAAGTTGGTCAAAATTCTTGACTGTGCGAGCAATAAAAATGCTGAAATAGCAGATTTTCCTGACGGCATCCAATTGGAAGCCACATGCGAATGCCGTGCCCGAGCTGTTTTGTCTTCTCAGAAGAATGGATGGCCAGGACCCCCCCAACCTAGCAGTGGAGAATAATCATAGGCTATCCATTTAGTAGAAAGGCCTGCAGTTGCATTGAAAGCTTGAGCATCGACTAAACAGGAAAAGAATTGCAGGAGAAGAAGGGAAAGGAAAGAGCAAAGACTCCACCATTTGAACACAGTGTCGGGATTATCAAAGAAACCAAAGATACGAATGAGAAGCAGAGCAGAATGAAAGCGAGAAACTGGAACTTGAGGTTAGAGGTGACAGTGCAATCATTTTAAGCTCCATCGACAAGTCCAAAAACTTTGGATTGTAAGATTAAGATATTCTGGACAAAATCCTCGTTCATACAACAGATGTCGATGCCTCCTATGTGCCGGCGCAGCAGCACGGAATCTATGACAATCCAAGAAAGGGAAACAAAAGAAACTAGCGAAACTAAAATTCATTTTTCTTGACTGTCGGTATCGAAGAACAAACATGATTTAAGAGTGCCAACAGACGATGAATGACACGATGAAAATAAGCTAACATTACAGGATCACCAGTAGCCTAATCCCTTCACAATTAGCAGAAGACTGCCCCCTTGTGCGTGAACATTGACGACATCAATCCATGCTTGGTAAACATTCACATCAATCCGTTCTTGGTAAACATTCGGAAATCTAAGTTCCTAGCTTACAATGGTCGATTCTATCGAAGAAACAAATAAAGCTGGAAGGCAAAATAACGGGCTCATTGCCGGCTCCATGAAGACGAGGATCTTCTGAAAGAGAAAAAATATCAAGGTTACCATTTTCTCGATTACTTGATAAAAGAGTACATTGTTTTGGTTATGCTTATAGAATATGAGAGACGCTAATAGAATCTTAATTTCTTCATTTATGACCTCAGACTAACTACGGATTAATATCCATAAATATACTTCAGTACTCTCCTCAAACTAGAGTATTCAGTTTGTGTCCGTCGGGTGCGACTTTTTTCCAAAGTCTACGACCAAAGCACTGTGTAAGCCTTCTTACACTAGACATGATATGTGGATAAAACGAACTGAATTGAAAAAAAGCGTTGAAGGAATACTTGATCACATGTGCCATAGCTCGATATTGAGCTTCAACGCTTAATCAAGATACTACAGATTGTTTCTTGCTCTTCCATTCAACTAAATTACCTCCAAAAAATAAACAATAGCCTGAAGTAGATTTCCTATGCATAGGATATCCAGCCCAATCAGCATTAGAGAAGCTTGTAGTGTTTAGATGACCATAATTTTTTGAAACATTAGTCCTTTACTTGGTGCTCCCTTCAAATATTTGACGATTCGAAGTACAATATCCATAGGAGAACTCATGAATTGGCTTACTACGCTAACATCAAAAGATTTATCAGGTCTTGTAACTGTAAGATAGTTTAACTTATCAATTAATCTCCAATACTTCGCTGGATCATATAGCAATTCTCCATGTTACACATCAAGTTTTACATTGGGATTTGCTCCAAGAAATCCAACCTCACCAAGAATGTCAAGTCTATACTTCCGTTGCGATAAAGTGATACTGAAATGTGAGTAGGCTACTTCAATACCAAGAAAATATCAAAGACGTCCTATATCTTTAGTATTGAATTCTATATACATAAATTGCTTGGGTTTCTGAATACCATCACTACTAGTAATGATGATATCATCCACATATACCACTAGAGACAGAGCTCAAAACCGAATGATCTATCTTACACCGCTTTATCCAAATTCGAGAATCGGATCACTAAATCTATGAAACAAAGTACGAAGAGATTGTTTAAGTACATAGAAAGCCTTGTGTAAATGACATACCACATTATCTCCTTTAGCAACTAACCTAGGTGGTTACTCCATGTAGATCTCCTCAGCCATATCACAATGTAAAAAGGCATTTTCCACATATAGATAATGAAGAAACCAGCCCATCGCACTAAATAAATATACAAACATATGGAATTTGGGCCACCGAAGAAAATGTGCTGTTGTAGTTGACACCATAAGTCCGAGTATACCCCCTTCGCAACAAATTGTCCCTCCTCCTCCTCCTCAATAGGAACTTCACTTCGACTTGCCTCCTGGTTTGGACTGCATAGTCAATCAGTCAAGAGTACCATAAGGGTGAACTTTACAAGTGAAAACCCAACAACAACCAACAGGTTTCTTACATGTAGGTAAGGAAGTAAGTTGCCAAGTTCGGTTCTTAATGAGTACCAGCATTTCATCCTCAATGGCATGACACCATCTCGGATGAGCAAGAGCCTAAGCAACACTATTAGGCATAGAAACAAAAGGCAACGACAAGACAAAGACAAAGAAGGTAGGAAATAAGCGATCATATGATAAAAAATTGGAAATTGGATTATGTGTACGAACACAATCGGAAAGACCGAAATATGGAGTATAGCGATCAACGGGACGACCAACACAAGATCGTGCACCATATTGAGAAGCATTGGGTGGATCAAGATCGGAGGATGGTGCTGTAGCTGATGGGCGAACATATGAACTATGTACCGTTAAAAATTGTACTGCATCGATGATAGGTGCGGTCAGCAAACTAGAAATTGGAAATTAGGCATAGAAACAAAAGACAACGACAAGACAAAGACAAAGAAAGTAGGAAATAAGCGATCATATGATAAAAAATTGGAAATTGGATTATGTGTACGAACACAATCAGAAAGACCGAAATATGGAGTACAACGATCAACAGGATGACCAACACAAGATCATGCACCATATTGAGAAGCATTGGGTGGATCAAGATCGGAGGATGGTGCTGTAGGCGATGGGCGAACATATGAACTATGTACTGTTAAAAATTGTACTGCATCGATGATAGGTGCGGTCAGCAAACTAGAAACTTGTGGATGTAGTTGGAGGGAGTGGAAGCATCGGTATGACACAACCATCATCATCACCAAATGCCGTAGGAATCGCCCAAGAAGAAAACATGATTGATCTTCAAAGAACGTCACATTTGTGGATGCGAACATACGACGGCAAGTAGGGCTGTAACATTTGTTCCCTTATGAGTCCGAGAGTGTCCCACAAAGAGACATTTTTCAACACGAGGATCTAGCTTATCAAGACCCGAAGTAAGAGAACGTGAAAAACAGCTACACCCAAAGACTAGACTTGAAAAGGTAAGGAAAAGAGAGGACGATTTGTATGTAAAATAGAGAATGGCGTCTCCCCCTGAAGAACGAAAGTTGGAAGCCTATTGATTAAATAACACGCTGTAAGAATAGCACAACCCCCAAAAATTTTAGGTAGATTCATGTAAAATATGAGGCAATGGGCAATATAAAAAAGATGACGATTTTTACGTTCGGCTATGCCACTCTGCTATGAGGTATATGAACATGAAGTCTGATGAATACTACCAAGAGAATCAAGGTATGGTTGGAAACTAGAAGTTGTAGCAAGATATTCTCTAGCATTATCTCATCATAAATATTTGACAGAGATATTATATTGATTAAACACTTCAAAGTGGAATAATCGAAAGCAATGAAAAATCTCTACGTAGCCTTTTATTAAGAATAACTAAGTCATTTGGGAAAAATCATCCATGAACGTAACAAAATATATGAATTTAGAGACATCGGACACACGATGCGGACCCCATCCATCCGAGTGAACCAACTCAAATAGACTAGACACACGACTCTGAATGCGGTAAGGAAAAGAGACGGATATTTACCAAAATAACAAGCTTTACATTGCAAGGAACTTGCAGGATTAGACTCAAGAAATATATATTGAAGTATGTTTGGTGGCGGATGACCAGCACGACAATGCATCCGATATAAATCGGTGGATGTACGCTTCACAATTGCAACAACTAACACCTTTGTGTCAAGATAGTACGTGCCATTTGATTCATGTCCCCCACCAATCATTCATTTAGTCCTCGGATCCTAAAAGACACAGCGAGAAGAGGAAAATGTTGCGGAACAATTCAATTCTTTAGTTAACGAGCTAACAAAAATCAAAATTTAAGGAAATTTTGATAGGTAAATGACAGATGAAAAAGAAAGAGAGGGACTCGGATGAGCAACACCAGTAACTTGAGATTGGGAGCCATTCGCTAATGTAACCGAATTTGACAATAAAGGAGATCTAAAATGCAATGAAGAGAGTAGATTAGAGTTACCAGTCATGTGATTGGTAGCTCCATAATCTATTAGCCATGAGTCAGACGTTGTAGAAAACAAACAAGATGAACTACCTTTGGAGGTTTGTGCCAAGTTGTAGTAGGAGCTGAAGATCCTATCATCTATTGAGAGTGGACCAATGTATCATATCTAGCATGTGTCAGTGTAAAGGAATTGCCTGTATTTTGCACAATAGTTGAACTTGGTGGAACTAGTGAGGAAGGAACAATAAAATTCTCAACTTCTGCATAGGCAACAAGGGTTGGTATGAGCTGCGGGTGAAGAGTATAGCGATAAGCTTCGGTATGTTGGGGTCTTTTATGGCAACAGCATGAGCCATGACCATTTTCAGAACTAATGGCACCAGGAGTACTAACCTCTCCATCACGGCCTTCACGACCTCTAATATGAACAAAATCGCGTCCACGACCTTGGTAACCTCTACCGCGACCTCCACGTCCACTAGAACCATGGGAAAGCATAGTGCTTGTCTCCAAAATTGGCGTGGAAGAAATCTTCTCAATGATTGTAGAATGGAGCCTGAAGAAGACTTCATCCACTGTAGGAAGAGAGCGCTAAGATGTTATATGTTGGTGAAGAGATGAATATTTAGGCCCCAACGACTTGAGATGTAATATCACCCGCAAATTCTCTTGGCATTTGGCTCAAACATTTGGATCATTCGAGGCGGGAAGATAAGTATCCAATTGCTGGCAAAGGGTTGTGAACTGAGCATAATGATCGTATAAAGATTGATCATGATAAATATCAAATAATGCTTCCCACGTGTCATATACCTGCGTCATATTGTTTTGTCTAGAGGAGAGCAATGCACATTTCTCCCAAACTGCCTTAGTAGAGTCACACTAAATAAAGTGAGGATAGCCCTTAGAGTCCATGCTATTTCATAAGAAAGTCTAAATCATCGCATCTTCTGCAATCCAATCGGCAACTTTATACTTGTCGGACGGTACCGTAGTCGTTAGATAGTCTAGTTGCTTGGTGGCAGTAAGATTGACCTTGATAGCTTTAGACTAGAATGAATAATTAGTTCCATCCAACTTGCCAAAGGTTAATTGAAAATGAACACAAGGGGATCCATAAGCCATCAGTGAATAGCGAATGTGATCAAGCCCAAAAAAGAACCAACGTCATGGCAAATGACACTTAAATCTAGTAATCCAACCAACCACATAGTAATTTCAAAAAAGAAAACATGGCTCAATCCAACCACCACTGAACGCAGCACTTCACTAAAACTTCATAAAATCATTAAAGTGATATAAGGTTGCTATTACAAAGATGTGGGTCTCCGTCTCTCTCTGAAATATTGTATTTTTTTCATGATTCATATTCTACGATCTTATTGCAGGATACTTGGCTTGTGCCAGTCGTTCAGCAAGTCGTGTGTGCTTGAGTGTGGACCCCATTTTAGTAACCTGTAAAGCGGATCGCGCTCTTCTGGTTCCCAAAACTGAGAGGTATCCAAACTACTTCGGGACGAGGAAGGTAGAGAAATTTTTTCGTGGATCTTACAGATGAGTTTCGTGTTTTAGGTTGTAACTGTTGCATAATTGCATTAGCTTATGATAACTTTGACTTAGCAGCTGTTTAATAGAAACATGCCTTAAGCATTTGTCGCTTTGTGGGCGACTCGAAAAAGCATTCGCATGTTATCATCCAATTCGCCGACCAATTCAATCTGAAGTGTAGTCAAAGGTGTGAATCAGCTTAGTTATTGTTAGAATAGTAAATGTTAAACCACACATTCATCTAAAAGCGCAAACTTTTAGAACAGGTTGGCGTGGTCCTATAAAATCTCATATGGTATCAGAATAGGAAGTCCTAAGTTTGAATTTTTCTAGGCCTCTATTTGCCTCGCTAATTACATATTTTCACGCTTAGTACTAGGCAAAAAGACTAGACTAAGTGTGATGGGGAATGTTAGAATATTAAATATTAAACCATACCTTTATCTAAAAGCTTGAACTTTTGGAACTCTTGACTATGGTACAATAAAATCTCACAGTTATTGCTCCTTGAACTTGATCTAAAAGTAGGAAAAGCTCTGTGCATTCTGTTTTCGGTATTACTGGCTTTTACTTTTCGCTTTGCGGGACCCACGTGCCTTCCTGATAAGTATAAATCACACTCCAACACTCAGTGTGCTTGTCTATGTAATTCACATTATGTATATTTTACTATTCTATCGGCGAATTTCTCTGTGTCTCGGTTATTACATTCTTTGAAAGAGTTTTCCTAAATGTGGTGATTTCTCTCGAGTGTACTCTGGTTTTATCGCTTGCGTTGAGGCTTGAGCCTTTGTTTCTAGTGCATCACCCTGTCAGTTACCTTGCTAATGAGATGACTAGATTGCAGTTTTACTGGAGGGGAGAAAAGGGTAGTGCTCCAGCTTCTGACTCCTACATTAAAACGAGACCAACACCAGAAATAGTAAGAACCAAAACCGGCTTCAACAACGGAGACATTCAGGCATTTGTATCATGCATAGTACAATGTTTCAAGTGATGCACAAAATGGCCAACGAAGATCAACTGGTTTTCCATTTATGGCAATTTCAGGCGGTGATGATGACTAAATTCGCCACGGTAAGTTCCTTCATGCCGCAAGACTCCTGCATTTCCTTCGTTAAAGGGAAAAACACATCACCTCACTTTAAGCACTTTAACATACGAGGTTTAAAAATGATTCCGCTGAAACTCACTTGACAGTCCATGGAGATGCAATTCAGCAACTATAATGTTTCTGTGATACGTCTGACTTCATATCTTTATACCGCCGAGCACATCGATAATATTATAGTGCAATTTTGCAAACTGACGACAACATTCAAAAACATAAGCAAAATTTTGTACAAGATTACCGTGGACCAGATAGAATTGAGGGTATCACAGAAGTTGTAGCACAAAAGTCAGCGTTCTCCTGACCAACAATTACATGAATATTCATCGAGCTGCGGTGTGAGAAGTCATTATCTAAGTCATCTGGAATTTCCATTACTCCATCCAACACCTTGATGACCATAGACACGGAAGGCCTTCTCGAAAAATCATATTGTAAGCACCATGAAGCAATCCTCATAATATTGAACGCGTGGGGTTGATTTAGTCGCATATCCTCACAAGTGTGGTCCATCATATCCAACGGCCGCCCTTCTTCGACCTTTCTCTTGAAAACTTCAACTAGATATCTGTCTCCCTCATTCTGAGAGCTGTCAAATACTTTCTTTCCACAAACTATCTCAAGAACTACCACACCAAACCTATAGACATTGACTTTCTCCGTAATTGTTGCGCTCAGCCATTCCGGGGCCAAATAGCCAGGAGTTCCCCTCATTGTAGTCACAGCTTGGCTTTGGTCCCTATCAAGCAACTTAGACAAGCCGAAATCAGCAATCTTAGCATTAAATTTTTCATCTAAGAGAATATTTTGGGGTTTGATGTCCAAGTGAATTATCTTCCATGTACATTCTTCGTGGAGATAGTTTAGGCCCTTGGCTATGTCGTAGATGATCCTCCTCCTTTTTCTCCAGTCAAGCACAAACGACCCTTTCGATTTGTGAAAGATCCACTCATCCAAAGAACCCCTGGACATGTACTCATAGATTAGCAGCCTATGAAACTTCTCGGAGAAAATTCCAATGAGTCTTACCAGGTTGACATGATGAATGTTGCCAATAGTCTCAACCTCGGCTAGGAAAGATTTTTTGATTTGGCGTAATCCATCAAGACGCTTCACGGCAACTTTTGTGCCGTCAATCAAAGTACCTTCAAAGACAGATCCAAAGCCTCCTTCACCGAGCTTCTTACTGAACCCCCCCGTGACGGCTATTAAATCATCATAAGTGAACCTTGTAGGTAGTCCAGGCAGTTGTTCTAGGTATTCCTCTCCAACTTCATCGGCTTCTTGCCTCCAGAGAGCTAGAAACTTTACAACCACAATAAGAATAATCATGGCAAAGAGGGACCCAATGCTGGAACCGAGTATTATGACCTCAAGAGTGTTCGACTTTTTACTATTTTCAAGAGAAACACGAGCTCCGTTTGTGTTAGGAGAGGGAGAAGGAGCTTCAATAGAGACATTCTGTGCTTTAATGAGAGCAATGGAATGGGTAGGAGCATGTTCAAAGTATGTAAGCGACAATACTTGGGATACTAAGTAGCAAGAACCTGAATCATTTAGGAAAAAGGCTGTTGTGCATGAGCAATTGTTGGCACAGGCTTCTCTGCAACTGTCCTTGTCTATATTTGCTAGATCTGGTGTAAGTTGCGGGTCTTTGTTATATGTGAAGTAAGAAGTGTCATTAAGCTCCAAAAAGGTTTGAAACTGCGAAGCTTCGCAAGACAAAGGAACAGTTTCCACGCACCCAAGTTTAGGATCCCTATCACTCACGGGCTTGAAGTAGCTTTTCCCATCGCTCGATGTTGGACAACTACACTGCCTGTCCAAACAAATTCCATATTTACCGCAGACAGTTGGATATTCACAATCCTCAAGATATCGTGCAAGAAGATCATCTCTTACACTCCAGTCCACTCCATCCAGTTGATATGATCTCAAATGTCCATCGGGTTCAAACTTCATGTACTTCACAGATGAATCAGAACCAGAACCAGAAAGCACAGACTCATTTGTTGTGGAGTTCATGAACAATGTCAAGGCTCCTTTGATAATTTCAATATAACTGGAGTCATCACTTGTGTTAGGAAAATTTACGCTAACATGGAGATACACCAGCGGAGGATCATTCTCTACCTGGGCAAATAAACCACTAGGAGTCAGCGAAAGTGAAAGTAAAACTTGTTCGATCCCATTCACTGAGGAAGTACGCGTGGTCAATTTCTGCCCAACCCTTAATTTCTGCCCAAGGACAAGTGAGTCTGTAGGGTGATCAAAGGATTGACACACTACGGCATTGCTCTTGTCAAACAGCACAAGATTGCCGCTGTCTGTCAAGTTCATGCCCACAACAGACATACCCATAGTGTTGGTAGACCAAGCCAACGACCCGTCAACATCCGTCAATACCAAATCTCCTTCCGCCGTGAGCTCCAAGCTCGCGTTGGCACCAACCGGACTGTTTCAATTAGCGGACCACACCTCAACCGGATTATCCAGTTCGTGACAATTGTCGTTGGTGCCAGCAATAAAAATGCTGAAATAGCAGATTTTCCTGATGGCATCGCAGTTGAAGCCACATGTGAATGCCGTGCCCAAGCGATTTTGTCCTCTCAGAAGAATGGGCAGGCTAGCAACCCAATCTATCGGTGGAAAATAATCAGGGACTATCCATTTAGTAGAAAGGCCTGCAGTTGCATTGAAAGTTTGAGCATCGACTAAATCGGAAAGGAATGGCAGGAGAAGAAGGGAAAGGAGAGAGCAAAGGCTCCACCTTTTGAACATGGTATTGGGAATTATCAAAGAAAGCAGAGAGACGAATGAGGAGGAGCAGAATGAAAACAAGAAACTGGAACTCGAGGTCAGAGGTGACAGTGCAATCATTTTACGCTCCATTGACAAGTCCAAGAACTTTGGATTACAAGAACAAGATAATCGGGACAAATCCTCGTTGCATACAATAGACGTAGATGCCTCCGATGTGCCGGTGCGGCGGCAAGGAATCTATGACAATAGAAAGGGAAACAAAAGAAATGACAGAAACTAAAATTCATTGTTATCGACTGCCGGCATCGAAGAACAAACATGATTTGAGAGCGCCAACAGACAAAGGACACGATGAAAACAAGCTAACATTGCAGGATCATCAATGGCCTATTCCTTTCACAATTAGCAGAAGACTGGCCCCTCGAACGTTGATGGCATCAATCCATGCTTGGTAAACTTGTAGAAATCTAAGTTCCTACCTACATTGGTCGATTCTATCGAAGAAACAAATAAAGTCGGAAGGCGAAATAATGGGCTCATCGCCAGCTCCATAAAGACGAGGATCTTCTGGAAGAGAAAACATAGTAAGGATACATATTTTCTCGATAAGTTGATAAAAAGAGTACATTTATGGTTCTGTCTGTAGAATAAGAGAGAGAAAGAAAATTCTAATCTCTTTACGGAATATGCTTACGTGACGGTTTTTTTCTACTGTGAGATTGACAGCATGTTGTGAGCCACAAAAAATAGATAACAAATAATTAAAAATTGTTGTAGGATCCACTCCTTCAAGAATTTGTGGTTCACAACATGCTTGTTATTGTCACAGTCACCAAAAAGCTGTTATGCTAGAAAACTCCCTTCTTTATTTATGACCTCCGAGTGACCACCGATTAATGTCCATAAATATACTTCAATACTCTCATCAAACTCGAGTATTCAGTTTGTGCATGAGGGGTGCGGCTTTTTTTCAAAGTCTACGACCACTGTACCGTGTAAGCCTTCTTAGGCTAACAGGATATATGCATACAACGAACCAAATTTAAAACAAGCGTCCAAGAAATACATGATGAGAAAGCCGACGTTTCTTTCTCACACGACCTTTATAAAACCACGTGGAAACTACTTATAAATTGCAGCAAACTTAACTACATCACCTAAGGACGCTCGACTTTGGCTGCTCCATGAAGGTGGGGCCAACTCCAGCGCTCATAGCTGCCTAGACACTTGACAACGGGAAAAAAAGTACAATAGAAGTGCCATAACTTTTGTACGACGTTTACTTGAGTGTCATAACTTTCAAATCGTTCATTTAAGAGCCATAACTTTTAAAAATCGTTAACTTTAGTGCCATGTTGATGTGGTAGCCGAAAAAACTGACGTGACAGTAGGAAAAGTTATCGTAGATGTCGGAAAAGTTCTTGTAGATGTCGGAAAGCTGATGTAGCACGTCGGAAAGCAAACGAGGCACGTCGGAAAAGTTCTTGTAGCACTCAAGTGAACGATTTTGCTCCGACATAGCACTCAAGTGAACTATTTTTGAAAGTTATGGCATTTAAGTGAACGTTTTGAAAGTTATGGCACTCAAGTGAAAGCCGTACACAAGTTATGGCACTTCTAGTGTACTTTTCCCCTTGACAACGACTTTGCTCGTCAATGATGCTTGCAATTGAAAGAGATTCTTCCGACGAAGAAGATCTATGATAGGCATTGTCGACCGAAAATTTGGGAAGTTTCTAAAAACCTATAAGATCTCTTTTTCTCCTTCTTTGGGAACTGAAATGGACGGAAAAAAAAATTAAAACTAAAACCTACAATTAATGAGGACGGTAGCTTGATTCCGACGAAGAAGCGGAACCAACGATCATCATCGAGAAGGATATGCACGACGAAATGAAACTAGAGAACAGAGAAGCTCGACTTGTGGTAAAGTTCAACGGTACAAATGCCGGCCACAAGAATGACGGGGCCACGGAAACAACAACTCCTCGTGACCATTTCCATTATTCCATGTATTTTTTTTTTATTCCACAGATTGTTTTTTTCTTTTTTTTCACACAGATTGTTGACATGGAGAGAAAATAGTCAAACCCTACATCTCTACTCAGTAGGTTGATAAAAGAGTACACTCATGTTTTTTTTTTGGGTGTTTTGTTTTTGTTTTATAGAATATGAGGGACACTAACAAAGCTCTAATTACTTATTTATGACCACCTATTAAATACTAACTAATATCTATGCTTATGAATCAATAATGAGTGAACCCAATTACTTGATGCCGTTACACTTCAGTTTTTTGTTGAGGCTATCCTGTGGAAGTACTCAAATTGGATCGGCGATCGATTTCTAAGTTTCGTCGTAAATCTAATTGGTTATTTCCTATTGGGTAAACCAACATTTCAAAGCGCACTCAAAGGTAGGGCTAATTCCCTAAAAAAGCATCAATTTTAGGTCTAATGATGAATCTGGCTCGAACTTTTTTTTTTTTTGTCTCACGTGACCCGCGGATAGATCCATTTGACTCAAGACAGTTTGCTGACCCTGCATGATTTTGTGTGCTGTAGCGTATCAATAACATTCAACAGTGTTCATTGTATCTTCATGTTTGTTTTACGGAATAAAGGAATAAAATGGCATTGCTTCGGTAGACCTCTGGAATGCACACTCCCAACTTTTGGAGCCTCACCAAACGCCGGTATTGCAATGGGAGCCAAAACGACGATTCGGTCCTGCCGCATTGTATACTGAACATAGCAGTACATCCTCAAAAAATAGGAAATGCAAGAAGAACTAAGACTTCTGAGTTTGCTCAAGAGTTTGTCACAAGGCTGTTGCATTTGCACCGTCAAAGATATTAGATACCAGCCAAACTACAGAACTGTGAATTTGACTGATACAAAGTAGCATGTGTTAGATATATTATATATATTAGGAGTAGGGTTTTTTTCCTTAGTATATGTATTTACATTTTTACCCTTCTTTGTATGTATATTTATATCGGCCTTGTGCCTAATTGTAAATGTAGCATTCCATTATTCACTTCTCCAAATCTAACATGGTATCAGAGCTAGGGTTTGCTTTCTTGTGAGTACTGTACACTAATCAACGACTACGGCGGTCCCGAGAAATTTTTTTTTTCGGTCGCCTTCTTCATTGCGCCTTCGTTTTCACGCCGGCCACGTTGTCTTCATCGGTATAGCTTCGCGATTGTCCGACTTTGTCTCGCCCGATCTTCTTCGTCTTTCGCCTTGTTCTTGCGATCGATCTCGGGTTCTATCTTCTTCACTCATATATATATATTTGCTTCCACTTTGATTTAGTGATCTCGGAATTAATGGCTGATAGTGATCGGATTGATCGCATTGATGTTAAGTTGGATGGCTCTAATTATGTTATTTGGAAACCCTCGGTGATGGCTGCTCTTGTTTATCGTGATTTATATGAGCATGTTGATGGTACTCGTTCTTGTCCTACATCTTTGTCCGATACTGCTGATCCTAAACCTAGTGCCGATCGGATTACGCGACGTGAATCTGAAATTAGGGCTTGGCATGTTGCTGATCGAAAAGCATGGGCCATATTATTTGGTTCTATTAGCCACGATCTTCGCCCCCAATTTACTCGGATTGTTGGTGCAAAACAGTTATGGGATCAAATTGCTGAGATGTTTACGCAAACAGGTTCCGTTCGTGTTTATCGGCTTATGCAGGAACTTCGTCGTGCTACTCAAGGCACACGATCAATTCGTGAATTTTATAATTATATGACATCTCTTTGGTCTCAACTTGATGTATTGGCTCGTCCAACATGTCCCACGTGTGCTGGTTGTGTTACTTGTGCTGCATTTAAACTTGAAGATCATAACAAGAATCGTCTTTACGAATTCTTGATGTAACTTTCACCAGAATTTGAGGGAGTTCGGAGTCAGATTCTCTATCGTTATCCCGCACCATCTCTTTCATATGCGGTCAAAGAACTTCAGGCCGAGGAAACCAGACGAGGAATTCTTGGTGCTCCTCCATCTCTAGATCCCTTTGCAATCTTGGCCACCCCACAGCCCGATTTCCAGTCTGGCTCCTCTCGGCGTGGTGTTCAATCTGTCTCCTCTCAACGTGGTTTTCAATCCGGCTATTCTCGGCGTAGTTCTCAACGTGGTTCTCGCCGTAGTTACGTGCGTGGCTCCCAGCGTGCCTCTTCTCAGCAAGGTTCACATTTTTATTGTAACTTTTGTAAACAAAATGGACATGCTGAGGATCGATGCTTTCGGAAGATGCGTGATCTTCCCGATGCAACCTCACGCTCCGTTGCACCTGTCTCTTCTCCATCCGCGGATCATGCCACTCCATCCTCATCTTCGGATGATCGTCTTGCTAATATTGAGGCTCAGCTTTCTCGTTTAGCTCGGCTTCATCTTGGTTCTTCTGGTGTATCCTCTACTATTGCTACTGCTGCTGCTGCGCAATCCTCGTGTGATAGTTCTTCTTGGATTCTTGACTCTGGGGCCGCTCATCACATGATCGCCTCTGCTCATCATCTCACTCAGGAGACTACACTCAAAAATCCACAAGGGTTCTTTACAACCGATGGATCCTCTATTATCGCTACTATGCAAGGCCATCTTACTATCCCTGGCGGTTTTAATGTGCCTAATGTGTTGCATATACCGAATTTAGCCCCGAATCTTTTATCCGTTGGACAACTTGCTGATATGGGTTATATGGCGACATTTACTATTGATTCTTGTGTTGTACAGGATCGTACGAGTGGCCGGACGATTGGCGGGGTAGTAGACATGGAGGATTGTATACGATGCAGCATCTCCAGCTTCCTTCACCTCAACATGTTCTCGCTATCTTCGACCTTGACTATTGGCACCAGCGTTTGGGTCATATATCCGCTTCTCGTTTGTCTTTTCTGCGTCGGCGAGGTGTACTTGGGCCTATTTCATCTACTGTTATGCGTCCTTGTACTAGTTGTCCTTTAGCTAAACAATCCGCACTTCCTTTTCCTATTAGTTCTTTTGTTTCCATTTCTTGTTTTGATTTAGTACATTCGGATGTTTGGGGTCCCGCCCCCCAAATTTCTAAAAGTGGCTTCAAGTATTATGTATCGTTTATTGATGATTATTCTCGTTATACCTGGGTTTATTTCATGCGCTCTCGTGATGAATTTCTCTCTATTTATAAAAACTTTACAGCCATGATCTCTACTCAATTCTCTAAAACTATTAAAGTTTTTCGTTCTGATTCGGGTGGGGAATATCTTTCTACCGCTTTTCGTTCTTTCTTAACTTCTCGGGGAACCTTACCTCGGTTGTCCTGTCCCGGTGTTCCTGCTCAAAATGGTCTTGCCGAGCGAAAACATCGTCATATTCTAGATATTACTCGTGCTCTCTTGTTGTCCAATTTTGTTCCTACTGAATTTTGGGCCGAAGCACTTTCTACTGCTGTCTATCTCATAAATCGACTTCCTTCTCTTGTCCTCTCCAAAGCCACCCCTTACCAACGTCTTTTCTCGAAACTACCCACTTATCACCAACTTCGTGTTTTTGGCTGTACGTGTTATGTGCTTCTTCCACCCCATGAGCATACCAAACTCTCTGCAAGGTCGGTTCGGTGTGCTTTCCTAGGCTACAGCACAGAACATAAAGGCTACGGGTGCTATGATCCTTCTTCATGGCGTATTCGTATCTCTCGTAGTGTTCAATTCTTTGAGCACCTACCGTTCTTTTCCGCTACCTCTACTTCTTCACAGTCCGCCCCATCTATTTTTATGGATTTTCCTCTTGATTCATCTCTTGTTCCTCCTATTATATCTTCTCCGTTAGACCCAGTGCCACCACCTTCTCCCGTTATGCCTCCTACCTCGTCTACTTCACCCGCCACTTCGACGCCTCTTGACGATTCTCGCCTCCCTTCCCCTCGGTGAAATCCTCCGCGAGATCGCCGTCCTCCAGCTAGGTACGTGGCTGCTACAAGTTATTCTGATGAGTTTGGTTCCTTTATGGCTGCTGTCCATACTTTACGGGAACCATCACATTATCGTATGGCCGTACAACATGCTGAATGGCGTGATGCTATGTCCGAGGAATTGTCTGCTCTTGAATGCCTTGGTATGTGGGATCTTGTGCCTCTTCCACTAGGGAAGTCCTTGATATCTTGTCGTTGGATCTATAAAATCAAGACTCACTCTGATGGTAGTATTGAGCGCTATAAAGCGCGTCTCGTTGCACGTGGTTTTGATCGGGAGTATGGGATTGATTATGAGGAGACCTTTGCTCCTGTTGCCAAAATGGCTTCTGTTCATACTCTTCTTGCAGTCACATCTATTCGTAATTGGCCTCTTTTTTAGCTTGATGTGAAGAATGCTTTTCTTCATGGGGTCCTTCATGAGGGACTCTATATGCAGCCACCTCCTAGTCTAGCTCATTCTCATGGTCGGGTTTGTCGTCTTCGTCGGGCCCTTTATGGTCTCAAACAGGCTCCTCGAGCTTGGTTTGAACGTTTTGCAGATGTTGTTCGGTCAGCTGGTTTTGTTCGGAGTGAGAATGATCATGCTATGTTCACCCACACTTCTCCTTATGGTTGTACTATTCTGCTACTCTATGTTGATGATATGATTATTACTGGGGATGACTATGCTCATATTGCTTATACTAAGCAACATCTTCACCGTCGGTTTGCTATGAAGGATCTAGGTTTCTTACGTTATTTTCTCGGTATTGAGGTTGCTCGTGATCGACGTGGTATTCTTCTCTCTCGGCAGAAGTACATCACCGACATTCCGGCTCGTGCTGAGTTGTCCGATACTCGCATCGCGGCTACTCCTGTTGAACTTCATTTACAGCTTCGTCCGGATGATGGTGAGCCTTTGTCTGATGTTACTCGCTACCGGGCTCTTGTTGGCAGTCTTGTCTATCTTACGACTACTCGTCCCGATATCGCCTATGCTGTTCACCTTGTCGGTCAATTTGTAGCGGCTCCTCGTACAGTTCATTATGCTGCTGTACTCCGCATTCTGCGATATCTTCGTGGTACTCTGACACACTCAGTTTTTCTCCCATCAACTTCCTCACTTGCTCTTCGTGCTTACTCTGATGCAGATTGGGTTTCGGATGTTCTCGACCGCAAGTCCATTACAGGATTTTGTGTCTTTTCGGGTGATTCTCTGATTTCTTGGCGTGCTAAGAAGCAACCTGTCGTGTCTCGCTCTTCTACCGAGTCCGAGTATCGTGCTATGGCTGACACTACGGTTGAGATTATTTGGCTTCGACGTCTCCTTGCTAATCTTGGTGTTGCCTCCTCTAATCCCATTCCTCTTCATTGTGACAATAAGAGTGCTATTCACATTGCTACAAATCCGGTCTTTCATGAGTGTACCAAGCACATCGACATTGATTGTCATATCACGCGTCATCAGCTCCAAGCACGTATCATTTCTCTTCCCTTTGTAGCCTCTGCAGCCCGACTTGCCGACTTATTCACCAAATCTCTTACATCACAACGATTTGCTACTCTTATTTCCAAACTCTCATTGGTTGACCCACCTTGAGTTTGAGGGGGGTATTAGATATATTATATATATTAGGAGTAGGGTTTTTTTCCTTAGTATATGTATTTACATTTTTACCCTTCTTTGTATGTATATTTATATCGGCCTTGTGCCTAATTGTAAATGTAGCATTCCATTATTCACTTCTCCAAATCTAACAGCATGAACCTAAATATTAGCAACCTGGTTAATGATGGAAAAAAGATGTTATGCATGGACAGTTATTCCCACAAGCCTCTTTGCAGCTCCAGGAACATTGAAATTGGGAAGCTTCGCAGGACAAAGGGACACTTATGGGCTTGAAGTAGGCTGTCTCCCCATTTGAAGTTGGACAACTGCACTGTCCATCGACATTACAAATTCCAAATTGCCCAGTTACCATTGGATAACCGCAATGCCTGTTCTGTTGTGTTAGAAGATCATCTGATATGGTCCCCAAATTTCCATCCTGTGATAACTCCGCAAATTTTCATGAGATTCGCACTTCATGTACAAAGCAGATGAATTGAAACCAGAAAACAAACAATCACTTTGTACATAGTTTATGACCAATAAAGGCTCGTTTCTTAAAATCAGTACAATTGGAGTCATTGCTTGTGTTGAGAAAATCAATAGGAAAAGGGTAGTAAATCTGCAGTGGATCAGTCTATGTCTGAGCAAATAAACATTTACTGGTTAGGGAAAGTGACAGTAAATCCCGTTCGGTCCAATTTGTTGCAGTATTACTATGGGTCTATTTTTTTGCCCCTCTCTCAATTGCTGTCCTCGGACCAAGAGAGCCCGCGGGGTGATTTATGGACTACCATGCCGTAGTGTTGATCTTATTGAACAACACGAGGGTACTGGCATCGGTTAGGTTCATGCCTACAACAGACCTACCAGAATTATTGGTAGACCAAGCTGCAAATCCATCAGCATCTGCCAGTACCAAGCCTCCTTCTGCTGTGGGCTGCAGCGTGGCATTGGCTCCAATCGGATTGTTTCGATTGGCTGACTGCACCGATACTGGAGCTAAACATTATCAACATAGAACCCTTGTTGCTTTGAACAAGAAACGTACTGATACAGTAATCTCCTGGGAATTTTGAGCCTAAGATTGTGTCCTCGTAACAGAATGGGCATCAAGGCAGAGAGAGCATTAGGGAACCTCACAGAATTGTCAGCATGCATTGTGGCTATCCTAATTAGCAGAAAGGCCTGCAGTTGGAAAGAGTAAAGGTGGCAGTTTGGGAATATGATATCGAGTGTTCAAACAAAGCAGGAAAGAAATGCGAACAGAAAAGATAAAGAATAGGAAATGGAACGAGTTTAAAACTTAAAGGTGAAACTGGAATCGTTTTAAGGTCCCATTTGAGAAGCCCAAGAACTCAGAATTGTTTGGATCTAGATATTCAGGAAATCTTGTGTTTGCTAAACTAGACTAGGGTGCAGATAGAAGGCACAGAATCTATAAAAATTCGAGAGAGGAGCGTAAACATCAAAGATAAGGAATTCGTCTTGACTGTTAATAACAAAAACTGATAGCAAAGTACGAATTCAGACGTCATCAATGGCCTATTTTTGTCGCAGCACTCCTTCACCCATGAATGCTGAAGAGATCCATGCTATAATTCAGACCTCTATCAAAGAACATTCGAAGCCAAGGAAGAGATATATGACATATTGGAGAAGTAGGGAAAAAGAGTCACCATGCCATGGAGCTTATCAAGAACATCACAGGGCAATCAGGCGACCTGCAGTACTGTCAAACTCAAGGAAGCAGAATGGACAAAAGAATGAGTTTCATTTTACAAGGTCATTGCTAACTGTCGTAGAAACTTTGCTGTTTGAAACTAGTAATCGTAAAGCCCGTGAAATGGGGCTTCTCTTATGTTCACGGTGTGCTTTTCTATGCGATTCACAGTTTATATTTTTTACTATTTGATCTTTGAATTTCGCTATCTCTCGGTTATGACATTATTTGAAAGAGTTTTGCATCTTAAACTTGATGCATTCTCTAAGTTCATTTCGGTTTTATCGCTTGCGTTGAGCTCTTGTTGCTAGTGCTTCACTCTGTCAATTACCTTAGTGATTGTATGACAAGGTCGCAGTTTTACTGGAGGGGAAAAAAGGGTAGTGTTAGAGATTCTCACTCCAACATTAGAATGAAACCTACACCAGAACTGGGAACTGGGAATGTGATTGAAAGAACCAAAACAATTTGTGATATGCGAACTGAGAGATTCGGACATTTATGCCTTGCGTCGTACACGTTCCAGGCAGTGATGATGACTACATTCGGTACGTCTTGTTCCTTCATGCCGTGTGAATCCTGCATTTCCTTTGCATAAGAAGGGTCCTCGCCCAGAAAAAACAAATCACCTCACTTTAAGCACTTCAACTTAAAACACAATTGACTGTCTATGGAGATGCAATTCAACAACTAGAACGTACGTCAAATTCGTCTGAATTCACTATCCACAAAAAATAAGCAGACATGTATAGTTTCATAATAGGAAATGGTTTTTGTACTGTCGAGCACAACAAGAATATTATAGTGCAGTTCGGCAAATTGACAACAACACGGAATGATCAAAAACTTCAAATGACGCTACATAAGACAAATAGAAGTAACATTGCACACAAGATCACCGTGGAGTGGATAGAATTGATGGTAACACAGAAATTGTAGGGCCAAAATCAACATTCTTCTGACCAACCCTTGCATCAATATTCAAGGTGTGATGTGAAAACTCATAACCTAGGTCATCCGGAATTTGCATAACTCCATCCAACACCTTGATGACCATCAACATGGAAGGCCTTTTTGAAAAATCACCCTGTAAGCACCATGCAGCAAGTCTCATCATATTTACCATGTGGGGTCGATTTAGTTGCTGATCCTCACAAGTGTTCTCAACGATATCCAAAAGTCGCCCTTCTTCTGCCTTTCTCTTAAAAACATCAAGTAGGTACCTGTCTTCCTCATTTTGAGAGCTATCAAATACTTTTCTTCCGCAAACTATCTCCAGAACTACCACACCAAAGCTATAGACATCGACTTTTTCAGTAATTGTTGCACTCAGCCACTCCGGGGCCATATAGCTAGGAGTGCCCCTCACTGTAGTCTCCGCTTGGTTTTTGTCCCTATCAAGCATTTTAGACAAGCCAAAATCAGCAACTTTAGCATTAAAGTTTTCATCCAGAAGAATATTTTGAGGTTTAATGTCCATGTGAACTATCTTCCATCTGCATTCTTCGTGGAGATAATTTAGGCCCTTAACTATGTCATAAATTATCTTTCTCCTCTGTTTCCAGTCAAGCACGAATGACCCTTTCGATTTGTGAAAGATCCACCGATCCACAGAACCATTGGACATGTATTCATAGACTAGCAGCAGCCTTTGGAACTTCTCGGCGCAAATTCCAATGAGTCTCACCAAGTTGACATGATGAATGTTGCCAATAGTTTCGACCTCCACTAGAGAAGATTTTTTTATTTGGCGTGCCCTATCAAGGCGCTTTACCGCAACTTTTGTGCCGTCAGTCAGAGTACCTTCAAAAACAGAGCCAAAGCCTCCTTCACCGAGCTTCTTACTGAAACCCTTTGTAACGGCTAGTAAATCATCATAAGTGAACCTTGTAGGTAGCCCAGGCAGCTGCTCTGGGTAGTCCTCTTCAACTTCGTCGACTTCTTGCCTCCTAAGAGCTAGAATATTTTTGACCGCATAATGAATGGTCAAGACAATGAGTGACCCAACGCTGCAACTGAGTAATATTACCTTAAGAATGCTGGACTTTTTCCTATTTCCAAGAGAAGGTACTTCATTAGTGTTCTGTACTTTAATGAGAGCAATGGAATTGCTAGGAGTTTGTTCTAAGTATATAAGCGAAAATACTTGAGATAATAAGTAGCAAGAACCTGAATCATTTAGGAAAAAAGCTGTTGTGCATGAGCAGTTGCTGGCACAGGCCTTTCTGCAACTCTCCTTTTCTATATTTGCTAGATCTGGGGTAAGCTGCGGGTCTCTGTAATAGGTGAAGTAAGAAGTGTCATTAAGCTCCAAAAAGGTTTGAAACTGTGAAGCCTCGCAAGACAAAGGAACAGTTTCCACGCACCCAAGTTTAGGATCTCTAACACTCACGGGCTTAAAGTAGCTTTTCCCATCGCTTGATGTTGGACAACTACACTGCCTGTCCATATTACAAATTCCATATTTACCACAAACCATTGGATAATTACAATCCCCAAGCTCTGGTGTAAGAAGATCATCTCCTAAACCCCGCTCCGATCCATCCGGTTGATATGATCTCAAATGTCCATCGGATTCAAACTTGATGTACTGCGCAGATGCATCAAAACCAGAAAGCACAGACCCATTTCTTGTGGAATTCATGAACAATGCCAGATCTCCTTCAATAAATTCAATGTAGTTAGAGTCATGGCTTGTGTTAGGGAAATTTATCCAAACAGAGAAATACACCTGCGGAGGATCAGTCTCTATCTGGGCAAATAAACCGAGATGAGTCAGTGAAAGTGAAAGTAAACCGCCCGCCGAATTCGATGCGAAAGCACTCGGGGTCAATTTCCGCCCCACCTTCAATTTCTGCCCAAGGACAAGTGAGTCCGTAGGGCGATCGAAGGATTGCCACACTGTGGCGTTGTTCTTATCAAATAGCACGAGATTGCCAGAGTCTGTCAAGTTCATGCCTACAACAGACATACCCGTAGTGTTGGTTGACCAAGCCATAGACCCATCAACATCCGTCAAGACCAAATCTCCTTCCGCCGTAAGCTCCAGCGTGGCGTTGTCCCTAACTGGATTGTTTTGATTAGCAGACCACACCACTTGGTCGGTGGGAGCCATAAAAATGCCAAAAAAGCAAACTTTCCAGTAGGCAAGGAAGTAGAAGCCACATGTGAATTCCATGACGGAGCCACTGTGTCCTCTGTGAAGAATGGGCGAAATGGGAAAAAGAAAATCTAGCTGCGGACGATCATTAGCTGTCCATCTAGTAGAAAGGCCTGCAGTTGCATTGTAAGCTTGAGCATCGACTAAACCGGAAAAGAATGGCAGGAGAAGAAGGGAAAGGAAAGAGCAGAGACTCCACCATTTGAGCATGGAATTGGGATTAACAAAGAAAGCAGAGAGAGCAAGGAGGAGATGAGCAGAATGAAAATGAGAAACTGGAACTTGAGGTTAGAGGTGAGAGTGCAATAATTTTAAGCTCCATAGACAAGTCCAAGAAGTTAGGATTGTGAGATTAAGATATTCAGGACAAAATCCTCGTACACAATCGATGTAGATGCCTCCGATGTGCCAGCGCCGAGGGGGAGGAATATACAATATAATTCGAGAAAGGAAACAAAAGTGAAGATCGAAACTCGAAATAATTGTTGTTCTTACTTGTTGATATCGAAGAACCAGCATGATTTGAGTGAGCAAACAGCAACGAGCAACTCAAGAAGAAAAGCAGACGTCAGAGGATCATCACCAGCCTACTCTCTTTCACAATTAACAGAAAACACCCCCTTGCGCATGAACGTTGAAGGCATCAACCCATTCTCGTTAAACATTCAGATATCTATTTCCCAGATCACAATAATCTATTCGACCGAAGAAACAAATAAAGGTGAAGGATGAAATAATGGGCTCGTCGCCGGCTCAATAAATCAATAAAGGCCCAATGTAAAAATTTCAAGATCTTTGATAGAGATGACAGTTAAAAGGCTACATCTTTACTCAATAACTTTTATAAATGAGTATAGTCATATTAATAGAATATGAGAGACACAGACGAAATGATAATTTCTTTTTTTGTGACAACATACTAATACTAGAATATCCACAAATATATTTCAACACACCCCTCAACCTCTGCAATTCCGGGACAATTGTTTGGAAAGGCCACATTGAAATTTCATCAAAGGTTTAGGACTACATCGGGATAACTGAAATGTTTAGAACTACATTGAAATATGTACAATAGATTTAGAACTGAATTGGCAATTTTCTCGAAAGATATTAATAAAGGGCGAAATTATAAATGGATAGCAAATTCCTTCCGATTGAAGACAAGATAGATATACTCAATTTGCTTCATTTTGTCCGTGTTCCATAAGAGAAGCTGAAGAAGCCAAATTTAGTTACATGTATGTTGTAAAAAGTTACCCAACCATTTGAAAATAGGTAAGAAATTTGCCGACCATTAATTTGTTAAAAAGGGATAAGAAAGCTATACCCTCCAATTTTACACATGCTACATCCAGCACGGTTGCCGAACACTCGGGAATAGCTCCAAAAGCTTTGGCCCAAGCCTAGCAGCCAAGTTCCAGGCCCAAGTGCCAAGGATCCTGGGTCAAGCGCAGGGGACACAAGCCTAGTCATCGGGATTCTGTGCACGGGAGCAAGGGTTTCTTGAGCCCAACTGCTAAAAACTCAAGCACATGAGCTAGGGATTTGGGCCTAACCTGATGCAGCATGTTCCCGTATTCAAGTCGAGCACACTTAACCAAGAAGATCAACCCATATTCGAGAGCAACGAGCTTCTCTTTGACAAGTCCTTCACTAGCAAAAGTCTCATCTTTGACTTGTCATAAAGCCTTTGTCATTTTCCATACAACAAGATGCCTTGGAACACCCTCAAGCATGGGAAATATTGTACTTTTAATAGCCTCTAGTTGTTAAAATATGTCTCGAGTTTGAGCCCGAAGCGAAAATATAAAATTGCAGCGATAAATAAATGAATAAGGAAATTGTTTGTTGGGTGAGAATTAGCTTTGATAATTCTTGCATTGAGAATCCAAGATGGAAGACTTTAACGTGAAAAGATAATTGAAGAAAAAGATAAAGATAAAAAAAAGTTCCAATTTGAATATTCGTGGACATCGGGACTGCATGTTGTGGAATATCTATTAGGTGATATCTTGGAGATCTCCTTCTTGAAGTCGGCAAAGAAAAAAAAGAGATAAGTCCAAAAGTGAAGAAAACAACAAAAGGATAAGTCCAACCGTGGACTTGAATAGTTCGGTCAAACTTGGGTGTGAGTGTCATTGACCAATATGTGCAGAAAGACTTTTGCTGGCTTTGCTATATATAAAAGCAACGAACGACGCGGATGGTAAGGGTTTCCGAACGCACGAAGTCTTGAAGCGCCGGTTTATGATCGAGTGCTTGGCAAGGATTTTCTTTGTGAGTTTTGTTCGCAGAATTGCATCAAGAATTCAAGTGCCGAAGCCGATTAAATCTTGAGATTAGATTTGTGTAATTCCTTTGCGAGATTGAGAGATTATTTCGTTAGGAATTGGGGGCTAAGCACTATGTACGTTCTTGAAAGTAATTGGGGCTGAGAAACACCGAGAGTGTTTGAATGACTCGAGTGTGGTTACGTAATCTCCGTGTACCGCTCATTCTATAGTGGAATTCGTTGCTGCTCTCCCCATAGTCGTGGGTCTCTAAGACCGAACCATGTACATATAGTATCCGATTTATTTTCTTGTTCTGTCTATTTTATCGTTCGATCGCTTGTTCCGCGCAACACTAGTTCCTAAGCGCTTCTAGTTTCTATGAACTATAATGTTGTCTAGTTTCTAGATTAGACTTTAGTCTTTTGCCCTTTCTTTTGTTTTTCTATAAAAGGCCATCAAGATTATGTAGAAAGGCGGGCAAATTTGATAAATTAAAATTACAATGTGCTTTTCCTTGAACCTTGAAGAGTTCATACCTTTGAAAATTTAGAAGAGTTGTCACTCTATCCTAGAAGAGTCGGAGCTTTTCAAAGTCTACATCTTTGAAGAGTTGTAGCCATTAATCTATAGAATTGATGCCCTATCGACTTTCTTGGAGGCCTGGAAGAGCAACCATTGAAGTTTCTATCCTTTTTCTTATTCTATTCATTCACGAACCATCCCCTTTATCCCCTCATCAACACTTCTACAATGCTTATCTTAGAATACTCAAAACATTTGTAAATTTATGAGCCCTCAAATATTGGCATTGGAATTAGGTCATTCCAATATGTATCAACAGAGCTACATCCATTTTCCCACGATCGCGCGGAACTAAAATTTCTTCTCATTTCGTGACGGAGTTTCTTTGCTCATAAGCCACTCTCCCGATCCTATTGTGTCAATAGTCATATAGAGACATCATCATTTTGTATCAAAGCTTTGGAAAAGAGGATAGTGTCTCCAAGACAAGCAAGATGTCAAGGTGGCGGAACCATTCCATTGAACGAAGTGCACACGCTTGGTGAGAATTTGTAACAACATATACAACAACTAATTGATGACTTGACTTGAGAAATTCGGTGTCTGAGGGCTTAGACAAACAACCCTCCACCCCGTTCTAGATTTGGAGACTCCAATGGTGGTTCTTCTACTTCGAAAAGTGTTCAATCTTTTTTTCGGAGGAGGAATGCTCCATATTGCGCACGAGAAGTTTGTGAACCGGATTGGGAAAAGGAAATCCAGAGAAATGTTCTAGAATTTTCAGGTACTAATTCTGCCGGTGAAATTTTCGATTGGTTGACACTTGTAAATGAAGTTTTTGAGCATAGGAATGTCCTGGATGATAGCCAAGCAATCCGATTCTGAGGCAAGGCCATAGCTTAATGGAGATGTGAGAAGCAAACTCGCCAATATGTTGACAAGGCTCCAATAACCTCATGGAGAAAAATGGAGGACAAGATCCACAAACATTTCCTTCCCAAAGGATACAAGAGAGAGCTATGCTAAAGGTACCAAAATCCGAGATTAGGTACGTGTATGGTGGACCAATACACCAATGAGTTCCATGAGTTGGTGATTCACAACAACATCCAAGATCCGAAAGAGCTTCTTTTGAATGCTGTTCAACTTCATATCCAAGATGCCTTGGAAGTACTTGACATTTGGGAATTGGGAGATGCACAACAGTGGTACTCAAATTAGAGCGTTTTTGCTCTAAGAGGTAGCAGCTTTCTACCATGCCCAATCGAGCAACTAGGAGTACCACTGGCACCGTCAAATTTACTGAAGCTACAGCACAACTTGCTAGTAAGCTTTCTACTCCTCCAAATATTACAAAACAACCATCTACTAGTAGTATGCATTGCTATTCTTGTGGGGAGCTAGGTCATCGTGCTAGCAATTGTCAAGCCAATAAGAAGCAAACAATCGGTAAGGCTTTCTTAATGGATAATGAGTCTAGTGAGGATACGAATGAGTAATTCGAAGGAGAATTGAAAGATGATGAAGTTGTTGCGGATGATGAACAAATGGTACATGACAATTCCGACAAGCTTCTCATTGTGAGAAAGATATTCCTCACTCCTAGAGATAGTTCTGGAGATAGGTGGCTACACACCAATATTTTTTATTTGGCTTGCACCATTTCGGGTAAGTTACGTCAATTAATTATTGACTCTGGTTCTTGTGAAAATTTATTTACGAAGTAGCAGCAAGCAAGCTGAAATTGAAGGTGAATGCGCACCCCATGTGTCATGCCCTGTTTCCCGGGCCCGCAACAACCCTACCAAGTCGCCTCAGGCCATAAAAGGACGACGTCCCAGGCACGTCATCGACCCATTATTTTTATCTTTTAATTAACGCAAGCGGAACGTATAATTCCCAAACAATAAATCAAATAATAGGGATAGAAAAGTAGGGTAACGATAACATCAAATAATTTAGCAACAACTTTTTATTTATTTTATAGATACTTCTTAACCCTCAAGAGTCATAATAATATCTACAAGCCCACTCTCTAGGGCGCCTCCACGTGACCAACAAAAAATATAGGGGTCGTCGGGGTTAACTCGTATCTACAACAACTAGAGGGGCTATCCTCACCCTCCCAGGTCATAACAAAAAGGTCGTATCAAAAAGTTTCTACGGTCACACTCAAGAGTGGAAACCCAGCGGGGATCCAGGGGCAGAGTCCCCGGAATCCACATCACTATCCGGATCCTCAACCTCCCCGTCTAGAGTATCTAGATCCATAGGGTCCCATGTCTAGCTCGGGGGCGCAGAAGGTGGTTCATCAAATCCTCGGAGCGGCCCATATAAAATATCACTATCTCGGAGGAACCAGGCTTTAAAAATGTGAGGTACCGAAAAGCCTAGCCCCTCATCGACCCGGATGGTCGTAATATGGTGCTCCCAAATCGGGTCGGACCCGGGAACAGGGAGATGAGTAACGTCGTAGGACTAGTCTACTGGGACTCCAAACCTCACCGGGTGTACTAACGGCATCATGGTCTTGAAAATATTTAACAACAACGGATGAGATATAAAATCTGCGTGAGTCAACGCCTAAGTCCGAATAGGACACTGACTCACTCAAGGCATCCTATACATACAAAGCAATATCAATGGCAAAGCAATAGCATGCAACTCGCATCATACTGTAATGATTAGGCATAATATCACATCGAATTATCAATCACATGCAATCTTACCCCACCTTGGCCCACACATGAATAGTTCATAAAACATGCTATCAATTGCATAAAGCCAAGGCATATAACCAGAGCACTCATCACAATTTACATACGCAATGCACCACATGTGTTCCAATTATTAATGACCGATCCCGATCTAGCAAAACCATGCTCTTCCGCGAGAACCGGGCTTCGTCCCATTCCTTCGGCGACGGCGACCGACAAGCCATGTGGTTCCAAGTACCCTCGGCATGGACTAACAATCGGACATTCCTGTAAGGAGCGTCGGCCTGTCACAAGTTGCGACCCGTATCCGATAAATCATGTGGTTCCAAGTACCCTCGGCACAAACTTACCAGGCTCGAACCCTCATACCCGGGGGTCGACTTCGCCCTCACGTACACGAAAAGACGGTATCCATTATGTGACCACATGAGCACGACATGCAACCAGCAAAATTTATATTTTTGCATTTAATTCAAATGAATCCACAAACGCTCGTGCTCAAAATTTGGCTCAAGGCCATTTTTATGCTCAAAATTCTGGTTCACATGCGATCACATATACACGTATATTATTCACCAAATTTTGCATTTATAACTTGAATAACCAATCATCAAATGCACATAAGTCATAATATTCCACAATCATCAAATAACCACCCAATGATACCATAATCACCCAATATTAATAATCGCATAGTAATAATTAATTAACGTAATTAACTATTCTTATTACACTAAAATTAATCCGACGCGATTAATTAATCCACATTCCAGTTAATATTACCAACATATTTAGCGAACTCAATTTCGGATAAATAATTTGATCACAGACAATTAAATTATCCGACCCCAACTAAATAATCTAATTAGCCGTTAATAATATTAACTCTATCCTTAAACGCGGTTAACGCCCTATTCAGAGTTTAGGGGTTAACTCACAACTCCCGCTTTTGACGTCGGGTCGGGCACGAGGCGGCGCAAGCATGAATTTAAATCCGCGTTTAGGTTTGCGGCAATCAACGGAACTCGCACTTCGGGTCCTTGGATTGGCGCGTCGTCGGTCCGAGTCGGTTCAAGTTCACGAGTCGGCCTCGGTTCGGGTCGGGTTAGCGTCGGTCTTGCGAGTTCTTGTTCATGGCAAGGGCGTCGGCAACGTAACAGGAGGTGGCGGTGGCTGTGGTCTCGAGTTTTGGGGGTTTCCGGCGACGGGCTTTGCTGAATGAGGTGCGTCTAGCCGGTTGGGGTGGTGGTCGGGGCTAGAGCACGGCGGTGACAAGCCGCGTTGGCTCGCAGCTCCATGAACGAGAGAGCGATGCCCGAGAGAAATCTCGCCCGGGGCGTACGGGACTAGCCACGGGACGAGCTAGGGTGGTCAAACGGACGTCCGAGTCGGAGAACAATTGGGGGTTGTCGGGGTAGGGCGTGGCGGCGTAAGCCACGTTGGCCCTCGGGTCCCGGAGTCCCGACGATTACGTGGTGGCGTGGCAACAGTATAGGGCTTGAGAAAAGCGGTCGTGCGGTGGTGCGACGGCGAACAAAGGTGGAGGCAAGGTGATGGTAGCGGTGAAGTTGATCGTCGCACGGTGAGGCTAGCTCGCGTGAGTTGCGGGTAAATAAAATAAGTAGTCAAAGTTGCAAGTTGAAGAAGACGAAAAAGAAGAAGAAGATGATGTGCAGGTACGGGATTGTTGTAGTGCAAAGGAAGGCTTAAAGAGAGAGAGTATTAGAGAGAGAGATGGGTCACGTGGGTCTACAAGAACTTGGGCTGCAAGTTGTGGTGAGGTCAACCTTGCTGACATAGGAAAAAGGGGAAAAGAATCAGATGGAAAAAAGTGACGTGCGGCCAATTAGGGGAGAGTGTGGTTGAAGTACAACTAGAAAAGGATGGGGGTAAAATTCGGTTAGGATAAAAAAAACAATGATAATGGGTCCACTTCTATCTTCCGCACATCTCACGTAATGACTTAGCCAAATAAAACTAACAAAATCCTAAAATAACACAAGATAATATATATATATATAAATGGAGTCCACGGAAAAAACCAAATTCAAGTCACACCCATAAATAACTTCGTTCTTTACCCATAAATACTAGGAAAAAATGTAACTTTGACAAATGGATATCGGACGTCATTTGATTCGATCGTCTAAGAGCAAAAATGGTATTTTTCCTTTTAGGGTTCGGACGAGGCCAAAATAACACGCGACAAGTATCGATTTTACGAGTCAAAATTTGACGATTCAAACTTGACTTTTTTCGACAACTACTTCGGGATAGCCAATCATCGACTATTAAAACCTCAAGATCAAATTTCACTTTACACACTAGAATTTGAAATTTTCTTTTAGTCAACTAAATTTCGGGACGTCACACCATGCCTTACAAAATGTTATGGTTGAAGAAAGGTACCGAGGTAACCATTTCTAAAAGATGCCTTGTCAATCTTTCCGTTGATTCTATCTATTTTGACAAGATATGGTGCGATGTACTACCTATGAATGCTAGTCACAGTACTCTTGGTCGATCGTGGCAATTTGATAGAAGGACTATCAATGATGGCTTCCATAATACATACTCTTTTGAATATGATGGAAAGAAGATTACTTTGGCGCATAGTAAGGAACCTTTCAAGACGCTTTTATTTGAGAATTCCTTATCCTCTACTTTGCTCACAATGAAAAATGTAAAGGGTGACATGAAAGAGGTTAATATTACGTATGTATTGCTTAATAAAATAGGTGCGAAAAATATGATCGAATCTCCCATATCACATCAAGCTTAACCTATTATGGAAGAGTTTAAAGATGTCTTTCTAGTGGACTTACCACTCGGTCTCCTTTCGATGAGAGACATTCATCATCAAATGGAGTTGATGCCGGAGCTTCACCCCTAATCTATCTCATTAGCGAATGAGTCTGGCTGAACATGAAGAATTGCCGTGGCAAGTTATGGAACTCTTGAGCATAGGTTTCATACATGAAAGCCTTAGCTCGTGTGTCGTTTCAGCTCTTTTGGTGCCTAAGAAAAATGGCACTTGGAGGATGTGTGTTGAAAGTAGAGCGATCAACAAGATCACCATAAAGTATCAATGTCCTATTCCTCATCTTGATGATCTTTTGGATCGACTTTCTTATGCAATCATTTTCTTAAAGCTGTATTTGAAGAGCGGATATCATCTAATTATTATCAAGCTTGTAGATGAATGGAAGACCACATTCAAAAACCAAAGATGGATTGTTTGGGTGGCTAGTCATGCCATTTGGATTATCTAATGCACCATCCACTTTGATCTTATCTTTGAGGTGTATTATGATGCATCGGGTATTGGAATAGGAGGAGTCCTAAGTTAAGGAGGTCGACCCATTGCCTTATTTAGTGAGAAATTGAATGGTACAAAACTTTGTTATAGCACTTACGATATGGAATTTTATGCACTATTCCACACACTTGAGCATTGGAGGCAATATCTTATTCAACGGGACTTTATTTTGTACACCGACCATAAAGCTCTCAAGTATATTTCAGGGTAGCACAACCTCAAATCCAAGCGTGGAAAATGGGCTGAATATATTCAGAAATTCACATTCATTATTAAGCATAAAGCCATAGTTCAAAATGAAGTTACCGATGCTCTTAGTCGTAAAGAAGAGGTTACTCCATACTATGCGTTGTACTGTTCATGGATTCGACTCTTTTCGTGAGTTGTATCAAGAACATCCTTTTTTCCCCAAGACCATTTTCGATGCACGGGATTAGAAGTTTGCTTATTTTACTTTATATGATGGCTTCCTTTTCAAAGGAAATCGTTTATGTGTGCTGAATCGTTCTCCATGATGGACATTTTGGATGAAACAAGACTATACAACTTGTTTCAGCCAAATATTTTTGGCCCCATTTGAAACATGACGTGCATTACATGTGAACAAGGTATCGACGTAGCCAAATCGGAAAGGGACAAGCTACTAATGATGATCTCTCTTGTTGATATAGCAAGCCCCTTGGAAGGATATCTCTATGGACTTTGTCCTTGGACTACCACGAACACTTAGAGGTATAGATTCAATCTTTGTGGTTGTTAATAGGTTTTCAAAAATGGCACACTTTATTCCTTGTCACAAAAGTATGAATGCCTCATGGATTGCCTTGTTATTCTTCAAGGAAAAAGTACACTAGAAGTGTCATAACTTTTGTACGGCATTCACTTGAGTGCCATAACTTTCAAAACGTTCACTTAAATGCCATAACTTTCAAAAATCGTTCACTTGAGTGCCATGTTGACGTGGCGGCTGAAAAAAGCGACGTGGCGGCTAGAAAGGCGACGTGGTACGCTGGAAAAGTAAGCGTAACACGCTGGAAAAGTTCTTGTAGCACTCAAGTGAACGATTTTGCTCCGACATAGCACTCAAGTGAACGATTTTTGAAAGTTATGACACTTAAGTGAACGATTTGAAAGTTATGGCACTCAAGTGAACGCCGTATACAAGTTATGGCATTTCTAGTGTACTTTTCCCTATTCTTCAAAGAAGTCTACAAATTACATGGCATTTCTAAGACTATGATTTCCAATTGAGATACCAAGTTTCTTAGTCACTTTTGGCGACAACAATGGAGGAATATTGGTACTAAGTTATGATATAATCTTGTTTCACCCATAAACGGATGGACAAATTGAAGCCGTCAATCGTTCCTTGAAAAATTTGTTAAGGACTTTGATTAGAGATAACCCGGATGTTGGGAAACACGGTTGTCACTTGGAGAATTTGCATCTAATTGTTCGGCGAGCCGTACCACTAGATATAGTCCTTTTCTGATTGTGTATGGACGACAACCAAAGACCGTTCTTGATCTTGTACCCATTCCTTTTGATGAAAAGCCAATAGATAAGGTGGATGATATTGTGTCTTATATGAGGTCGGTCCATGAAAATGTGCGTCGGAAGTTGGAGAGCAAAGATGGATCCTATAAAAAGGATATCGGTAAGACGCAATGTGAAATTATCTTTAAGCTTGGAGATTTTGTTTGGACTTATTTGCCACCGGAGCATCATCTCCCTGGACCTACAACAAACTTAGAGACCGAAAGCTTGGTCCACTTGAAGTTCTTGCACGCATCAATCCTAATGCTTATTGACTAAAGCTTCCTTCCCATATGAAGATACATGATGTGTTCAATGTTTGACACTTAACACCTTATGTGGGTGATTCTTCCCATAATGATGATTCGAATTCGAGATAAATTCTTATAAATAAGGCGAGAATGATGCAGCACATTCTCATATTCAAGTCGAGCATGCTCAACCATGAAGATCAACTCGTATCTAAGCGCAATGAGCCTCTCATCGACAAGTCCTTCACCAGCAAGAGTCTCATATTTGACTTTGTCATAGAGCCTTTGTTATTTACCATACAACAAGATGCCTTGGAACAACCTCAAGCGTGGAAAATATTGTACTTTTAATAGCCTCTAGTTCCAAAGCGCTTCAAGTTTCTATGAACGTTAATGCTTTCTAGTTTCTAGTTTAGACTTTAGTCATTTTCCCTTTCTTTTGTTTTGCTATAAAAGGCCATCAAGTTTATGTAGAAAGGCATATGAGTTTGATTAATGAAAATTATATTGTGCATTTCCTTGAACCTTGAAGAGTTCATACCTCTGGAAATCTAGAAGTGTTTTCAATCTATCCTAGAAGAGTCCAAGCTTTTCAAAGTCTGCATCCTTGAAGAGCTGCGGCCATCATTCTAGAAGAATTGACGCCCTATTGACTTCCTTGGAGGCCTGGAAGAGCAACCATTGAAATTTCTATCCCTTTTCTTATTTTGTTCATTCACGAACCGTCCCATTTATCCCCTCATCAACACTTCTACAGTGGTTATCTCGGAAATCTTAAAACATGAAAATTGTAGATCTACGAGACCTCAAACTATTGGCATTGGAATTAGGTCATACCGATGTATATCGATATAGCTATATCCATTTTCTCGAGATTGCGCAGAACTGAAATTTCTACTAATTTCGTGATGGAGTTTTTGTGCTCATAAGTTACTCTTCCGATCCTTTTATGTTAGCACTCATACCTAGATTGCATCACAACCTCAATGGACTCAGTAGTTGAGGAGCCAAGTGTGGGCATTGGGATACCACGCCTAGCCTTTGTGGGCCCAGGCACGGTCATAGGGTTCTTATACTGAAGTGTCTAAGTCTAGTCATGGGAAAAGTACACTAGAAGTGGCATAACTTATGTACGGCGTTCACTTGAGTGCCATAACTTTCAAAACATTCACTTAAGTGCCATAATTTTTAAAAATCGTACATTTGAGTGCTACGTCGGAGCAAAATCGTTCACTTGAGTGCTACAATAATTTTTCCGGCGTGCCACGTCGGCTTTCCGGCGTGTTACAGTAACTTTTCCGGCATGCCACATCAACTTTCCGGCTGCCACGTCGGTTTTTCCGGCGTCCACGTCAACATGGCACTCAAGTGAACGATTTTTGAAAGTTATGGCACTTAAGTGAACGTTTTGAAAGTTATGACCCTCAAGTGAACACCGTACAAAAGTTATAACACTTCTAGTGTACTTTTCCCGTCTAGTCATATTTTGAAAAAAGATTTTTGATTTTTAAAAGATGGAATTATTTTCTCTAATTTAAGTATAAGTTTTTCATTGATTGGAAAAAGTTCTCCATTTGACTCATTTTCCTTGGCTATCCAAACATTTGAAAAATAAGAAAAATATCTTCGGACAGTAAATTTCTCATGAAACAAACTAAAATCATGCTCTTAGCATTCTAAAGACTTCCACGGATGAAAAAAAAAAAAAACAAGGTAGTCATGCATTGCAAGGCTTTCCAACTAGTGAATCTTGAAAAAAGCACTTTCAAAAAAATATTTAGCAGTTTTAAAGCTTGTCCATGGTCTTCTGTCTGTGTAGCTCATTCATGGTTGAATTCTTTCAAATAGTGTTTCAACGATTTTGTCTGTGTTTTAACGAAGTTGACATCCGCATCTCTTCTATTATCACAACGGCGCGTCAGGCTATCATTTTGTGGTTGGCTAGATCCGGAGCATTGGTCGTGAGTGAAGACGGCTCCCATGCCATATTTGAAGGCACCGACCATGGATGATGGGTTCATCCATGGAAGCCTCTTTGCTTCATCCACACTACGGTACCTCTTGAAGAATCCAATAAAGGGAAAGCTTTTTTGCTTCATGTGTAAACATCCCACAATATCCATGCAAACTTCTCGGCTTCATCATTACTCATCCAGATCCGGCCTCATCGATGGTCATAAGCCTTACATGTCCATGACTCGCGAGGTGGCTCTCCATAGGTCTATCGATCCAGTTCGTGGTGGATGGCCGGCAATTGGCAAGCAGAGGAAGACCAAGAGGGCAAATGGATGAGGCAAAAATAGAGAGAAAAGTTTGATTATCGGGCTCGGTTTGTGTCATGCCCCGCATCCATCGGGCACGCCAACATCCCTTCTCGGTTGTTAAGTTGTAGCAACCTAGGTATGTCGCAAACCCATTTATTTTTGTCTTTCAATTAAGTGCATGTAGAAACGATAAACTTCCCCAAACAAACATAAGCGTAGAGATAGTCAGAAGGAAACCAACAGTCAGCAAACAGCAAAAGCTCATTTTATTTAATTACCGTTAACCCCGGGAGGATTACAATATATACGGGCCTATCACGGGGCCGCTCCCTAGCAAACCACACGTACAAAAAGGGGTGGGGTGGTTGGGTTAACCTAATTTCACTACAAAAGGGCAGCCCAAAAAGATAAGCACCCAATGTCTATCACTACGACTAACCATAACTCGGGGGAGGCTTCGGGTCGGACTCCTCTTTGTCCGCATCGAATACCATGCTATTCGGATCGGTCTCCGGATCGCAAACAGCTCCGTCCAAAGGGTCGATGAAACATCCTGGTCCCACATGGCTTAAAGAGTAGACCTTGAGATGGTTTATGTGACATCCTTGTCCCACATGGCTTAGGGAGTGGATTTTGGGATGGTTTATATGGCATTGGACCTTCTAAACTTGCAAGACGCGTTTTTCGAGGGTTGTAAGGGCGACCATTGGAAGAACAAAATCGTGAGGAGTTGGCGAGCCTTGTGCTGCACTCCAAACAGACAATATCTTGTAAGTAGGCGGCAGAAGCGTAATGGGCCAGGCCGTTACGGTTGATATCAGAGCCAACTCCCGACAGCATGTATGGACCGCAGTGGGCGCTCGCTGGTACCGTTGAGGGCACAGCTGGGACGCTGTATCGTTAAGGGGAGAGTATGTGACATCTTTGTCTCATATGGCTTAGGGAGTGAATCTTGGGATGGTTTATATGGCATTGGACCTTCTAAACTTGCAAGACGCGTTTTTCAAGGGTTGTATGCGCGACCCTCGGAGGAACAAAACCGCGAGGAGTTGGCGAGCCTTGTGCTGCACTCCAAAACGGACAATATCTTGCAAGTGGGGCGATAAAAGCGTAGTGGGCCCAGGCCATTACATTTAATATCAGAGCCAACTCCCGACAGCATGTATGGACCGCAGTGGGCGCTCGCGGGTATCGGCGAGGGCACGGCAGGGACGCTATATCGCTAAAGGGGGGGAAGTATGTGACATCCTTATCCCATATGGCTTAGGGAGTGGATCTTGGAATGGTTTATATGGCCTTGGACCTTCTAAACTTGCAAGACATGTTTTTCGGAGGTTGTATGGGTGACCCTCAAAGGAACAAAATCATGAGGAGTTGGCGAGCCTTGTGCTGCACTCCAAAACGGACAATATCTTACAAGTGGTGCAGCGAAGGCGTAGTGGGCCCGGGCCGTTACGGTTTATATGGCCTTGATCCTCCTAAACTTGCGAGACGCGTTTTTCGGGGGGATGTATAGGCGGCCCTCGAAGGAACAAAACCGTGAGGAGTTGGCAAGCATTGTGCTGTACTCCAAAGCGGACAATATCTTGCAAGTGGTGCAGCAGAAGCATAGTGGGCCCGGGCCGTTACGGTTAGTATCAGAGCCAACTCCCGATAGCATGTGTGGACCGTAGTGGGAGCTCGCTGGTATCGTTGAGGGTACAGCGGGGATGATGTGCCACTAAGGGGGGAGTATGTGACATCCTTGCTCCACATGGCTTAGGGAGTAGACCTTGGGATAGTTTATATGGCCTTGGTCCTCCTAAACTTGCAAGACGCGTTTTCCGTGAGAGTGTATGGGTGGCCCTCGGAGGAACAAAATCGTGAGGAGTTGGCAAATCTTGTGCTGCACTCCAAAGCGGACAATATCTTGCAAGTGGTGCAACAGAAGCGTAGTGGGCCCGGGCCGTTACAGTTGAGATTCATAGGGTCCCAAACCTCAACTCCGGTACCACCGGTAGGGGGTTCGTCGAAACCTCAAACGGGACCATACAAGTCATCCTATTCCCTAAGGAACCAAGCTAAAAACTCATGCGATTGCTACATCTCAAACCCTTAATCAACCCGGACGATTGTCGAATGCTTCTAATACTACCTATTTTGTCCCACCGAATATTCCACCACTATTGTACCTATGTCCATGGGCACACCAAAACGCGTAAGCAAAGGTGGTCGATTCATACTCGGGGATCTGAAATTATTTAAACAACAACAATGAGATAAAACTCAGCAAGTTAATGACCTAAACCTTGATTAGGAGGTTAACTCAGCTCGAATGCATCTAGAACCCGTAATGCAGCACAATATACACTAGTATGCCAACACACAATCATAGGCAACCTTACTTTGCCTTGGCACGCGCTTGCACATTACAAACCATTGTATACAATGTAATGCAATAAATAAATAACATAATCAAAATACTTGTCAACCTTCTCATGCACAGTGCACTTAAGTGTGTTCTAATTATTATGGCCACTCGGGCACACCGGTCCTCATACGGGGGCCTTCTGGCTCTACCGGACATTTATTCATTCAATCAATTATGGCCGATCGAGGGCACGCTGTAACGCCCCCGACCCAATTCCAATGGTACACCAGTACATGAGTGGCGCCAATTAGGAACTGGAGCCGATCTAGGCCATGAGGCCTAAGCGTCGACGGGTGAGGTCTTTTGACGTCCCAAGTGCGTCGACCTCAATTCGTCCCACCATTTTCTTGAATATACTTAAACAAGTTATGATTCTTCTTATTTATTTAGTCAAACTACACTTATGGCAATACATGAGCAAACATACCATTTTATTTGCATAACATCTATTTCATTTACATCATTTCATTAATACATGCTTCTATTTTTATCTTACAAGTCTACATATAGAGCGAGGGTATTCCTAGCGCCTCTAATGGTGTATACAGCAAAATTTCGGCCTTCCTTGCATTGATTCCTCCTTTATCAAATGAAAAGTTGGCTCCTTGATCTCTCCTACATGCCATGCGGTCGTCCACCATTATGGAAGCCCGGTGGTCCATCAAAGTTCCTAAGCGGGCCGACAAGGTCTCCTCCTCCAAGGATCGTGTACCACACCACATAATGATGAGGGACCAAATGATTGAGCTCCTCATTCACATAGACGGTGGTAAGATAGCGGCGGAGAGTAGCATTCTACTCTATATCTATGATCCGTATGGGTGATTTCAATCAACATGACAAGACCAAAGCGAAATGGCGGATTAGAAGCCATAATACTAGTTTGAAAACATAAAGAGTGAGAACACGTCTCAATAAGTACAAATTCTAAACTATTGAAATGAAGTTAGCTATTATTGAAACATAAGAATCAAGCAAGGACAATAAGCTTAACATCAAACCATTCGGCCATATAGATCACCATAGGCAAGCATGCAACTTTTCCATCATGTCATATACATCCCGCGCTTTTCGTTGGCCCACCCGTCCATTCTTGGACAAGGCATCTTGGTGTACACTTTCGATATACTAAGGCATCCTATAAATCAACCCGAACATGACTCGAACATGTGCTTCTGTCGTTCTAATCAATTCGTCCCATACCAAATTTCATAGTCGGGATGCATGTACTCGCCCATGAACGAGGCATATCATGTCATGTACTATAAACTTACCGTCATAGATAGTAAGGCATGAAAAGACCATGCAAGCTATGATTCTCCTATGCAAGACACTTAGATTGATACTTGCCTTCGCCCTGGCAGAAGTTTAGAACAATTTACTTATATATCTTGTTGACAAGAACGTATAAAACAAGATGAGGAGTCGGCCGTGGCAAGTGGTGGCCGAATATTACACATGTGCCTTAAGGATTCGATTGAGGAAGCTAGGAGAACTAGAGAGGAGGAAAGGGTGGTCCAAGTGTAGAGGAGGAAGTTGGCATGAGGGGAAGGGGTCCAAGAAGACTTCTTGCCTATTTATAGTGCTATTTTTCTATTTTATTTCTTGATTTTATTAATTCTTATCTAGCTCTCCAAGAGAATTTTTTCCTTATGTTCTTTCTATGTGGCGCCATTATATAGCTATTTAATTGCCACATAATCCTATGATTAATGAAGGGACATGAGTCATTGTTTTATTGATTAATGTGGCCCTCTTATTTTAATCCACATACTCCTATATTTATGAATATATGGACATATAGTTGTTGAAGATTCTAGAGCGTATCCTTTATGTCACACGCCTAAATGGGTGTCCTTATTCTAGAGCTTTCTCAATTTTTCTAAAGTTCACATTTAGGGTTTTCTAATGATTCAAATTAGCTATTTAGAATATATTCAAATTTGGCTACTAGCGTGGAAAATTGGCGCTATTCCTATGCTAGAACTGACATAAATTAGTCGCCTTTTAATTTGTCAACTCATAATCTATTTATCTGAATGTCGGACAAAATTTCCTTATTTAGTTCTTTTTCAGAACTACTAAACTGGTCTGAATTATTACTAATGGCAATTTGGGCATTATATTAATGTGTTAATGATTCTACAATTTTCTTAATATTATATTATATTTGACTGGTCAAAAATCTTATCATTTACCTAGGAGTGTGTGCCTTAATCTTATCATCTAAGGGTTTGTGCCTTGATCTTATCGTCTAGGAATTCGTGCGTTGATCTTATCATCTTCCTAGGAATACATGCTTTGACTTTTCAAAGGTTGACCAAGTCAAAGATGATGTAGTATGATGCAGTCCTTCTCAAAAGACGAGTTTTGACTTTTCAAAGTAATCATTACCTTTGACTTTTCAAACTTTGACTTTTCAATTTATGTCCACAACTCTTTTCTTGAAAATAGCCCTTCAATTTATTTAGTTATACAAGCCAATTTATATGGTTATTCCCAACATCGACATCACAATTCAAGCATAAAAAATTATAATTTAATAATAAAAACTACACAAAAATATTAATGAAATATTAATATTTAATTTCCAAAAATTAATTCATGTAATAAGAAAATATTAATTATCAAATAATCTGATAGCTTATCGCCTAAATAGCGATAACTTATCACTAATTAAAGATAGCTTATCACCTAAATAGTGATAGCTTATTACTCAACAATTGATAGCTTATCATCAAATAGTGATAGTTTATTATCAAATTGTGATAACTTATCACTAGTAACTCCGATAGCTTATCGCATTCTTGATAACCTATCAAGTCCACTTATTACTTCTCAAGATAACTTATCAACTAATTCCTAATTAATTAGCACTAAACATACTTAGCCTAATCTAATCTCATCTTAATCAAGTTTAAGATACTAATCAAGAAATTATGGCGAAAACTCACCCGACAATGATTCTCAAGACATGGGCGCGACGGCAGCGGCGGTGGCGAGGGCTACACGTGGCTTGGTTCGAAAACGATACGGAACAATGATGGATAGATGGACAGCAGCAAAATAGAACCGATGAGGGCTGGTTTGCTCCGTGGGGCTCGGACCGGCGGTGAGAAAGGCTCGAACGGGTGGCGCACGGCGATGGGAGGTCATGTCGGTGCTTTGTGGTGGCTCCAGTAGGCAAGGCATCAATAAAAAGGGACCAAGGTGCTGTTGGTGGTGGCCGGCCAAGAAAAAAAAGTGAGAGAGAGAGAGAGAGAGAGAGAGAGAGAGAGAGAGAGAGAGAGAGAGAGAGGGCACGGGTTTGAGTGAGAGAGGAGAAAGGGTGAGAGAGGTCCAAATGAGAGATATTATCTCATTCAATCTTCTTGAGCAAGCCTAAGATCAAGATATTATCCCCTCATCAATGCTTTGCCCCCAAAGTTTTCACTCATCATGGTCTTTTATCTCAAGATCATAAATGCAAGAAGGGCATTTTGGTAATTTCACAAAGTATAGTATAAAATACCATACGCGTGTATGGGCCAATGTACGGGTTCGTATAGATCATGTTTGGGCTTGAAAGGGCCCACTTGGGCTTGTCCTAGGCCCTATTGGTCGAGCCACATTGGGCTTGAGGCCTAATGGGCCTTCATCCGATCCACTTCCTCGTGGGCTCTTAATCTCGACCGTTAATCCCTTCTTCTTTTTCCGAGAGTTCGAGCCAACCAATAAATTGATAGATCAATGAGGTGACGTCTAATAGTTTAGTCTTGAAATCCTCGAAGGTTCGATACCCAAATTCGGATTCTAATTCATGATCAAAATCGATCGATTGCGACTTTAGTACTCCATGAGTTAATGGGCAGCTTTTAGGAGTTACGCGTATTCGACCCGTAGTTGATTCGACATCAATCAACATTTAAGCTTCTGGAGCCATGGATGACATCGGTTGTTATATACTTGCGAGTGGTCAATCACTAGTTTCGGTGTACACGATCATTAGGAATTGGTTTAGGGTCATTCGCAATCCATACAATGATCAAGCGGAATCACCCGCGATCCAATTGTATATTATTGACGAAACATTCTATGGTCATTCCTTGATCTATCTAAAGTGGCTCAAAATTGTCTCTCCTCAATCCTTATGATTGAATTACCAATCCATGGTTGAGTTCTCGGATTGTGCGTACTTAATTTCTTAATAGCCTTTTCCTTTTAGTTAGTCTCTCATGAGTGATCAATTCAGACCGAGAATTACTAACAGTGCATCAATTAAAATCATCATTTCATTACATCCTGAATAGGGTTGAATTTGAGGATGCTACGGTTTGTTTCATAGAAAACAACTTTCAAGAAAAAGCTTTCAAGAATTTTCTACATTTGATGCACAGAAAATAGATTAATCAAGAAAAATATTTTCAGTCAATGGAAAAAGCTACTTCAAAATAGGGGAAAATGACTTCCTACTTTAAAAATAGAAAATCATTTTCTCTCCTCTGTCTCTTGTTCAACTTAGCACGCTCTGCTCCTCCTCTTGTGCCCTTCCTTAAAAGCCAACTCCTTCACCTTAATCTTCTATGCCTTCTTGCTTCTCATTTCTTTCCGCCTCAGATAGTTCCTCTTCCTTTGTCTCTCTATCTACTTACTCCTCACCTCTCTCCACCCCTAGAGTTCATCCTCCTTCTCTCTCTCAACCCCCCCTCTTGCACCTCATATGTAGTGTCTAACACAATCGATAAAGCAAGGCCAAGTGTATCTGTTGTTGAGAAGAACCCCTAATTGATTTTGAAGTTGATAAAATAATACATGATCTCTTATATTTGAGATAATGCAATGAAATACTTATTTTGTATGTTTTCCATAGGTGTAAATAACACAGGATTGAATATTGCATAGAAAAAGCTTAGACGATGTTCTGAGGAGCTCGGATATTGTATGGAGCTCGGACGTTGGAATGAAGCTAAAGGTCTAAGAGAGTATTTCATGTGAAACGATCAAAATATGAAGAGATATAATGAGATGATCTAATTGGAATATTGCATCATCACAATGGCTAGCAAATCAAGCTGGATCATTCTTGAAGGTTCTCAAACCTAAAGATTAATCAAGGACATGGATTAAAGGAAACGAGAATGATTCACCTAATGAAGAACTATATTTATGGAAACCCGGAATCACGATTTATGGCAATTTGATCCAACGGGTGATTCTTTCCTTTGTTGACCTTAACAGCTACGAGATCTTTTTTATACAGTCTCATCCAAATGGGGAAAGTTTGGATAGCGATCCTTGTACACCTTGCAATGGGTAATTGAAGGTGGAGGAGTATAAAAGGATATCTTAAGGTCGGAGTGAAAAACGCGGAAAAGGGCAGAATTCTAAATTCAAAGATCAAGAGAGCATCACATTATTTACTTACCTTTGATCCAAAACACTGTAAAACCTAGAGGAGGACATTCGAGTGTGTGAGTGTTAGGCGGGAAGTCTTTCGACTCAAAAGCTATCACCAAGTTGTAACCTTTGAGCAATTTACTAGTGGAATCCAGCCGATTGGTTGCTAACGCGAAGAAGTGGACATAGGCTTGAATAAAGCCGAACCACTATAAACTTTCTGTGCAAATTCTCTATCCCTTTAACTCTCTGGTATTCTGTGATAGTTCAATTGTGCATGTCGCTGAATCTGGCACACCTCGGATCTTATTTGCGATCTTCATCCGAGCTTAACTCTAAGCTTGTCCGTTCAAATTCCGCATTGACTTATAAAATCTTTGAAAATCACCTATTCACCCCCCCTTTAGGTAATAACGTTAGCACTAACATTTGTCTCCAGTCGATTTACACCTTTGGGTTAATCCATTAAAGTTGCGCTTGATCGTCTCTCTTGATAAGTCGACTCCTTTGTTTGGAATATCTTTAGTTTCTTGGGTGTTTATTTCTAAAAAAATTGTGGTGTGGACTTGTCGATTCCAAGGGTTTAGGTTGGTTGAGATTTCAGAACACCATTAATGGCCTATTTTCGTCGCAGCACTCGTTCACCCATGAATGATGAAGACATCAATGCTACATTTCGGACCTCTATCACAGAACATTCGATGTGAAGGCAGGTGTATACGACATATTGCAGTAGTAGGGAAAACGAGTCGCCATGCCATGGAGCTTATCAAGAACGTCACAACACAATTAGGCAACCCACAGTACGTTCAAACTCAAGAAAGCAGAATGAACAGAAGAATGATTTTCTTTTTACATGGTCGTAGCTAACTCTCGCGTAAGCTATGGGTGCTCTTATAGATTGTATTTTCAGAAACTTTTTTATTTGGAACTAGCAATTGTAGAGCATGTGAAATGGGGCTTATCTTATGTCCTCGATGTGCTTTTTTATGTGATTCAAAGTCTGTATTTTTTACTATTGCATCAGTGACTTTTGCTGTCTCTCGGTTATAACATCCTTTGCAAGAGTTTTTCATATTAAACTTCATGCATTCTCTAAGTTTATTTTGGTTTATCACTTGCGTTGAGCTCTTGTCGCTAATGCTTCGCTTTCTCTGCCAATTACCTTACTAATTAGACCGGATCGCAGTTCTATCGAAGGGGAGTAAAAGGGTAGTGCTACAGCTTTTGACTCCAACATTAGATTGAGACCAACAGCAAAATTGGGAATGTGATCGAAAGAACCAAAACCAGCTTCGCGAACTAAGAGATTCGAGCATTTATGTCTTGCCTAGTACAATGTTTCAAGTGATGCACAAAATGGACAACAAGGATCAAAATGTTTTCCATTTATGGCACTCTCAGGTAGTGATGATCATAATATTCGTGGGAAAAGGACAGTATACGTGCCAAAAGTTGTGTACGGAGATCACTTTGGTGCCAAAAGTTTCCGCCGGATCACTGAAGTATCAAATCGGAGACAAAACGATCATTTTGGTGCCTCCGACAAAAAAAATCGGTCATTCTCAATACGTGGCATTTTTAATTTTTTTTTTTTAAATTTTTTTTTTTAAATTAAGTCCACATGGACTTCTAAATCAAAAAAACATTTAAAAAATAAAATTATATTTTAAAAAAATAAAAACTAACAAAAAAAATTTTAAAATAAAAACTATATTTAAAATAAATTTAAATTAGCTCAAAAATTAACAAAAAAAAGCTCAAAAATCCCAAAAAAAAAAAATGCAAGATCGGGTGGCGAGAGTGGGGCATGACCGGCGGGAGTTGCCGACCCCGGCCAAGGGCTGGTAACCCTCACCGGCCGTAGGCGAGGGCCTGCAGTTCCTTGTCCAGATCCGGGCAAGAGTTGCAGCCCTCACCTAGATCAGGCGAGGGTCACCGGCCCCCGTTAAGGTTTGGCCGAGGGTCGCCACCAGCGGGGGTCAACCGTTCGTAGTGGCCCTTGCTGCCTAGTTATCCATTGCCCTTTTTTTTTTCAAATTTTTAGCTTATTTGTTAAAATTTTCAGCTTATGCAAGGCGTCCAGCGAGCTAGGTTAGCTTTATATTAATAAAAAATGACATGTCGCATTTCTAGCGAAGCATCTCGGAGTTGGCGCTGAAATGATCATTTAAAAAAAAATAGCACTTAAGTTATTCGAATGAAATTTTTGGCATCAAAATGATCTCCATACACAACCTTTTGGCACTTGTACTTTCCTTTTCCCCTATATTCGCTACATCCTGTTCCTTCATGCCGTGTAACTCCCGCATTTCCTTTGCAGAAAAAACTAATCACCTCACTTTAAGCACTTAAACTCAAAACACGATCCACTGTCCATGGAGATGCAATCCAAAAACTAGAATGTACGTCAAATTCGTATGAATTCACTATCCACAAAAATAAGCAGACATGTATAGTTTCATAGCGGAAAATGGTTTTTGTACCGTGAGGCACGTCAAGAAAATTACTATGCAATTCTGCAAAATGACAACAACACGGAATGATAAAAATCTTCAAATGACACTGTAGAAGAGAAATAGAAGTAACATTCCACACAAGATCACCGTGGACCGGAAAGAATTGATGGTAACACAGAAATTGCAGCGCCCAAGTCAATATTCTCGTGACCAATCCTTACGTTAACATTCAAGGTGCGATGTGTAAAGTCATAACCTAGGTCATCTGGAATTTCCATAAGTCCATCTAACACCTTGTTGACCATCGACATGGAAGGCCTCTTCGAAAAATCACCTTGTAAGCACCATGCAGCAATTCTCATCACATTGACCACGTGGGGACGATTTAGTTGCATGTCCTCACAAGTGTTGTCAACCATATCCAAAAGCCGCCCTTCTTCGGCCTTTCTCTTGAAAACATCAAGAAGATATCTGTCTTCCTCGTTCTGAGAACTATCGAATACTTTCCTTCCACAAACTATCTCCAGAACTACCACACCAAAGCTATAGACGTCCACTTTCTCAGTAATTATTGCGCTTAGCCACTCCGGGGCCATATATCCTGGAGTTCCCCTCATTGTAGTCGCTGCTTGGCTTTGGTCCCTATCAAGCAATTTAGACAAGCCAAAATCAGCAACCTTAGCATTAAAGTTTTCATCCAAGAGAATATTTTGGGGTTTAATGTCCATGTGAACTATCTTCCATCTACATTCTTCGTGGAGATAATTTAGGCCCTTAACTATGTCATGAATGATCTTTCTCCTCTTTTTCCAGTCAAGCATGAACAACCCTTTCGACTTGCAAAAGATCCACTGATCCAGAGAACCGTTGGGCATGTACTCATAGACTAGTAGCCTGTGGAACTTCGCGGCGCAAAGTCCAATGAGTCTCACCAAGTTGACATGATGAATGTTGCCGATAGTCTCAACCTCAGCTAGGAAAGATTTTTTGATTTGGCGCGCCCCGTCGAGGAGTTTCACGGCAACTTTTGTGCCGTCAATTAGAGTGCCTTCAAAGACAGATCCAAAACCTCCTTCACCTAGCTTCTTGCTGAAATCCTCAGTGACGACTCTTAATTCATCGTAAGTGAACCTTGTGGGTAGTCCAGGCAGTTGTTCTAGGTTGTCCTCCTCAACGTCGTCGACTTCTTGCCTCCTATGAACTAGGAAGCTTATGAACACATAAAGAATAATCAAGGCTAAGAGTGACCCGACGCTAGAACAGAGTATTATTACCTCCAGAGTGTTTTGACTTTTTGCTATTTTGATGAGAAACATGAGGCTCATTTGCATTGGGAGAGGGAGAAGGAGCTTCATGAGACACATTCTGTACTTTAATGAGAACAGTGGAATAGCTCAAAATTTCCTCATGGTATATAAGCGAAAGTACTTGAGATACTAAAGCAAGAACCTGAATCATTTTGGAAAAAAGCTGTTGTGCATGAGCAGTCATGAGCACAGGCCTCTTTGCAACTCTCCTTATCCGTATTTGCTAGATCTGGCATGATTTGCATGTCTGGGCTATCGGTGAAGTAAGAAATGTCACTAAGCTCCAAGAAGGTTTGGAACTCCGAAGCTTCGCAAGACAAAGGAACAGTTTCCACACACCCGAGTTTAAAATTTCTATCATCCACTGGCTTGAAGAAGCTCGTGCCCTTGCTTGATGTTGGACAGCGACACCGCCCGTCGGGATAACAAATTCCATATTTACCACAGACCGTTGGATAACTACAGTTCCCATAACCTGGACTAAGAAGATCATCTCTCATATTCCAGCTAGATCCATCCCATTGATATGATGCCAGATTCCCACTAGATCCAAACTTCATGTACTGCATATGTGAATCAAAATGAGAAAGCACAGAACCCTGTCTTGAGGAATTCACGAACAATGCCAAAGCTCCTTCGACAAATTCAATATAATTAGAGTCATTTCTTGTGTCAGGAAAATCTATCCGAATAGAGTGATACACCTGCGGAGGATCAGTCTCTGTCTGGGCAAGTAAACCGCTAGGGGTAAGCGAAAGTGAAAATAAACTTCATTCGGTTCGACTCATTTGGGAATTAGTCGGGGTCAATTTCTGCCCCACCTTCAATTTCTGCCCAAGGACAAGTGAGTCCGTAGGGTGATCGAAGGATTGCCACACTGCGGCATTGTTGTGATCAAAGAGCACAAGATTGCCGGTGTCTGTCAATTTCATGCCCGCAACAGACTTGCCAGTTGTGTTGGTGGACCAAGCCACATACCCATCAACATCTGTCAATACCAAATCTCCTTCCGCCGTGAGCTCCAAGGTGGCGTTGGTACCCACCGGATTGTCTCGATTAGCAGACCACACCGGTATCAGATCTAAAAGCCTGTCAAAATTCTTGTCAGCGCCAGCAATAAGGATGCCGAAATAATAAATTTTCCTGTGTCCATCCAAGTAGAAGGCACAAGCCAATGCCGTGTCCGATCCATTGCGTTTATTCACAAGAATGGGTGACAGGCCAGTAGCCCGATCTTGATAATTGGCTATCCATTTATTGGAAAGGCCTACATTTGGATGAATGTCAGCTCGAGCCTTGTCTAATCCACAAAAAAATGGCAGGAGAAGAAAGGAAAGGAAAGAGCAAAGTCTCCAGCACTTGAACATGGTATTGGAATTATCACAGAAAGCAGAGAGAGGAGTGAGGAGAAGAGCAGAATGAAAGCAAGAAACTGGAAATCGAGGTTGGAGGTGAGAGTACAATCATTTTGACCTCCATTGACAAGTCCAAGAACTATGGAATTGCAAGATTAAGAAATTCAGGACTCAGTCGTCCTCCATACGATGAATGAATGTAGATGCCCCCGATGTGCCGGCCGGATGACAGTGTGAGGAAAGGAAACAAAAGAAACATTCGAAACTACAAGACGGTTTTTCTCGATGGTATCGAAGAACAAACACGATTCGAAAGCGCCAAAGACAACGGACAACATGAAGAAGACAAACTAACATCGGAGGATCATCATTAGCCTATTCTCTTCACAATTGGCAGAAGACACCCAACCCCCCCAAAAACAAAGTCCATGAATGTTGGAGGCATCAATCAATGCTCCGTATTAGTGATTGTAATTGTTTTAACATCCTCAATGGAAAAAATAGTTAAAGTTTATATCTTTACTCAATAACTTGGTAAAAGAGTACATTTGAGGATTCCATTCATAGAATATGAGAGACCCTAACAAAATCCTAATTTCTATGTTTATGACCATATACTAATTATTGGATTGTCGCCCGCTCTATAATAGGAGTGGACCCGCTTGATGCTCGTCAACACCAAGGGCGGCCGCTGGCTGAATTGTGCTCTATGTATTCGGACCAAATTGCCTTTCAAATTGTGGATGGAAGAATTTAGGGAATTGCTTGATTTGTGCGAATTAGATTTGAAGAACTTGGGCAAATTGCTTGACTTGTCCGAATTAGGATTTATATTTGGGGAAAAAATGTCGAATGATGTCATTTAAGGCTATTAATGTTGACTTGAAGAACCAGCGAGCCACATTGGTCCAAACAATTGATCAATTATTGTCGCATCGGATTTCGGCGTCCCAAAGCATCAATGATGCTTAAGTGATTTGGCAAAAAGCTTTGGCACCAAAGTAAGCAGTACCAAAGCTGTGACACTTCTAGTGTCATTTTCCCATACTTAAATTGTTGACCTGTGGGTAATTTGACTTAATTTATTAAATATTTATTGTCTAGGGAATTTCGGAGTGCTCTTCAAGCTCTTATAGTGCAACGAAATTATACATGCTACCGTTGGATTTTAAAGAAACTTTTATCGAGCTAACGGTCGATTCATCAACATGATCTATGACTTCGTCTTTTCTTCTTGTTCTTTGAGAAGACATAGACAAAGACTAGCAATTGTAAATGACAATGACTTGGACATGATCCAATGATCAAAACCGTCCATGCGAGGACTCAAGGCCTTGATCAAGGTGATCATTAATAGTGATCATTGATCTAGATGAAGAGTTATACATGGTGATCTAAATGAAGAGATATACATGGCGCAACTTAGAGGTTTTGAGATTAAAGGTAAAGAAAACATGATGTGTCGCTTGAAGAAAAGCTTGTATGGCTTGAAGAAAGCTCTGAAATAATAGTACTTAAAGTTTGATGTTTTTATGGAAGAAAAAGGATTTGCACATTGTGAGGCTGATCATTGTGTTTATTTTCTCAAGTATAGTGGTGGTGATATTGCGTATCTTTCTTTATATATTGATGACATGCTATAAGCTAGTTCTAATATGAAGAGGATCGCAGAAGTAAAGAAGATGTTGGCATTGTAATTTGCTATGAAAGACTTGGGAGAGGCCAAGAAGATTTTAGGCATGAAAATCATCGGGGACAAAAAAAATAAGAAATTATGGTTGTCATAGGAAGACTATGTGAACAAGTGTTAAAAAGATTTAACATGGATAAGGCAAAACTGATTGCGACTCCTAGCTAGTCACTTCAAACATTCCAAGGATATTTGTCCGAGTACACATGCTTTGAAAGATAAGATGGCGACAATGTTGTATGCGTTAGCAATGAAAAGTTTGATGTATGCCATGGTGAGCATGAGACCAAACACTACACAAGCAGTGGGAGTTGTGAGTCGATATTTGCGGAACCTAGGCGGAGAGCATTGAAATGTAGTAAAATGGATATTGAGATATCTTGCTAGTACATCAAATTACTCTTTTTGTTATGGAGGTACATCACTATAATTGCAAGATCGTGTGAATGCTTTGACGACCCGAAAACCCTCACCTGCTTATGGGTGAATTAGTATTTAAATAAGTTCTGATTATTGGATAAGCATTAAGAAATTTTTATCCGAACCCCAGGATATTTTTCAGAAATTTTTACGAACCCGGTACTATTTTTAATTAGGTCTCACCGGGTCAAGAATGTACGAAATTGGAACAACCGGAGATAGAATAGGGACACATGGCCGCGTATAGACACGCGAATGCCACGTATCATAGCCACGAGGTACGTAGCAAGGCAATGCCACGTGTCACCATGGGGCGATGCTCATGTGACACATGTCATGCTCTGGTCGGTCCACAAGTTGCTCACGCTACTAACTCGTCGTAAGCCGACTCCACTGTAAGCTGGCGACAAGCTAATTGGCCTAAGCTAGCTAAACCATTATAAATGGAAATCGATGTTAGTTCATCCTATCAGCTCTTGTCAGAAACCTCTGTAGTTACCCTGTTGGATTGCCGATTGCTCTAGCTAAAGCCAACCGCCATTTGACTGCCGCTCGATCACCGTCGCCATTCATGCACCTCGCACCACCCACAACCGCCTTAGTCCGTAACAACCTTAGGCCATGGCTGCCCTAATCGACAGCTATGCCATCACCGTTTGCCGCGCCCGCCGTGCACCGCCTTAGCCTATCGTCCGTTCGTCGTCTTTGGAAATTGAAATTTTCTGAATCCAAGCGAGTGAATTTCAAACTTTTATGGTTTGTTTGGATTAACATTAGAACTGTTCATCAATAGTTTGGAATCTTGATTGTATTCTTGAGTTGTCGCTCGATATGCTTGATTCCTACATTGATTAATTTTCTAAAAGAGAATTGATCAATTTTCTTTAAAAAAAAATGATCATGAGAATCGTATGATTCATTCATTTGTATTGAATCTTCCGAGAACCGATGAGGGTAAGATTCATTGTGTATGCATTACACGGTGTCAATGAAATGAGAAAGCATCCTGCCGTGCTACGACGATGCCCCGTGAAGCCGGACGGAATTCGGGATGCTTTCGATTGTGTATCAGAAATGCCTCCGTCTCTATGAACTTGAGATGCCTCTGAAGTGAGATGCCGGGTGACTCATCCTCGAGGACAGCACATCGGTGGAAAATGCTTATTTGCGAACAAGCACTCAACAAAAGGCATTTCAAGAATTCTTCACATCCATCTGAGTAATCCCTTGAGAATATATATATGTGTGCGCGCGCGCGCCTCTTACAAGGAAAAGAATAAATCTAACAGCCCGCATTGGGCAACAAATTCCAAGTTGACCAAATATTTTTCATATTCTTGTCTATGTTGAACTATCCAGTGTTTTTTGTTTTATTGACCGAATTCCACATGAAAATTGGTTTCCGTTATCTTAAAAAAATTTGGAATTATCAAATCGACAACTTAATTTCCAAAATATTCACTTTGGACTCTGCTAAAGGACACCTCAATTGCCAATTATTGTGTATAGCTCTCACTTTGGTGCCAATACTTTTTTTTTGGATCACTTAAATGTCAAATCGAAAAAAAAAAACGATCACTTTAGTGCTAACGGCAAGAAATTCCAACCAAAATATATACGTGGCATTCTTATTTAAAACATTTTAGTGCCACATAATTTATAAATCCACGTGGCTTTTTTTTTTAAATAATCAGTTCACATGGAAATTTTACTTAATAAAAGTCCATGTGGTAATTTTTACTTAAAAAATTTAGTCTTATATTAAAAAAAGTAAAAACAAAAAAACCTAGCAATGGTGAAGGCTTGCACAGCCCTCGCCAACACCATCCTACCGTCTTCGGCAATGGTCTGCGATGGGTGGGGGCCTACTCAACGACCCCCGTCGACCGTTGGCGAGTTCCAGCAAACCCTCACCCAAGCCTAGCCGAGGGTCGCCGCCTATGGGGGTCCGCCGCTAGGTGGCAATCGGCAGGGGTCGCTGACCAATGGTTGGGGCACAACAACAGTGGGGCGGCGGCCGGGTGGGCAATCCTTGCGGTGGCTGGATTTTTTTTTCACTTTTTTTTAGTTGTTAACTTATTTTTAATTTAAGACTGAATTTTTCAATAAACACATGCAGGTTATTATTTCTTGCAATGTTAATCAAAGTTTCCTCAAGAAAAAAAAAATAATGTAGCAACAGAAGGAATTCCCATAAATACGGTGGAAGAAGAAGAATACAAAATAGACGCACAAAAGGAATTTCCACTGATTTAATTAGCTTTTTTTACTTTTTTTGTTATTTAGTTGTTTCGCTTAATTTCTATTTTTTTTAAGTATAAATAAGTGAGTAAATTTTGATGTTTTTGTAAATAAAAGTCATGGAGATTACATTATCATTTGCAGATACAAATGTTGAAGTCCTTATGCTTTTTTGGCTATTTTTTAACTGTTTTTGTTCTGTTTAATTTTTACTTTTTTTTTTTTCAGTTTCTACCTTGTTCTTAATTTTTTAATGTTAGGTGGAATTTTTTTTATTAATTTTTGGATTTTTTTATTATTTACTAGGATCTTCCTACGAGCCATGTAGACGCCACATAAGATTTCCGGCGACGCGCACCGGAGTTGGCACTCAAATAATTTTTTTTAAAAAAAATTGACTCTTAAGTGATCCAGAAAAAATATTTGCACCAAAGTAAGTACTGCGTACAAATATTGGCACTTGAGATGTTCTGTTGCACTTTAGACTGCAATTCCAAAAAGGAAAGATTTCCATTACGGATGTTCACAAAATATCCAATGCCGAATTTTCAGACCTCCAAAATTTATAATTAATCTCAGGTTGGGGTTTTATTTAACAGGCTTAAACTCGAGACATATTTTAACAAATTCAAATCTGTATCAAAGAACATTTGAAGCCAAGTTAGAGATACATGACATATTGGAATAGTAGGGACAAAAAAAATCACCATGCCATGGAACTTGTCAAGAACATCACAGAGTAATTAGGCAACTCACAGTACGGTGAAACTCAAAAAACCAAAATGAACAAAAGGATGAGTTTCGGGAAAAGTACACTAGAAGTGTCATAACTTTTGTATGGCGTTCACTTAAGTGCCATAACTTTTAAAAACGTTCATTTAAGTACCATAACTTTCAAAAATCGTTCATTTAAGTGCCATAACTTTCAAAAATCGTTCACTTGAGTGCCATGTTAACTTGGATGCTGGAAAAGCCGACGTGGCAACCGAAAAGCTAACGTGGCTCGCCGGAAAACTAACGTGGTTCGCCGGAAAGCCGACATGGCGTGCCGAAAAAGTTGTTATAGCACTCAAGTGAACGATTTTGCTTCAACGTGTCACTCACGTGAACGATTTTTGAAAATTATAGCATCTAAGTGAACGTTTTGAAAGTTATGGCACTCAAGTAAATGTCGTACATAAGTTATGGCACACATGGTGTACTTATCCCGATGAGTTTCTATTTGAAACTAGTAATTGTAGCGCCTGTTAAATGGGGCTTATCTTTTGTATCTCGGTGTGCTTTCCTGTGTGATGCGCAGTTAGCATTTTTTACTATCGCATCGGTCACTTTCGCTTTCTCAGTTATAACATTCTTTGAAAGAGTATTCCACATTAAACTCGATACATTCTCTAAGTCTATCTCGGTTTTATCACTTGTGTTGATTTCTTCTTGCTAGTGCTTCACCCTGTCAATTATCTTAGTAATTAGATGATAGGGTTGCAGTTTTTCGGGCTTTTATGTCTTGCATGGTACAGCGTTTCATGCCGTGCGACGGAGAGATCCGGACATTTATGCCTTGCGCAGCGCAATGTTTCCCGTGATGCAGAAGATGGCCAACGAGGGCCCAAAGGTTTTCCGTTTATGGTACTTTCAGGCAGTGATGATGACTAATTCGCTATGTCCTGTTCCTTCATGCCTTATGACTCCTGCATGTCCTTTGCATGAGAAGGGTCCTCTCCTCGCCAAGATAAGAAAAATCACCTCACTTTAAGCACTTTAACTAAAACACAATAGACTGTCTATGGAGATGTAATTCGTCTGAATTCACTATCGAAAAAGCTAAGCAGACATGTACAATTTCATTGTAGGAAATGGTTATTGTACTGTGGAGCACATGCAATTCGGTAAACTGACAACGGCACGAAATGATCTAAAACTTCAAAACGACGCTATAGAAGAGAAACAAAAGCAATATTAACTATAAGATCACCATGGACCCGATGGAATTGATGGTAACACAGAAATTGTAGCACCAACATCAACATTCTCCCGACCAACCATTACATCAATATTCAAGGTGAGATGTGAAAACTCATAACCTAGATCACCTGGAATTTCCATAACTCCATTCGACACATTCATGACCATCAACATGGAAGGCCTCTTTGAAAAGTCACCTTGTAAGCACCATGCAGCAAGTCTCATCATATTGACCACATGGGGTCGATTTAGTTGCAGATCCTTACAAGCCAAGATCAGCAATTTAGACAAGCCAAAATCAGCAACCTTAGCATTAAAGTTTTCATCCAAGAGAATATTTTGGATTTTAACGTCCATGTGAATTATCTTCCATCTACATTCTTCGTGAAGATAATTTAGGCCCTTGACTTTGTCATAAATGATCTTTCTCCTCTTTTGTCCGGTCAAGCACGAATGACCCTTTTGATTTGCGAAAGATCCACCGATCCAAAGAACCATTGGACATGTGCCCATGGACCAGCAGCCTGTGGAACTTCGTGGCACAAAGTCCAATGAGTCTCAGCAAGTTAACATGATGAATGCTAGCAATAGTCTCAACTTCAGCTAGAAAAGATTTTTTGACTTGGCGTACCCCGTCAAGCTGTTTCACCGCAACTTTTGTGCCGTCAATCAGAGTACCTTCAAAAACAGATCCGAAGCCTCCTTCACCGAGCTTCTTACTGAAACCCTCGGTGACGGCTATTAAATCATCATAAGTGAACCTTGTAGGTAGCCCGGGCAGTTGTTCTGGGTAGTCCTCTTCAACTTCATCAACTTCTTGCCTCCTAAGAGCGAGAATATTTTCGACAACATGATGAATGGGGTCCAGACAATGAGTGACCCAACTGCAACTGAGTATTATTACCTCAAGAATGTACGACTTTTTGCTATTTTCAAGAGAAGGTGCTTCATTGGAGATCTTCTGTAATTTTATGAGAGCAATGGAATGGGCAGGAATTGGTCCTAAGTTCATAAAAGAAATACTTGAGATGCTAAGTAGCAAGAACCTGAATCATTTAGGAAAAAAGCTGTTGTGCATGAGCAGTTGTTGGCGCAGGCCTTTCTGCAACTCTCCTTATCTATGTTTGCTAGATCTAGAGTAAGTTGCGGGTCTGTCTCACTGGTGAAGTAAGTAACGTCTTTAAGCTCCAGAAAGGTTTGGAACTGTGAAGCTTCCAAAGACTCCAATCCGTCCCGAAAATGTCCATCAGATTCAAACTTCATATACTGCGCAGATGCATCAAAATCAGAGAGCACAAACCCATCTCTTGTGGAATTCATGAACAATTCCAGAGCTCCTTCAACAAATTCAATATAATTAGAGTCATGGCTTGTGTTAGGGAAATTTAACCGAACAGAGAAATACGCCTGTGGAGGATCAGTCTCTATCTGGGCAAACAAACCACTAGGAGTTAGCGAAAGTGAAAATAAAACCTTGCTCGGTCCAATTCACAGAGGAAGTAACTGGGGTCAATTTCTGCCCAAGGAGAAGTGTGTCTGCAGGGTGATCGAAGGATTGCCCCACCGCGGCATTGTTCTTATCAAACAGCACAAGATTGCCGGTGTCTGTCAAGTTCGTGCCTGCAACAAGCTTACCCGTAGTGTTGGTAGACCAAGCCAACGACCCCGTCAACATCTGTCAATACCAAATCTCATTTTGCCGTGAGCTCCAACGCGGAGCTGTCCCCGACCGGATTGTTTCGATTAGCTGACCACAGCACTACTGAATCTACTAGAGCTTCGGTTTCAAAATTCTGGACGTTGCTAACAATAAAAATGCCGAAATAGCAACCATTCGGTCTGTCTACGAAGTAGAAGCCACATGTGAATGCCATGCCGGAGCCATTGTGTCCTCTCCCGAGAATGGGCGAAATGGGAAAAATCCAATCGAGCTGCGGACGAGTATTAGCTATCCATCTCGTAGAGAGGCCTGCAGTTGCATTGTAAGCTCGAGCATCGACTAAACCAGAAAAGAATGCCAGGAGAAGAATGTAAAGGAAAGAGCAAAGGCTCCACCATTTGAACATGGTATCGGAATTATCAGAGAAAGCAGAAAGAAGAATGAGGAGAAGAGCAGAACGAAAACAAGAAACTGGAACTCGAGGTTAAAAGTCCAGTCATCTTAAGCTCCATTTACAATTCCAAGAACTTTGGATTGTAAGAGTAAGACAGTCGGGACAAAATCCTCGGACATACAATCGAAATAGATGCCTCCGATGTGCCGGCGTGGTGGCGGGGAATGTCTTAAAATCCAAGAGAGGGAAACCAAAGAGGAGATCCAAACTAAAATCCATTGTTCTTGCTTGTAGATATGGAAGAACCAGCATGATTGGAGAGCGCAAATAGCAACGAACAACACAAGAAGAAGACAAGCTGACGTGCGAAGGCAAGAAGAAAATAAATCGAACACCATATTTACATGGTTCGGTTGTAGTGACCACTATAGATCAAGCGATATAAGGATGTTTACAATTACACTCGGATTACTCAAATACTCTAGATTTTCTCAATCTCCAATTACACCAAATATCCCACAAGTGTTTAGCCCCATAATTAAATAATCTATCAATCTCGGATTGACAAATCTTACTCACAAGACTTAATTGGCTTCAATACTAAATTCTTCTCGAATGTAATTCACGAACAAAACCCACGGACAAGTACTCGTCAAAACGGCGCCGTTCCGCGTCCCCAAGCACTCATGTAAAGCGAGGCTTCAATTCTTTTCCCTCTAACTATCCCGGTTGCAGGAAGCAAATATTTATGTGAAAGACTAGACACAAGTCAGATTGAATCATGGTTCAAGTTGGACTTCCCCATTTAGTAGTCTCATTAATATTAGGAAAGTTAATCTCCAAAATTTAAGCTAAGATTCCTTTTTTTTTATTTTACTTTTAAGTGAATGATTTATTTATTTTAATCACTTCAATTCGGGTAGGCTTTTATCTGTTGGGCTCAAACTCGAAACGTACTTAACACGAGGATCATCAATAACCTATCATTCTCTTCACAATTGACAAAAAACGCCCCAAGGCGCATGAATGTTGAAGGCATCAATTATTCAATCATTTATTCTGTTCACAATAAAAATGTTGAAGGGTCATTGTTTTTTCAAATAAGAACGTGAAGTGGGTACTATCTCGAATAAAGACCCGAAATAGACATTACCTATGGCTGGTCAGCCGACGAAATGGAAATTAAAAACAAAAAAACAAAAGGAAAACAAAAAAAAAATAAAAGGCAAAAAGATCATAAAAGTAAAAGATGAAAAAGCTCTTGGTCGTCGTGTAGGTCGGACCTTTATTTGAGATCGTCATGCTCAGTTCGGACATTTATTTGAAATAAAATTCATTTCATATTTTTTATTTAAAATAAAATTCATTTCATATCTTTATTTAAAATAATTTGAGATAATAAAGATACTTCAAATCCGTATTTAAGATAATATCTATTTCACGAACTTAAGTTTGTGAAAACTCTTATTCCGAATTTTCTCTTTAATTTTCGCAAAATAGATGTAACCCCGTCTCCGCTGATCAAGTCTGAAGCCTCCGGACTCCCAGCACAGAGTGGGGGGTGGGGGATCATCCATGGCCGGAAGTCTGGGAAACAAACGGTCTCTCCTTCTCCTAACTCGGTTCCTCGACTCACCGAGTCCGCACCATTCCCTGCTGACCAGCTCCTCCTCCCGGTCCCTGCAAACCCTAGCTTACGAGGAGGTACGCCCTCCTTCCTCCGACGACAATCCCGTCCCCCCGACGGCTTTCGTGCTCCACGGCCTCTTAGGCTCCGGCAGGAACTGGAGATCTTTCTCTCGCTCCTTGGCCTCCACTCTCTCCACCGCCTCCCCTCCCTCTGGTACTCTCTCTGAATGTTTCGTGGAGGACTGGAGTTTTTCTTTTCTTCTGCTTTTTTTTCCAATGCTCTTGGGGTATTGCAGAGTGGAGGATGGTTCTGGTGGATTTGAGGAACCACGGGAAATCGGCTGAGTTGGGAGGCTTTGGTCCACCTCATGACATGTTCAATGCTGCCAAGGATTTGGCTGATCTGGTGAAGTCTCGAGGCTGGGCTTGGCCTGATGCTGTGATAGGCCACTCCATGGGTGGCAAAGTGGCCCTGCAGTTCGCGCAGAGCTGTACCCGTGGGGACTATGGTGAATCCGCCGCTTGTCCCAGACTGGTAGGAGCATTTCCTCATCATTTCTCATCTATTTATCTTTAAGTGATCGATGTTCTCCATCTCAAATTATTATGATTGTCTAGCTCCGCAGCTCAATAATTTTGCCCTTAGTGTGTGGTAAATTTGCTGTCTTGGTGCTTTTTGTTTTTGGGTGCTTTTGGGGGGGAGCTGGGGTGATTGTTATTTAGCTTCTAAATTATGAAGTGAATGATGCTGGTTAAGATTGGCAGCTCCAGCGAAGTTCGCCCCTAAGTCAGCGATCACGTTTCGTAAGCATGCTTTACGTGGTGAGAGTTATATTAATGCTAGAAAAAGAATTCTTTGGGATGGGCAATTGGTTGCTTGCTTTGATTGTCGGTGCTCGTTACGTCATCATTTAAGCAAGATAGGATTTGTATTGAGGTCAAATAGAAGTATGTTTCTAAGCTGAGGGAAAAAATTGTGATGGCACCATTGTCTTCCAAATTGAAATCATACGACGGGAATTGGCTTGTCCTTCACTGGAATGTAGACGTCAGAGGAACGCAAAAACGTTATTTGGACGTGCTTGATTAGTGGTTAGTTTATGTACTAACCAGTCTTAGTCTCTTAGATTTTCTTGACTAGAGCAAACGGCCAGTTATTTTCACAAATAATCCTTATTGCTGGAGAACGTCATTCATGGAGGGTGGGGAATCCATTTTACTTTTAGAAAATAGAAAAGATATTTGAGTAATGACTGTCCAGAAGTGCAACTTGATAACTCAGTAAATTAAACTCCTGCAAACGTTCATTATTGTAGAGCACTGTCGTTCCTTGATGGAGCAATATATGTACCTTCAACACAACTTCAGGCTCTGTCGATCCTTTCCCGGTCTTACTCGTACTAGTCTTTAATGTGTCTAAACTCTGGTGATCTGGTTCTTAAGCTGGAATCCTCAACTTTTATTAATAAGTGAGTGGAATGTGATAGCCTTATGCACTTGATAGTGAAGGGCAATGGAGGTTCTTTCATTAATCCAATAGTTGTGTGCCTTTCCATGGGCTTTGTCTTGAAATTGCTTACCTCATTGTAAAAGTCAAAGTATGGTTGAGCTCCATGTTACAAAATTACTGGAAATATGGAATTATGCTTTTGGAATTCATTTTTCAGTTAATTGATGATCTAGATAGAATATGTTTCATCACTCTCAAACAATGCACCACTGGGTCCGTAGCCACTAATGAGGTGAATGTTACTTGGGGTCTTATTCTTTCAGTCATGCTGTTGGGTTTACAGAATTTGGGAATTTGTTTCTTTGAAACAGTACCAAGGTGGTATTGCTTGTACATCATTCGTTTTCAAAGTAGTTTTAGTAATTGAATATGACAGGGTATCTGGCATGAAAAGATATGCTCGATATGCTAGTGCTCAGTTTTCTGTTTACAAGAATCTGATGGGAAAATTTGTTTTTCTAATAAGATAGCAGAGCACCTCCAAGAATCTGAATCCTAGCACTCCCTCATTTCCCTGGTATTGACCTCTTGTTTTCAGGGTCTCTGATGCTCAATTTGACACATTTACATCCACATCATGTGTTTCGTGTGTAAGGTCCGGCTTACACCCAATGGAAAATGTTAAGAGATATGCTTGATGAGCATGGTATATTCGTTTCCGATTAGCCTAAGCTTTTAGGAAAATTGTCTAACTCCTGGGAGTGAAATCAATATGGTTGACAGGCCTATGGCATTTTACTTTTTCCTTTTCTGTTTTCTGGTCTTGCTTGATATTTTATGCTGACTATGCTGTGCTCTATTCTGAACATGCACTAGTAAGTCTTGTAATTCAAGCCATATAGGTATAATTTTCTTTTTCCAATCATGTAACCATATGATGTCAATGGTACTGGAAATTTTTGTTTGAGTGATCCTGATTGTGATATGTGTGTGTTTGTTTGAGTGATCCTGATTGTGATATGTGTGTGTCTGCATGTTATGGCAGCTAATGTGCTGGCAAAGCTCTTTAGTTATTGCTATTTCCTGATGCAGAGCAGCTGTGGGTGCTGGATTCTGTCCCGGGAGAAGTAAAGCTGGAGAATAGCGATGGAGAAGTAGAAAAAGTTTTGGAAACATTGCAGAGTTTACCTTCAACAATCCCATCAAGAAAGTAGGACTATCCTTCGTCCTTTGCTAGCATGTTATAGTCACATTTTCATGTTGCAACATTTTTTTCTCTCTTTCTTAGTCATGCAAATTGTTAATGCAAATGAAGACATTGTGCAGCAAGAAGAAGTGTTTAATAAGTTGTTCTTAGGACTTCAATACCCCTTGGAAAGTGGTTTTCTGAGTCCACATCATCTTGAGAAGGGATATGTGTATCTCCTTGCTGTCATTCGTGTTGGCTAGTCCAGTATTAGACATGTAAGCAATGTCTTCCATAATTAAATCCCAAAGGGCTGCTCCAAGAAAAGACATATCAGAATGCTTCTCAATGGAGGACAGAATCACATAGTTTGGGCTCCTAGAATATGGCGCCCTTGGGGCTTTTTATTTGATTGTATCAAAAAGGCCCAATAAAGTTGATAATCTGTCTGCAATTTGTCCGAGTTGTTCTAACTTCTATTTGAGTATATTCACAATCATCATGTGGGATTCCTCTTATCATAGTGTTCATTTAAATTGCAGAGTTGAACACAATTTTAAGGGGGTGCTAAGAACTTCGTGTTTGATGCTCGTCTTCAGGTGGCTGGTGAACCACATGCTAGAACTTGGTTTCTCAAAGTCCTTAGCAGAGTGGATAGGCAGCAACCTCAAGAAATCTGGAGACCATGAAACGTGGGCTTTTAATCTGGAAGGTGCCGTCCAAATGTTTGATTCGTACAGGTAATTATCTGCATTCTGTTTGATGTAAGTGTGTGAATATGTACTACTCCCCCCCGTGATATAAGGTGACTAAAAATTCCGTCAGGGAGACATCCTATTGGTCTTTGTTGGAGGAACCGCCGAAAGCTATGGAAATAGCAATTGTACGTGCAGAGAAAAGCGATCGATGGGACCCGGATGTGATACAACGGCTTGAAAGACTTTCTAGTCCAGGAAGGGACCGATCTGAAGGGAAGGTTTCAGTCCATGTTCTTCCTAATTCTGGCCACTGGGTTCACGCGGACAATCCCAAGGGACTTCTCGAGATCGTGACTCCAAAGTTCATGTCCATCTAGACTTGCCCTACTGGATTCCGACTTCCTAGGTGCCTGCCAGTGTGAGCTAATGGCTTTTCGTTCTTGCCTGTAAGTATCGAAATCAGGAAGTGACGCTTCAATATGAATAAATCTCTGTCCTGACGTTATCGCGGTGCGGTAGCGCGCCTTATTTGTCCTCTTTCCATGTAGCAGACGTAGTTCAGGTCCGTTGACCTTTCTTTCATTCACCTAATTGGTTATTTGGATTCAGCGATTGCAGATATTTTCATTTATCGTCAATGGCGTGTTACATCGCCATGTAATGGTGATTGCTCCTATTGATGTTGCATTGCCCTTTTTTCGCTTAATACCATAAAAAATCTCCAACCGAGCAATAGATATATTTATGACACATTTCCTTCAAATTAATTCTCATATCACGAAAAATTGATATTCTGCAGCAAATTCGAAGAGAATGCATGTGCCATCTGAATGAAATCTTAGAGCTGAGGGTAGGGTAATCGGTCCTTGACCCAGTCCAGTCCCACAAAGGAATCAGAATAGATCAGAAGGACCGGTTTTCAGTGTCGGGAACTGATAACCGGACCGGTTTGATTCCTGCATGGTCCGCTTGCTCTTTGTTGTCCAAAGGAAGCGTGAAGCAGAATCTCGACAATCGTTTCACGAACAAAGAACTATCAACGTTACAAGAGGCAACACTGGCACCCCCTACCAATCAGCAAAGACACATTAACGAGACAAATGACCAAAAGGGAACTCAGAGAAATGGAAGCTTTATCAGAGAAATGGAAGCTTTACCTAAACTGCGAACGACGAAGCTCAAGAGGGAGAAGGATGGAGAGATAGAGGGGGAAAAGTGCAAAGAGAGAGACGGGGAGGGGAAAGAGCCGAGAGAGAAGATTAAAGAGAGGGAAAGGCGTGGCTCCTGAGACGGGAAAGGGAAGCTGGAATCTGGAAAGAGAATGGGGAAAGAGTCAAGAGCAGTGGGAATTCGTTCTTCAAATAT